>NC_088887.1:90353290-90661011 GCF_037157495.1 Lathamus discolor | reverse complement strand
ACCATCCAAATCATTCATGTTATGAAGAAACAAGGACTTTATTTTCTCAGTTGTCATCATGTGCAATGCTGAGAGTCAACTGATATAAATAACACTGGATTATTTTTCTTCACATATATCCAAGCTAACTCTGATGACTGATGTCATCTGTTTGGACTTGTGCAAAGCACTTGACACTGCTCTGCATGACACCCTTGTCTCTGGACTAGACAGACATGGACCACTTGGTGGATAATAAATTGGCTGGATAGCTGCACTCAAAGAGTTGTGGTCAATGGCTCGATGTCCAAGTGGAGAACACTGACAAGTGGCATCCCTCAGGTGCCAGTATTGAGATTGGTGCTGTTTAACATCTTTGTCAGCAGCATAGGCAGTGGGACTGAGTGCACCATCAGCAAGTCTGTCAATGACACCAAGTTGTCTGGTGCACTCAACACACCGGAGGGAAGGGTTGCCATCTAAAGGGAACTTGAGAGGCTCCAGAGGTGGGCCAGGGCCAACCCAGTGAAGTTCAACAAGACTAAGTGCAAGGTCCTGCACCTGGGTTGGGACAATCCCAGTCACAACTACAGTCTGGACAGAGAAAGGATTGAGAGCAGCCCTGAGGAGAAGGAGTCAGAGCTGTTCACTGACAAGAAGCACAACATGAGCCGGCAGTGTGAGCTCTCAGCCCAGAAAGCCAGCCGTATGCTGGGCTGCTTTAAGAGGAGCATGGCAAGCAGGTTGCTGAAGGTGATGCTGCCTCTCTTGCCTCTCTACTCTGTTCTGGTGAGACCCCACCTGGGGTGTTCAGCTCTCAGGCCCCCAACATGGACCTGCTTGTGAAGTCCAGAGGAGGGCCATGAAGATGATCATAAACTGGAGCACCTCTCCTATGAAAACAGGCTGAGAGAGCTAGGGTTGTTAAGCCTGGAAAATAGAAGGCTCAGGGGAGTTAAGATAGCTGCCCACAATATTTTAAAAATCTGAGCTGTTAAAAAAGATTCCTTAGAAGGTGTTATAAAAGCATGTGTAAATGGAAAAAGAAATTATTAAAACAACGAGAAGGCTTTTTATACAGTGCTAAGTATAGCTCATTCATCAATCTGCCACCTCCAGTATTGTCAGATTATTTAGGTGTAAATCACCATACAGCTCAACTCAGCCTACAGTTTTATACCACATGAGGAAGCAGTCCAATCTTGGAATTGGTGATTTTTATTTAGTCTATGTGGACCTTTATATATAAGGTCTTTCTGCTCATGCTTATGTTTTCCTTTGAGCAGAGAAATGACAATATATATGTGAAAGACAATTATCATGCTCTGATGAATTCCTTCTTTTCATCACCATACTCCCAAAGCACTTTATTTCTGGAGGTGTATAGCATGCCACTACTCCATTTCTTACTCCTGAATGAAATATAAAATGTGAATACACTGTTTTCTGGTCTGAAATACCATGCATGGTCTAAAGTGTCAGCTAACTTTAGTGCTGAATAGAGTTTTGCACTAACTTTCAACTGAAATTACGAAGCACTTTCAATCAGTGATTCCCTTAGAGCAGAGAAGGTGGAAAATTGGTTTTATAAGCATACAACAAATAACTCCTTCAATTTTTCCCTGTTAATTCAGTCTGTGAAGAGCCTGCAGTTGATAGAAAATTTTCCCATTATTTTTGTATTACTCATATTCTCTTTATATTCATTAGGTCACTTTCTATGAAGCCTGAAAATGACTACCAATAGTTTATTGGCATGTAGGCAATATTAATCAATTGTTCACAACTTGTTCCGGTGTTTTAAGTGTGCCATTTTCAGCAAGGAGTAGAACCCCATGTATATCTGCTTAAATTCAACTTTAAATGTGGGATATTCACAAGTTGTAAGGGAGAGAAGTAACTTGCAAAAACAAGATAAGAATTTTCACAATGACCTTCAGAGATAATAGTATTTTCCTATGCTATTGCCAAAACTCTTCAAACAGTTGTTTTGACTTTAGGATTAGGAAGTTTGTTTTCCTCCCTGGAAAGAACATAAAAGTAGCAAAATACTCAGTAAAGAAGGTAAGTAGCTGAAGCTTCTCTAGTTCTGTTAAATATTTTTTTTTAAACACACTATTAGCTATAAGCAAAATATGAATGTTGAGTAAGAGAGAGAGAGAAAAGAAAACAACCAAAAAAACCACAAAAACATCAATGGTGAGGGGCTCACCCCAGACCATTCTCACACAGCAAAATAAATTGTAGTTTATCATGATAATAGTGTAAAGATTTATTCTAAGGTTGGCAGGTTGATGTAACCCAGGCTCACTAGTTATTGAACGTCTAGAAAATTGAGTAGATTCAGTCTTCTCTTGACAGCTGCAGCTGTGCTCATTAATTTTCAGGGAGCGCGTTTTAGCTGGCAACTGGATAATGGCTCCATCAAGTGGCACAACTGCTTCATTGCATATTTCTGCTACCACTCTTCAAGATAAACTGGGCTTCTTAATTTTTGGTTAGAGATGTATGTGGCTCCTCTCGTGAACAATGAACTCTGCCAACAGCTTTCACAAGGTAGTTATTCAGAGATGAAAGGTTCATTAACACTAAAAAGGTTAACATTCATGGTGTGAAACTAAGTGATTTAGAGGAGGGTAAGAGGATCTCAGATGCCCTAGAGAAAAAGGTCAGAGGTTAGATAAAGGATAGATCTTTCGTTATTTTTTCATGAGAGCTAGAGAAGCAGTTCAGTTTTATGTTAGCATTGGATATTGGATGATCTATTGCCTCATGCAGTAGGTTAACTTCAAAAGGTCTTTTTTGGCTGAAAAGAAAGGAAACAAAATTTTAGGTCTTATAAGAAAAAAATGTCTTTATGTTGCTTAAGAAGTAAACTTAAAGGTTTTTTCCTTTTTTTCTTCTGCAGCTATAAAAACTGTATATAACTGAATATAATGGATATGTTATTTGGTTAGCTTCCACAGTGTTTTTATAATACTTTATTAATTAATTGCCTGCCATTCCAAGAAAATATAGTTGCATATCTTAAGGTGGACATATAGCCAAATATAACTCATGGAAAACTAGGATTTGCAGACTTTGGATTACAAAGTTTCAGGGCATTAGTACCTCTACAGGCAAATAAGCTGAAGGGTCTGAATTCTCTCTATGCCAGCAAGAAAGTTGTTCCGACCTACTTAAGGCATAACCACCCATCTGCACCCTCATGTCCTTTTTCACCAAGCGGCTTTCCAGCCACTCTTCCCCAAGCCTATAGCATTGCATGGGGTTGTTGTGGCTCAGTTTCAGGAGTGGGCACTTTGCCTTGTTGAACCTCATACAACTGGCCACGTCCCATCTATCTGGCCTGTCTAGATCTCTCTGCAGAGCCATCCTACCCTCTAGCAGATCAACACTCTTGCACAACTTTGATTCATTTGCAAACTACTGAGCGTGTACTCAATACCCTCATTCAGATTGTCAGTGAATATACAAAGACTGGCCACAGTACTGAGCCCTGAGAGACATCACTAGCGACCAGTTGCCAACTAGATGTGACACCATTCCCCACTACTTTTTAGGATCAGCTATCCAGCCAGGTTTTTACCCAGAAAAGAACACACCTATCCCATGAGCAGCCCGTTTCTCCAGGAGAATACTGTGGGAGATGGTGTCAAATGCTTTACTGAAGTCCAAAGAGAAAACGTCCACTGCCTCTCCCTCATCAACCAGGACCTCCTGGACTGTTTCCTCTCTGCAGACACCTGATAGGTTAAAGTCCCCCACAAGAACAAGGGCTAGCGATATTGAAACTTTTCCCAGTTGTCTGAAGGATGAGTCCGGTTGAAAGAGTTACTCACATGAACTGCATCACTCATAACGTCATTTCCCAGAGAGGAACATTCCCATTCTCTCCCATGAAAGACTTCATTTGTCACTAATAATAGTATGTCACATTGGAATCATACAGAAATTTAGGTTGGAGAGGGCCTCTGGAGACCATGTCGTTCAACCCTTAGTCATAAATCAACTTCTCCAGTACTCTAAAATCAGACCATCTCATCTACAGATCTTTCTCTGGTCGACAGGAATCTCCAGAGGGTCAAGCTGATCTTTTAGGTGAAGCATAAACACTCCTCTTCTACTTTTTCTGTCTTTCTTGAATAGCCTGCAACACTTGAGTCACATGAGCTGTCTCACTAAATTTCTGTACTTCCAAAGATACCATAATTCTGAGACTGCACATGGAGACTGCTCATTTCTTGTCGTTTCTCAAAATGTGAGTACTGGCATATGAGCACTTGAGTTAATATGTCCCCTTGGTTAGTCTGTCTCCAAGCTTTGAACACCACTCCCAAAACAATATAGCTTAAAGCCACTTCAATAATTTAGTCAGCCTATTAACAAAGTTCTCATTGCTCCTATCTGACAAGTGTATCCCATCTCTCTGCAGTAACCCACAGTCTTTGAAGAGCATATCCATGGTAATGAAGGCCAAAATCCTGCTGGCAACACCAGCTATACAACCAGACATGGGTATGTGTGATATGCCTATTTCTGCTTGCCTTTCCTTCTGACAGGCAGCATTGAGTAAAAAATAACCTGAGAGACTGTCCCCCTTTACTTCAGCCCCTAGGTCTCTGCATTCCTGTTTGATTATGCAGGTGGCTTTTTGTTCAATAGGTAACTGGATCCATTGTAATGAAAGCACGTGTGTAATGAAGAACATATTATTATTACACAAAATCAAAGTAAAAAATTTGATGATTTCCTGTGTATTCATGTGAATAAATTAATAAAAATTTTTTTAAAGTATTGTTTGAATTGTTGTTTTCTAGTGACAATCTGTTCTCTCAGAATTTTAAACAGTGCATATAAAACCATTCAAGTTTAAAAAACCCCATAGAATGAAATTGTTCTCTCAAAAAAAACCCAAAAAGATTTCTCATCACTGTTACACAACTTTATTATTGTGACTGCATCAAAGGCAGGAACCTGAGGCACTACTTTTATGAATTACATGTTCTTTTCACTATTTTTTTTTCCTTTAAGAAGAAAAAATAACTTTTTATTTTTTCAGTCATGAAGAATGAAAGTCAACTATTTGTCCATGAAACAGTCTTTGTATATGAAAACAAGGGTATTCAGTAGCTTAAATAGAAGTATTTGCTATCATTTTAGGCATTGGGTGCCTAGCTTCCAGCTGCAGGTCCAGAAGGATGGTTTCCCATAACTCTTGTGTTGTATCTGAAGGCTTCAAATAGAGGTCTGTGGCATTTCACGGAACGGACTCAAGTTGATGCAGAGACTCAAATCCTCGTTTATTACCACCAAGCCTTTTTTATCCCCCTGTTCGGTACTTTCCCAACCTGCACATACATACAACATTCAATCTCATTGGTTACTCTCCAGGTAAACAGTCCAATCACGATGTTGTAGACCCTCTCACAGCCCCCACATCCTCTGGCTTAACTACATCCTGGCCCATCCCCCCAAGGCTTGCTCTTCGACCTTCCCTGTCCTTCAACACCCCAACTCATCGTCCTAGGGCTTGTTAAACACCAAGGCCTGAGAGCTCATTTCCAAGCTGTTCTTCATGCAAATCTTATCGCCTTCATTCCCCATAGAGGTCATGGATAACTGGGTCATGCTCACACTCAGGTGATGAAACTGTTATGTGATTCAATATTTCCACCTTCAGATATATTCATGGGGAATAAAGAAAATTTTTAAAATACATGAGAATTTGCCTTAATCCCTTGACCGCAATAGCTAGGTTTTTATGAACAGCATCATAGTCACTAGGAATAACAGCACTATAGCTTTATTCCTGAAACTTGATCCTGTCAATCTAGATAAGTTATTTTTATTACGTTTTCCTAATTGTGCTGTGATTTTTATACTTTAAAATCAGTGAAAACTGACACTAAGAATTAAAAGCTGTACTTATATTTGTGGTTTGATATATGTGGCAGCATCAGACAGTTTTCTTTATTGACTCTACCATTATTAGTACACAACATTGCCATAATTTTACAAAATATTGTTATATTCCAGAAGGTGTCAGCAGAGTATTAGAAAATAAAAAATTAGAATACTGTCTAAAATCTATGGTATTAAGAAATTCCAGTGGTAGAAATGGCTGCTTTACATGGTGATTTTTATATAGACAACACTGCCTACAACTATTACTTTCTACTTTTTATTATTATTGTCAAAAAAGCCTGTATTCTTGGGCTTTCAACAAATAAGAAGATACTGAAATACATTTTGCTGAGAAAAAGAACTCAGATCTAAATATTGTGGTGAAAAAAGGAAAACCTCTGCAAAGACTGCAAGAACACTTCCACTGGGCTGAGGGAGTAACCTGCCAAGTTTAGGGCAAGAGCATAAGAAACTTCTTGCACAGTTATATTCCACTGGTGAGGTCTTTTATTAATCCCAGAGCCATAACATAACTTGAAAAGGAGTATAGAGATGCAAAGCATTGGATTTATCTTCTTCTTTCTTCCTTTGTAAGTGGACTGATCCTGTTTCCTCTCAATTCAGTAAAAGAACTATTATCTATGCACTCATATGAAGCACCTCACATAACACAATGCTACATTTATGCATACATATTTTTATAACAGATAACAAGAATGTTCATTAATTGTACCAGTTTAGGAGCTGAATGAGTAATTATCACTACCCGATACATCAACTGTATTAAAAAATGAGAGCTGGAGAAAGGTACAGGTATGTTAGGGTGACCTTGCAAATTTTTGGAGGAGATTCTAATCTAAATCATTATGAACAAAATGGACCAAATGGAAAATGGAATGTAGCTGTGTGTTACAGTCATGGGGTGCACTCTGACAAAACTGGTCCATTGGAGTTTGTCATTTTTCTTCCCTGACTCAAGCTCTGTCTGTAATGATCAATAACACTGATGAGAACTAATTGTACTTTCCTTGACTAAAGAGGTAGTGGTTGCATGGATTGATGGCTTGGCTTCGCGAACGAAGATTTAGGAAGGGCTTTACCCACACTTACTGCAAGTGCTATGAGGACTAAAAGGGCAATGTGGAATAGGCAAATCTGGTTGGAAAAAAGACTGCTTGGTCATTCAGGATGTTTCCGAACAAGACTGTCATCTCCTGGGTCTGTCTTGAGTGACCAATGTCCTGAACAGCCTGCATGCAGGGTTGGGTCTGTGGTTTCCAGTCCACCTTGTCAACCGCCATTTTGTCCCTTGCCTGCTGCTACAGGGCTTTGCAAGTGTGAGTAAACCCTTCGGGCCTGCACACTGTGTTTTTTAGGTGAGGCACAGCGTGTGTGAAACTGGTCCCACCCTTTACACCTGAGGTTTATCTGCCAGGGTGTCGTGGTTTAAACCCAAAAATCCAATGGGGCTTCCCCACACAGGTTGGTAGAGCATGGGACTCTTAATCCCAGGGTCGTGGGTTCGGGGCCCACGTTGGGCGCCAAAAAGAACTGTCATTATCTCAACCCTTCGAGCCCCACGTTGGGTACCAAAAAGAACTGTCGTGGTTTAAACCCAACCACAAACCTTGTCCACTCACTCCCCCCCTTCTTGCCCTCCCCCTGCTCCTGGAGGGATGCAGAGGAGAATCGAAAAGAATGCAACTCCCACGGGTTGAGATAAGGACAGTTTAGTAACTAAGGTATAACACAAACCACTGCTGCTACCACCAGTAATAATAATGATAAAGGAAATAACAAGAGGAAAGAATACAACACCTCAACACCAGCCGACCAATAACTCGCCCCACTCCCCCCAGCCGAGCACCGACCGATACCTCCTCCAACCCTGCAGTCCCCCAGCCCGTCCGGGTAACTCCCAGTTACCTCCCTGGGCATGACATGCTGTGGTATGGAATACCTCTTTGGCTAGTTTGGGTCAGGTGTCCTGTCTCTGCTTCCTCCTGGCCTCCCTCGTCCCCAGCAGAGCATGAGACTCACAGGGTCCTTGGCCAGAATAAACATTACTTAGCAACAATTAAAAACAATCGGTGTTATCAGCTCTCTGTCCAGGCTGGAAGCCAAAACACAGAGCTTGCACCAGTTACTAAGAAGGAGCAAAACGGCTCCTGGTAAACCCAGGACACAGGGTTAGACAGCTTGTAAGGTGATAGCAAAGTCCTCAGGTCGTAGGTTTGGCTAGAGTATCTTTCTCTTAGATGGATGGCTTTACAAGGCTAAACGAGCTCCATCTGCCCAGGTTTGAGGTTAGTTTTCCTTCTCCTAGGATGGTTGCCTGAAGGCTAGTGAGCAGGATTGATTGATGGTGGCTTGGCTTCGCAAATTAAGATTTGGGAAGGGCTTTACCCATTTACCCATCGCCCTACAAGCGCGATGATGACTACTTCACTATGATAAGAAGAGCTGACATCGAAGGATCAAAAAGCGACGCTATGAACGCTTGGCCGTCACAAGCCAGTTATCCCTGCGGTAACTTTTCTGACACCTCCTGCTTAACACCCAAAAAGTGGTTGTATTGATAAAATAGCAGACAATACTATATATTAGGGATAAAATTATAGAAAATATTCGTACGTATATAAATAGATATAAAAAATATATTAGGCATAAAATGGTAGAAAATATACATGTGTGAATTGCATTCGTATACATTACTCAGTTTGTATAATGTAACATTAAACAATATTAATTTCAAAAGCATTTGAGCTTCAAGTTTTACACTGGGGAAAAAGTAGCTTACAATGTTCTTTCAAAGGCTGCAGCATACCTACCCATTGGAACTCACTTGTTCTGCAGATGAAGTTCTCTCAAGTTCTGCAAGAGAATAAACAATGCAAACTAAATAAATGGCCAGGTCTGATGTGTGCTGTATCCCTTTCCCAGACTCTTTTATACTATTTGAAGAAACATGAGAAGAATAGGGTCTTCCAGGCAGCCTCCTCACTCTTCAAGGCTGGTGATAGTGGCTATCCCTTACGCAGGACAAGGAAGAGAGGAGGGTTTTACCCTGGGCATCACCGAGAAGCTGGTTGATACTGTTGGTCAATAGGAACTAGCTCACTGCTATTGCAGTGCTAGTGCCACCTAAGGGATTTCTAATTGGTGGCACTTTTTTTTCTCTTTTTAGACCAGAGATAATTTTAGTTGTTAAGGTAACCTGCAGTACAATTTTCAAGCTTTTCTTGGTTATGAAGACGGGTTACAAATCATTTAAAAGGCACTGAAAATGAGATTCTCATCTTTATGTGATTCCAGAAACCTTTATTAATCATAAAAAATATCAGGATTTTAATACAGTCATGTCAGTTTTATGATAGTTATAAAGGGAATTGACTGAAAAAAGGATAAGCATGGAATGGAATGTAAATGGAAATGTAAACTAAATAATGACCTTTAAAAGATATGAGAAATAAGACGTATAGGAGACTGAATCTATGCAATTAGCCCCTTTTTTTTCAGTTTTAGGATTAAGCCAAAAAAGATCCATCCAGTCATGATGTACCATGTCACTGTTTTGCTTTTCATTATGTTTGAATGAATTTGGCCATTGGAGATTGTGTTTGTATATGATCATGCTGGAAAAAAAAAAAAAAAAAAAATCACAATATGCCAAATACAGTAAACATGATAAGTATCTGCTTATAAGACTGAAATAAAAATGTGATAAGGGTATTTCCATAGTATTATAGTTTAAGGTCCATCTTGCTCTTTCATAAAATGAATCTTAACATGACTCTCTTCTTTCAAATGTTACAGGTTTTCTCTGTTATTCCTATCTAGGAAATTTCACAGTGAAAAAAGATCATGTTATGAGAAGTTTCATTGGTTGTCATGTATCTTGTGCAACTTCAGAACACTTGTTCAAATCGTTTGAATAGGTCAACACTTTGAAGTTTAAATAAGCTCTGAAGGGATGAAAGGATCAAGGATGAATTGCAGTCAATGATGTTTTCAAGTTCCCTCTTTAAGAGACTTTTATGAACAAAAAGAACTACAAAGATTTGCCTTTGAGTGAGTTGTTTCAAGGTCTGTAATTGAAAACAAATGTACAAAATACTGTAGCATTAAATTAGGCATGCATATGAATATATTAAAATACAAGTTTTTGAAACAGTGTCTGTACTTACTAGGTATACATAAAATGTGGGTAAATAAATATTTATTATTCCAATACCATTTATTGCTCATATGCTTTAGATGAAACAAAGGGGAATTTCTGGGGATTCATAACGAAGGGGGCTCATCTTGGCTGAGGAAATAACTGAGTTAACTGAATTGATATGTTACTTCACAAAAGTTACAAAACATTTTTCAGAATAACTAAAAGCTGATAAATTTTAACACTGCAGGGGCTATATATTTATGTTTGGAACTGCAGTATGTGAACTAAATCAATGAATGAGTCAGCTTCATGTAGACGCTCCTCAGACTAGGGCAAAAGAATTCTACTTAGGGACACTGCTAGAAAGTTTTACTACTGTGTCAGAGCTACAGAGTTTTTCTTAGTACACTCTGATTTCCAAAGGTGCAACGGTGTGTCAGTTGCTGCCGCAAAAGTTGCTGCCAGAGGACTATCTGTAAAGTAGAAGACCAGTAGCAACAATGGGCAAAACATGACTTGTGAAATGAAGCAAACACTGAAACGTTTTTGGGAACCTTCCTTCCAGCTACTGAATAGTCATCGTTTCACCTGGGATACCTAATAAAGCATAACACCACTGCATATTCCTTACTCTGAAGCCAAGACTTCTCAGGAAGAAAAATATTCTCTTACAATGACTTGTGAAGGAGATGAGGGCTAACTTTCTCTTCAGTAACTTGAGGTTAAAATTTCTGGTTTTTGTAAGTATGGTTGTGGGAATTCATTAGTTGTCAATATTGAATTGTATTTAGCTTGTTGTTGGGTGATCAAATGGTATGAGTACGGTTACCACCTTTTCAAGTGGAAACTTGAGCTAGTGTGGTCAGTTCTTCGGGTGTTTCTTGTCATTTTATTCTCTTTTAAGTATGAAGTTTTAGGACCCTAATCTGGCTTTTGTTGCTAACTGAAAGTACTGGAAGAAGGGTTAATTACTGGTATATATACCGAGTTTTCTTAATAAGCGAGCAAATTTTGCTGTGCAAAGAAAAACAGGTCACAGGCAGGACACATAGTAATACATTAAAAATTTAGAGAGCATAGGGTTTAGTTTTGATCAGTTTTAAGAAGCTGCAGCTGTAAGGTTAGCATTCTTATTCTGGCTATTTTAGTAATTGATCATTAAGAAGTTTCAGAAAGAATATTACAGCTCTATGATTTACATTCCTGAATGATGAAATTGACTTATTTTTCTAAATCTTCTGCATTTTATCCCACCTTATTTTGTGACAGATTACATCTTACTCTCAAGATGGTCAATTTTGCCACCTGCTCCAAGCTTCAGATTGACTTATAATGAGCAGTAATTTTAAAGTTAAGTCAGGTGAAGGCCAACACAAAGCAGAACTTGGATATCAAGATCTGAGCATTTCATACACCACTATGATACATATATTTTTAGAATTACTCTTCAGAGATGCACATGAACTAAAAGAGGATGTTCACCTGAACGTAAAAGGTCTTATAGCACTAGTGTGGACCAATATACGTGTAGTAACATACAGATGTTGACTAATTCCCTGCCCTGCTACCTTGGATCCTTGACCCAAATGGGCCAGTTGGAATTGGTTTTGAAATTAAACCCTTCAGATATATATGCTTTTTTGTTTAATGAGTCTCTTGTCTGCTATACTGTCCCTCTAACAAAATGGTCCATACAACCAGCCAGACTGCAAAGATTAGGAAAAGCAGAAATCAGTACTACTGACTGGTTGGATAGAAAACCACTCCGCTCTTTTGACACTTATATGTCTGCATTGCGCCCAACATTTCTAGTCACACACATTGTGCACACCCCAAGAGGGAATACTTAACTCTTCAGAGCGCAAACTGTAAGAGCCTTATCGTGCTGTTATAACTATGTGAACTAAACAGGCTTAAAAAGTGGTTTGCAATACTGCTTATTTTCTGGAACCATTTTCTGGAACCATTTTCTGGAATGGTTTTGCTGCATGCTTGGCAAAACTGCTAGTCAAAGTTGGGCACGGGTATAGGGCATGACAAAAGATATTTCCAGTTGGCAGTATGAGCGAAGCTATTCTATTTTAAGGAGGAGATAGAGTTTATTAACATGCTGGGGAGAGGCATATTATGCCAGATCACATGCCCTCAAAGGCAATGGGTAGAAACTGGGCCATTTTCTTTATTAGTATAGATAATGTCTGAGCAGCTATGTTATTCTACAAAACAATAGAACAGGCACATGTCCAAGTAACATGGACCAGCTCACACAAGCATTGCTTTAAATTATCTCCTTCCATGTCAGAATTTGCTTGGGGAGAACTTGCTGGAGTGATCCAAAAGCATCAGAGATACTGAAGCAATAGTTAAGTGGATCAAGCTCCTTTCTTAGTTTACTCATATTTAAAGAATATTCAATATTATTTGAGAGCTTGGAATTCCGGTGGCACCCAAAGGTCATTTCTAAGGGAAGTGCTATTCACTATATTAAAACATGGGAGGCTTGGCAGAAAATTGCTGTGGGTTTGGGTTTTTTTTGTTTGTTTGTTTGTTTGTTTTGTTTGTTTGTTTGTTTTTTGTAGACAGCTAACAATGACTTCTGCTTTCAATACTGTGAAAGAAACCAAAACAGAAAGATTATTACCTCCCTTCTCTTGAAGGAGATTGCTGGTTTAAGTGTAACCAATCAAACTACTAATCAGACCATAAACACTGTCTAAAATTAGTCGTTGGATTGCTAATAGCTGCAGGTGGAGGGAAGAATAGTCTTTTCCTGATCTGCAGGGCTTTTGTCAGTTTAATCTTGACCCTGTTATAAAAATAAAACAGTAGAATTAGCTACTGGGCTAGAAATGGGTCCAGCTTTTCACTGTATTACATGTTTAATATATCGGTTGGTTGTTGCTACAGATTTTTTGCCAACTTTTCTCTCTATGTCTTTTAGTACAAGCTGAGAAACTGTGTTCATTTCCAATTAGTGTTGCTTTTGTCACTGCCCTAGGTACAATCTTTACCTTCTTTAAAGTTCCCTGACCAGCTAGAAGTCCTGCTTGTAATGATGTAATGCAATAATCTCTCCAATCTGTGGGCTTAATTCAGCATCTGCCAAAAAAGATGCACAGACAGAGGTACACATGGGGTCAACAATTAGGTACTTTGGACAGTAGTATTATATATAGGATATATATTTTCTTCCTGTTCTTTATGTCTTTAGCTGTCAATTACTATAGTAAGATCATGTAGGCATTTAATTAAATTATATTTAACTGCAAACTGTAAATTTAAAAACCAGATGACTAACTTTCTAGAGCTAGAATCTGTTGTAGTTATATACTGCCTGAATCCAAGCCCATCCTTGGAGCAGAGCAATATGAAAGAAATTTTAGCTCTTATATAGCTTTTTGAATTTTGTTAAGAGATGTTAGAAGCTGTCACCTCCATCAATTGCGTCAGCCCAGGACCCACCTGCTCAGCCACTGGAGCCCAGCCCAGTGCCATGGGGACTTGGCATCCCTGCCCTAGCTGAGGGATGTGGTGGCTGCTGTCCCCTTTGCAGGTTCCCCTGAGAGTACCAGCATGGACCCTCCACCTGCCTGAATGGACCCAACCCCCCGCTACTCACCAGCTAGTTTAGCTTGGAGTTTGCCAGGAGATAGATACACATGCACACACCAGTTTGGGGAAGGTACAACCACTTGCCCCCAGTAGCTGTCACCCAGCACACAGGCTGGGACCTGTGGTTCTGATCCAACTGCTGGAACTGAGCCCCTTACTCACCTCACTCACACCTATGTCCCAATAACTGGTTATCAAAACACACACAGTTTCCACACCAACAGCTGGAGCTTAAAGACCCCACAGGAGCTAGCACCAGAAGCGCACCAGATCACCCTTTTCTCTCATTCAATTTAACAAGGTCCTTGATCAAACAACCTTAATGAAATAAACCTTCCCACATTCCACATGCCCTTATCAATTAGCATGACTGACCCAGTCTGTCTCTAATTACTCTTTCCCTTATTGCTTGTATATCAAGTTTGCACCTATGTGTGTTCTTGTTCATGGCTTCCTTCTTATTATACTCTTCTGCACTGCCAAAGTCCTTGTCCAGATACCTTAAAAGGAGCAGATTTCCCTCTCCTTCCATGTACCTTTTCATATTTCATTTAGACTCATTGTTTGTGTACCTGCATACATAAATGCTGCATTATTCTGTTGGAAAGGTAATACCATCTCATGAAAGTGTGGTAGAATTACAATATATATTTAATTCTTTTCACAGATTTAACTGTTAGAATTACAGTGAAAATTATGTTTTCTGAGATATTTTTATCATTTTGTAGAGCATTTAGAGCAATTTGAAGACAAGAACACCTTTAGAGGAGTAAATTGGTTAAACTGTAATAACACCTTTTTCACATATGAAACTGCTTTCTTTAGTAATTCAAATATAAAAAAGAGGCACTTCAGTCACAGACATTGTGCTATTTTAATTTAATCTGTAGCTCAAAATAATCTGGTAATTATCCCCCTTTTAAACAACACTTCCCACAGAAAAGTAGATAAACTCTTCAGATCTTTTAACAGCTACTGATTAGTGGCATCTGTTATTGGTCAACATGGTTGATTTAGCATGCAAAACTGCAGCGCACATGGGGATGATAGCAGACAATAGACATAAACTGAAGGTTCAGACTGGATATGAGGAAAAGCTTTTTCACAATGAAAAAAAACCCCAAGCTTTGTGTATTCTCTATCCTTGGAGGTTTTCAAGACCCTACGGGATACATCCCCAGGCAGCCTTGTCCCAGTGTACACTGTTGTGAAGAGCCTGTCTTCTCAGTAATTTCCTCCTAGGTACCAAGAGTCTGCTGGTAGCCCTTGCAGCAGCTCCCTCTTCTCCAGGCTGAGACAGGCCCATTTCTTCATCCTGTCCTCAGGGTAGGGGCTCCAGCACTTGCTCATCTTTACTGTTCTAGCAGAATCCTGACAGAAATACTGAAAACCAAACCATATCTAGTGATGGTGATCCACCCTGAACCCAGGCAAGTGTACCTAGAAGGACTTTAAAATGATGAGTTTTTGTAGTTGTTGTTAACTTTTGCCTCAAGTAATTGATGAAGCATAGTAAAGATCATGCTACTGCTGTAGACAGAGTTCCAAGAATGCATTTATAAAATTAAGATTATGCTTTCACATCATGCTAGATTGTTAAAATGTAGCTTGCTGGAAGTGTTAGTAGTTAAATAAAGAGTAGTTTTATGAACTTGTACTGAAGTTGTGGAACCTGTTGACTTGTGTCTAGACATTTTTATGTCAATATTTAAAATAAAGTTGAGGAAGAAAGCATTTTCAGAGTTACCAGGAAATTCTTGGAAAGCTCAAAGAAAAATTGCAAGAATAAGCAAAATAATATTTTGTTATTTCTTTGCCATAATTCACTGTTGGCTTTTATTCAAGTGCTAGAGAAAAAATGAGAGATAATATAGCCGTGTCTGAACCCTCTCTTGAAGAGAACATGATTCCAAGCTAATTCTAACCTCTTTGTAGCAAATTTCACCTTGAACAACATTCCAGATTTTTCCTTCTGCTTTTCTTCACTTTATATTGACTGATTCAGTGCAATTAGATTATCATGTGCATACATTCTTACATGCTTATTCAGAAAATTTAACACTGGACTGTCTTAATGAACCTAAGTAAGATTTTGTGTATGTGATTTTAAAGATGTCTACATATTATTCTAGCTGTTTATAATTAAACATGTTTTTAATTTAACTAATGCCTACTTGTTTTCATAAATCATTCAAATTATACAACATTCATGTTGAAATATATATATGTCCTGGGTTCAGCAGTAGTAGTCAATTTTTCTCCTTCTTAGTAGCTGGTGCAGCGCTGTGGTTTTGACTTTCGGTCTGGGAACAGAGCTGATAACACCAATGTTTTAGTCTGACCAAGGATTTTCTGAGCCTCATGCTCTGCCAGGGAGGAGGGAAAGCCGGGAGGAAGCAGACACAGGACACCTGACCCAAACTGACCAAAGAGGCATTCCATACCACTGCACATCATGCCGAGGATGTAACGGAGAGTTACCCGGAAGGGCTAGGGCACTGAGGGGTTGGACGGGGTACCGGTCAGTGCTCGGTCGGGTGGGGTGGGGTGAGTTATTGGTTGGCTGGTGCTGAGGTGTTGTATTCTCTTCTCTTGTTATTTCCCTCATCACTATTATTATTGGTGGTAGCAGTGGTGATTTGTGTTATACCTTAGTTACTAAACTGTTCTTATCTCAACCCATGGCAGTTGCAGTCTCTTCGATTTTCCTCTCCATCCCTCCGTGAGTAGGGGAAGGGCAAGAAGGGTGGGAGTGAGAGAGCGACTGCGTGATTTATGGCTGACTTTTGTTTAAACCACGACAATATATAAAAAACTATACTTGTATTTAAAAATGAATTTTCACGAGTTTTCTTAAAGAAGTTACTGCAGTGTGTCAATATATCATTTACATGAAATTTTTTTTTTCCTTGTCAGTATTTTGACCTGCAATATGGGACAAATAATCTGAATTTAAAATTAAAAACTCATAGGAGGAGTTAAAGCCATTTTAGTCATACTTAATGTTTTTCTTTCAAATGCAAAACCAAATACTGTAATTATAGAATAGTGCAAAAATAAGTTAAACAGATGTCTGTAGCTGTTTTGTCACATTTCAATCTTTTTCCCGTCAATGTTATAGTAAGTAGATATATTTCACATAAGCCAAGATGCTGTCACATCCCTAACTTATTTTAAATGTACTAGAAAGATCTTTTCTTGTAAAGCAGAAGGAAGTTACATGTTTTCATTTTTGCAAGAGAAAATAATTACTGCAAAAAACGTAAGGATTAATATATTTGCTAGAATACCAATTAACACCAGAGAATTGTAAGACTTGCAATTTTTTACCTAAGTGGTTAGCACTGCAGTGTCCCAAAAGTTCACATCTACTTCTTCATTTGATGCTGATGAAAAAAGAATCTTTATTTGGATTGATGGCAGAGGATTTCCTAAGAGCACAAGCAGGAAGTGAGGGATAAAATATCAACATGGGAAATTTATCATTAAAAAATTCAGCTCAGTACTCACAATCAGTCATTGTTAAAATGCAAAGCTGGTTATTAAGGATTTCTCTATAGGATATAGGACTTTTGGTCCCTGCTATTTGTATCTGGGACAAATGTTCCAAACTTATGGGAGCACAAGATTAATTGATATGAGACTGAGGTACACAGAATTAATGTGAGAGACAGAGGTAGTCAACATTAGAAAAGAAATATATCAAAGAATTTAATTGCTATTTTTTGAGAATCCAGAATTTCCATGTGCTATCAGATGCACTCCATGCAAAATACACATGATATTATGTAAAAAAAAAATAATTTTCACAGACCTTAACCTTAATCAAGCATTAACCCTGCTTGATTAATTACGCAAGGATGATGGCAGATGTTAAAATAGCACCTTTCTCTAAGGAGCAAAACAGAAGTAAGTTTTAAAAAGGTAAACACATTTCAATTTTTTTACCTGCTACATGAGATAAATATTTTACATTTTGAGCTAAACCACTTGGCTTTTAAGATGAAGTAATTCTATTTTCAGCAGACAGGCTTCATTGTGACTCACTGTGTTTGAAGTGAACATTACAATTAATTGATATAATGACAAATGTTTTGAAGAGGAAAGACTAAAAACATGTTTGTCAACATTTCAGACTAGCAAAACATCTTTCTTATTGGCAGTACAACGAAAGCATTCTGATATTGAATAATTATCTAATATCTGGTCCAAAAAATTTTGGTCAGATTATAGCTCAAAATGAAATAGTTAAAAAAAAACAAAAAAAAACAAAAAAAACCCAAGCAAGATAATTGAGTTTATTCTATAATTTGGTTTGTGGTCTTTTTTTTTTTTTTTTACTTTTTCTATAATTTTGTTTCTATTATTTCAATAAAATTGTTAAAGCTTTTAGAAATGAAGATGTGTAAAAAAATATCTACTTTGGATCATTTTGATGGATCCTTACATTTAAAAATGCTTTGGAAATACTCTTATGAGACTTCATTAAAAAGCTGAAATTAACCTCCCAGATGAGAGTAATGATCTTAATGAGATTAATGAGTCTGAGATGTTATGGCTACCCTGAGTAATGGGTTCAAAGTACTAAAACAGACCCACAGAAGCATGAAAATAATTTATTCTGAGTGTGGGAAATTGTAAGATTTTGTTAATACTTAGAATTTTTATCAAGTTCAGAATCACTGCAGCCTTCTTATCCTTTTTCATAAAGATTGATGTAGCATTGGCATCAAACAATTACTGAAATTTTAAAACATTTACAGCTGCTTTCTTTTCATAGTAACTTAGTGTTATTAAAGGTGAAACAGTGAGCTAATAAAATCTCATGAGACTACTGCAGAAACGTAGACAATGTCTCCTTCCTTTTCTGGGACCCATTCTTTAAGAGGCTGACCCTGGCCCAGGTAAGCAGCTTGGGCAGTCACTTAATAACTTTAAGCATGTTGATCTAAACCACAGGCACGAATCACTTAGCATATATAAGCTGAAGACCTACTGCCGTCAATTTACTGGCAGCTTCTACCCAGGAATTGTGAGATCAGAGGAAATAATTGAGGATTTTTTTTTTGTATTTGTGAAAGCTAAGGAGTTTGTCTTATGTTAGTATGAAGCAGTGATTCTCCGTGTCATTAATTTAACTGTCAGAGAAAGTCAGTTTGGTATTTGTGATTATTTTTTCTTGTTTGCTATAGCCCATTTAATTTATTTAAGCCAGATTAATGTTTTAGTAAGTGTATTCCATACTGTATACAAGGGCTATCTTGGGATATCTCTTTTCTAACACTTTCTGTCTATTTTATCCCTGTCATTGCAGTTTAACTCAGCAGAGACACACAACAAAACATCTGCCAAAAATGGTACTCACAAACTGCAGTGTATCTGGGGAAAAGAAAAGCAAAAAAAAAAAAAAAAAAAAAAAAAGGAGGAAGAAGGAAAAGAAAACAAACAAATACAATAAAAATAATATTTAAACTCCTTCCCAGAAGGTTACATTTATATTATGGCTGCCTCATTTTTAACAAAACACTGCCTAATGAGAGTTTACAGGTAGAGCTGGTTTATAATTTTTTGTTGTCTCATTGCCTATTAATTGAACCTTCTATTGTGAATGGATTTCTTATGGTACCTTGAGCTTTTAGACAATATGTAAGGTCTAAGGTAGCATTAAGCAGAACTATGTTTTTCTAGAGAGGAGTCCAATAATGAGAATATGTTTTCAACTATATCCTCAAGATTACTGTGATAAATAGCTCTTTAGCTTGCTCTGGCATCTTTTGTGTATGTAGACAAATTCCATGCATAAATTCAACTCAAAATGGCTCTGAGAAAATATTCTCCCCAAACTTCATTGTTGGATTATAACAGACAACTAATTCAGCTACTTCCACTGTCATGTTATCATAGAATCATAGAATAGTTAGGGTTGGAAAGGACCTCAAGATCATCTAGTTCCAAATGCCCTGCCATGGACAGGGACACCTCACACTAAACCATCCCACACAAGGCTTCATCCCCTGGCCTTGAACACTGCCAGGGATAGAGCACTCAGCCTCCCTGGGCAACCAATTCCAGTGTCTCACCACCCTAACAGGAAAGAATTTCCTCCTTATATCCCATCTAAACTTCCCCTGTTTAAGTTTTAACCCATTACCCCTTGTCCTGTCACTACAGTCCCTGACGAAGAGTCCCTCCCCAGCATCCCTATAGGCCCCCTTCAGATACTGGAAGGCTGCTATGAGGTCCCCACACAGCCTTCTCTTCTCCAGGCTGAACAGCCCCAACTTCCTCAGCCTGTCTTCATACGGGAGGTGCTCCAGTCCCCTGATCCTCCCCGTGGCCCTCCTCTGGACTTGTTCCAGCAGTTCCCTGTCCTGTTTATGTTGAGGACACCAGAACTGCACGCAATACTCCAGGTGAGGTCTCAGGAGAGCAGAGTAGAGGGGCAGGATCACCTCCTTCGACCTGCTGGTCACGCTCCTTTTGATGCAGCCCAGGATACGGTTGGCTTTCTGGGCTGCGAGTGCACACTGCCGGCTCATGTTCATTTTCTCATAGAGCAGCACCCCCAAGTCCTTCTCTGCAGGGCCACTCTGAATTTCTTCTTTGCCCAGTCTGTAGCTGTGCCTGGGATTGCTCCGACCCAGGTCTAAGGTCTAAGGTAGCATTAAGCAGAACTATGTTTTTCTAGAGAGGAGTCCAATAATGAGAATATGTTTTCAAATATATCCTCAAGATTTCTATGATAAATAGCTCTTTAGCTTGCTGTGGCATCTTTTGTGTATATAGACAAATTCCATGCATAAATTCAACTCAAAATGGCTGTGTGAAAATTTTCTCCCCAAACTTCATTGTTGGATTATGACAGACAACTAATTCAGCTACTTCCACTGTCATGTTATGATGTACTGTATGACTGATTCACACTAGCTGAAAGCAGAAATGAAGCTCTAGAATGCTTTCTGTGCCTTCATCTGAGGACTGAGAAAAGTTAAGAACATAGCTGCTACAAATGTATGTCTGAACCTCAACGGCTTGGTTATGTCCCTTGCACCTTAAATTACAGCATAAAATTCACACTTGCAAACTACAATTCTTTTGTTTCTCTTTATAAGACAGGAAAATATTTTAGTTGTCACAAACTTAAAATACATAAAATACACCTTAAAAATGCACTCTATTTAGATTACATATATTTGAAAAGAATTTCTCTTTCCAGTGAAGGCAGTTTAACATGTACTTAAAAATTTCTGAGTATAATAATATGGAAAAATCAAGCAAAATGTTATTTGTTGATTACTTGTTCAGGAGTACTGGATTATTTTGGTACATTTCAGTTTTATAAAATGAAAGGCTAAAGTTAGCACTGTTAGTTTAAGATATTGTGAAATGGACTTACACACAGAGGCTGAAGCTATTTTCGTGAGTTTTAATACAGTCAAACTAGTTTTTTGTACCAGTCTAGGACACTGGAAATTTAGGAATGGAAAGGATTCCAAGAGATTAACTCCTTCATGAAGACATGCATATATAAATAGTCCCTAGCAGACATAAGTATAATGCTTCTTCCTTTTTTTTTTTTTGACTTGATACTTCCTGTGAATGGGATATTTCATGCTTCATTCATTTTCACACACGCACACACTTAAAGCCTGTTCCTCAAACATTAGAGTTTGAGTAGTCATCTTTCTTGATGTGTAGGTGGTGAATGGTACAATATGTTAATCAGCTGTTACCTGAATTAACGTTCTTCAACCTCAGAACTTGTGATCCCTTGTGTTCCCACTCCACTCCGGCTGACATTCCCACTGTCTTCTGATGACTTGCAGTGGCTGTCCTGTCTCTGCTCCATCCCATGCTTCTCTCCTCTACAGGCTCTGCCTTGCTCCATTTACTCTTCTCAGCCCCTTATCCTCAGGTCCAGCTTTCTGGTTTTTGCTTGGCTCATGCTTCCTTCCTCAATCTTCCATGCAGATACCAGTAAGGGAATAATAAGAGCATAACATGGATAAGGAGCACCGCATAAGAGCAAATATAGTTGAGATCTAACATATATTGCTCCGGCAGGTATCAAAGTTTGTTAGATCTCTGTGGCAGGAATGCTAACTTGAAGAAGTGAGCAGTCACAGTAGAAAACAATGGAAGAAAGAGAAGATACTAGAAAGAAGGATGTATGTGCCTGTCGTGGTTTGAACCCAACCACAAACCTCTTTTACTCACTCCCCCCCCCTTCTTGCCCTCCCCCTGCTTCTGGAGGGACGGAGAGGAGAATCAAAAAGAATGCAACTCCCACGGGTTGAGATAAGAACAGTTTAGTAACTAAGGTATAACACAAATCACTACTGCTACCACCAATAATAATAGTGCTAAAGGAAATAACAAGAGGAAAGAATACAACACCTCAACACCAGCCGACCAATAACTCACCCCACTCCCCCCAGCCGAGCACCGACCGATACCTCCTCCAACCCTGCAGTCCCTCTACCCCTTCCGGGTCACTCTAAGTTACCTCCTGGGCATGACGTGCTGTGGTATGGAATACCTCTTTGGCTAGTTTGGGTCAGGTGTCCTGTCTCTGCTTCCTCCCGGCCTCCCCTCCTCCCTGGCAGAGCATGAGGCTCAGAAAGTCCTTGGCCAGACCAAACATTCGAGCAGCAACTGAAAACATCGGCATTATCACCACTGTTCCAAGGCCAAAAGATCAAAACACAGCACTGTACTAGCTCCTAAGAAGGAGAAAAATGACTGCGGCTGCTCAACCCAGGACAGTGCCCCAGATTCAAATTATCGGTTTATGATTCTGGGGATTACTACAGATAAGAATAATTGCAGGGAAAACCTCACTGCCCCCTTCTGCTGCTCTGTGATAGAGCAGTTCTAGCATGGGTGAAACCTTCGGGAAGCTTAGGTGATAATTCTAACAAGATCCTAACTATGTGTGAACTGCGCTTCTTTTAAAGCCTAATGATTTTGTAGTATATAGATGACTATACTGATATATATAGGACAATTAAAGGATTATACTGTATTTCAAAGCTGTACTTCATCAGCTTAATGTAAGTAGATTTTTCCAGTGAAAAAAGTTGTTAGATTTTTTTTTTTTTCATGTGAGCAAAACTAGTTTCCACAAACCTTGACGTACACCAAGACTTTCTTCATTCTATTCCATAACAAATAGATAAATTTTGGAAATGTTATAGGTGGTAGAAAAGGATTATAATGAATAAATAAATACTGCTAATTCTGAAAAATAGCTACTCTGCACATACAGTAATTTTCACTTTACCTTTCTAAAATAAAGGAATCTTTTACCTTGTGGTCCATTTCAAGTATAATTTAAACACTGACTCATACAGCAGATACACATAGCATGACTACTACCAAGCAAAGAATCACAAAAGAATTATCTAAATTGGTTATCAAAACAGTAATTATTCTGAGCTTGAAGAATTCTGATTTACATGACAAATCTAAAAGCAAGGGACATCCAGACTTAAAACCTGAAATCTATAATGCACACACCAGTAAACTGTTCTTTCAGATGCTCATTCCTCTTGAAGTTAATTTTTCATGCACTGAAGTCAGAATGCAGGATCAATTTTTTGCAGAGGCCATATTTACAAGTAAGCTCCTATATCTACTATTTGGCATAGGGTTTATATTCTGCTGAATTCAGGATCTGCATGCGTGTCATCATTGTTGGAAATTGTTGGTGTGAATACAAATAAATTTGGGTTTGTTCCTTTTTAAGGAAACCAAAACAAATTTTGCCATTTCATTAAAGCTTGTAAGTCTGATTTTGAGACTCTGACCTCAAATTAGAAATTTGGCCTCAAATACTTGGAACATCATAATTATGGTGTATAGTGAAAATTAAACTGAAATCATGAGAAAAATCATTGTCAGCGCTGAACACTTATTCAGTTGCAGATGCCAGGTCTGTTCCTCCTGTTCAGTGCAATGCAACACCAGCTGAATTATTTAATTTGTTTTTAACCCTGTATTTAATTTGTTTTTATCTAATGAGCTACTTTAAAATGTTGTCTAATTTTTGTTAAGCATGGTCTTCGGACATTAATAGAATGTTCTGAATGGAAGATTAGGAGGAAACATTTTACCCACAATACTTTTCATTTTTTGATGATGACTAGCAGTTTCCATGTCAACTATGTACAGTGAAGAGGTTTTGGTGCCATACGGTTTACAAAATCATCTGCGTACTCCAAGGAAATCTTTGATGTGCTCTACAAATGCAAACTTGTTCTGTGAAAGGTTAAAGTGGCAGAAATATATATCAAAACCTATGCACTGATACTCCCAAAATGAATTTTCCAGCTGTTCATGTCAAAATCTTTTTGTTTTTTATTGGAGAATACCATTTAACTTTACAATAAATTTATAAGCCTAGGAACAAAGAAACATACAAAAGTGGGTGGGGTTTTTTCTTTTTTTTTTTTTTAAGCAAATTGTGATAACAATGTGATGTAGGCAACTCAACAGAATCTAACCTACTCTGAAATGGAATAATAATTTTCAATTTACAATACCTGTTTTGGGTGTTCTTTACCTAAATAAGATTCAGCTTGTAATACTCTTCAAAGTCTCACCAGTCTCAGAATAATTGGGGCAAAGAAATATTATTTAAGAAATTAAATTCAGGCCTCTGATTCTGCAAAACAATTTGCTACTGTATAGTAAACTAATCTTGCCCTCATAGGAGCTTTACTACAGTCATGTTCTTTTTATAGTCTTGTTGCTGGTTTGCTCTTTAGTCTTGTGAATTTTGCATTGCTTCCTGCACAAAAGCTCATCTGAAGGAGCTGCAGATTTCCTCTTCCATTTGCTCCATATCTGACTACAGATATTAGACATGAGGTTTACGCTTTCCTGCTGCAGGGTTCAACGTTGCAACTCCTCAGTCTGTTTTAATTGGCGAAACCCCAGATCTCTTTCTAGCTATTCAATGTAGTGATTGACATTCAAGATAAGATTCCCTTATTTTAACTTAATCTACCTTGGTTTAAACTCCTAGTTGTTTCACTCCCTGTATAGTTCATGTAGACAAGCCACTCCAGAAGGCAGTAAGCAGCTCCTATGTGCCATAAAACATAAGTGAATATAGAGGGAACCCAGAAGGCTGTCTTAGATTAGGCTTAATTTTCAGACATCTACATTCCGGTATGATGGATTCCATCCTTGTTCTCAGGAGGTAATTATGGATGTGGATTGAATAGATTAATGGGATTTTTGAGATATGCTTGTACTTGATATGACAGTCTAGTTGCAGCTAGAAATCACTCCCCGTAGAATATAGAAATACTCCTAATTGCTGCAGTCAGATGTTCAAAATGCCTGTTTGAGTCATCCATATACAATTGGAACTATGACACAGGATCTACAAGAGACCCACTTCTTTTTGAAGTGGCAGCTGCAGTCTTGATGACTTATATGAGGCATCTCGAATGATACACTAGGTGCATAATCTTGGGTAACTCCTAGTTTATAAATAAACACTTAAAATTAGAAGGAAGTAAATTTCATTCTTGTTATCTCTAAGCTAATTCATGTTAATTATAGATGCAAAGGACTTTTATAGAATGGAATGAGAATGTCAGTTTTTATCTTCTCTTTACAACAGCGCAATCTTCTGAGAGTTCTTAGATCTAAGTTTGAATCACTTGATGTGAAGAAGAAATTGATGCTACCTTTCTTTTTCTCTATATTGGTGTTGACATTACTAACCTGGACCATCCTAGATAGTTAAAAAGGAAAAGGGACCAGTTTTTGTTTACCATTGTCCCTGAATTTGGAAAGAAATACATTTTGGTCTGTCCTCTGACTAAAAATACTACATATAATGCATCAAAAGTAAAAATTGTAAGATGCATAGGGACTGTGAGGACTGAAGTAAGGAGAAACTTAGAAAGTGGCATATACACCACATTTCTTAATGGATACTCTAGACAACTCAACACTCAGTGCACCAATTTTAAGATCCAAATATAAGACCTTTAGCTTTCCCTATGCTTTACATAGGGATGTTGGATGTAATTCAGTGTTTATTTTCTGACATGGGTTTCAGGGGTCTGAATCTCATTTTGGATCTGATCCTAGGTCTTGGTTCTTCAGCAATTTTCTGCTTTTTGATAAAAAATTAGCTTTTGCATTTGACATGGATGGATCTTATTTCTTAGAATATTATAATTTTTAGATTTCATTGGTTTCAGTGAAGTTTCACTTAAAATAAAACACTAAGGAGGACTTGTTTTTTGGTTGTAGTTGGTCATTCCTTAAACATTATACCTTTTAAAAATCTTTTTGATTTTTTGGTTACAAAGTAAAAAGCAAAGAAAAAGGTATTTGAATTTAAACAAGAGATTCTTCCTCTCACAATCATAATCTTTCATATGTTCAAACCTGCAGCCAAGAGGCAATTTTGAAATTACTGTGTCTTACACACTTCCACGGCAATAAGCAATGCCAGCATCACAGTTTGAAACCATGACCATTCTTTCCCCTCCCTGAGCCTCCAGTAAATGTCAACAGTTAAAAAAGAATGGGTTTTTTCTTCTGTTCTTATTATGACAGTGGTTTACTGTTTCTCCCTACTACTATCAGCTCGGCAGCTCTTCCCCTCCTCTTCCATTTTCTTCCAATTGAGACATAATTAAAGAAATCATTTGAATCAATTAAAAGTATTATAGTCATCCTAAGGCTGTGTTGATTTACTGCCTTCCTTCTATTTCTCTTCTCTTAATATTCCCTTCTGTCTTTTGGTATCTTTCTCTCTTATCTTCATACCTTTTTCTTTCTCTTTTATGGCAGGGTTACAAACCTCTCTCTTTCTTTTATCCCCTGCCTCAGCAGCGATTTTTCATTGCCTTCATAGCTGTTCTGTGAGGATTTGCAGCTGCATTCCCATGGCTCCTCTTCATCCTGGCAGCAACCCACACAGTTTTTTTCTAACAACTCTTGCCTGCTTGTTGCAAGGGTGGGTGTCACATTACTACTCCGTCAGTGCTTTTGATAATTAATAGAGACAATGTTAATTGAGGAGTGATTTTGTTAATAGATGTTTTAAACCTCTAAACGTGCTCTGTACGAACTCAGTGTTTTCTCTAATAAGAATGTTTTCCCACTGAGCTTGTTCATGGAATTTGTAAAAGTTCGGTGCCTTCTTTCATGCAATCCAACTGCTTACCAAGCATTACATTTTGGGTTTAATGGCAATTTTGATGCCAAAATCAAACTAATTTCTGAAGCCTGACTGAACAGTTGAGAAAATCTGGGTGAGCCTGACTCATTCTTAAATAAAAGTGCGCTGCTTCATGTCTGTTGTTGCAAACCACTTAAAATTCACTGGCTGTCCAGAGATAGTTTAAACTAAGACAAAAAGCACTTTATTCAGTTTTGTATTGATAACTCCCACCATACTACACTATTAAGGCATTACATTGTTACTACTACACTATTAAGATATCCTTTAATTGGACCACAATTTCCTGTTACCATGGTGAACATCCTGGCACATAAGAGCTCAGAATAAAGTTGAATGCTTTGTAGCATTTAAAACAGACAGCCTCAGTTTTGGAGTCTGTGTTGAAAAAATTGGAGAATCTGCTCTCATTCATTTCTAGAGTGTGGTTAGCCGCATACTGAAGACTGTAGGAAAGTAAAAGTTGAAAATAGAAGCTAAGGGGTGGTAAAGGTTTTTGCCCAAGAGAAAAAAGTGTGTGACACAGGCAGAGTTCTGGACCATCTTACCTGGTTTCTCTGTACACTTAGCAGAGCAAACAACATCCCCAGAATATGATTCATCCCATCCTTAGCTAGAAATTCAAACAAAAGAAGTAGCTCTGACTCAGATAGATAATCATTAAGTATTACAGGAAGGAAATAGTCTGTGGAATATGCCATATATTAACTATTAAATATTAATTACCTATGAACAGACAGGTGGATATATATGTATGAGCCACTAGATGGACAAGTGTCATAGTGCTGAACTCTGTAATTTGAATTTAATTTTACAGATTTGCTTCTTTTTAAGTTTCTTTTAATCTCAAATAGCATTTCTGGGTTTTTCCTGCTCCTGTTTTGCATGCATGTTTGAGATTATAAAAGGTCATAGTTGACATTGTGACATACCTTGCCATACATTGAAACAGTTACACTCCATAAACCTATCTAAATAATTGCTATCTTTATTTTACGCTATCATCATAAAGAAAATAATAAGAAACTAGCTGTGGGACAGCACCTTCAAGCATGAAAAAATTCTTGGTGTTAGCAACATGTTTTGGTGGGACAAAGTACTGCATTTGTGGAATTTATTACTGTGAAATTAAAAAAAAACACAATCTTTTTATTTTCTGTTCTATTCAGAAAAACAATGGGAGAGAAAAGAGAATGGAATTTAAAATATTGACAAATGAAAAGAAAAAATTGTAGAGGAAATATTTTCCAGCTGTTACAAATAATGAAAACTAATATAAAAAACACTTTGCAAAAAAGGAATGCAGCAGGGCCTTTTATCTGTTTGACACCACACTTATGGTTCTTTTGAGCACCCTTCAAAACAAATTACTTTTGGGTCTTTCGTGATAATTTTTGTAACTTTTTTCTTTATTATGTTTAATTACAATATTTATAATGAGTCCCAAGCTTGAAAGAAAATACTGCACTTAAATAGTTTTTATGGTAAGGTAGAAGAGACTGTGACATTCAGGAATGAAATTTCATATTAAATATCAATATAAGGAAAGTGAATTAAGAGAGTGCCTGATAACACAAAGAACTTCTTGTAAGTTCTTTGTTCCTTTGTTCTTTGTAAGGTCTTTGTAAGCCTTTGTTACAGATTTTCTGTTTAGCTTTTAGTAAAAAGCAACCTTCACAAGTGTAAGATTTCAAGTGCAACACTGCTTCATTTTAATACAGTTATTCAATATTATGTTTAGTTCTAATTTTAAGAATGCTAAACTGCAGAAGTGAAGTTTAAATCTGATCCATTTACTTGATGCTCTTGTTAAATTCTGGCAACAATCTGCATATAGAGGCATATTACTGCAGGTTATCTCCTTTCCTAAATTTCTTTAAAGAAAAAAGAAAGAAGTTGTTTGTTTTCAAGCACAGTTCATTAATTAGCTCTTTTTTTTTTGTGGACTATTTTAAAAACATAGATTTTAATAACATCTTTTGGTATTTATAGTCTGATAGGTCTCATTTTCTGAAATAGCCTGTATTTCACCCTATATTGTGCATCTGTGCATTCTGAAAGGGATAGTGACATGTAGACAATAGACCTATAATGACATTTAAATATAATTTTCATTAAAGCAATAGGTTTAATTTCAAATATATTTTTATTTTTTTAATGAGTAAGCCATTTTTACTGAAATGCAAATTTGTTCTTAAACAGACTGCTCGCACTAATAGAATGAACTCCAACGATTTTTGACCACAGTGGGAAGACCATCACATGCAGTGGCAATATTAAGGGTCTCCAAAAATATTAAAGTATTTAAATTTTCTTTTCCAGTCATTTATCTAATTTACTGTTGAAATTCTCTGGCAAGGGGCAGTTATATTTGATCTATTTTTTTCTCTTTCAAAATATGAGACTATCATTCTGAGTCACAGCTTCTTTTACCTTTGTGGATAATTCACCTGTGTTTTTCCAACTTGATTCTTTGAAGTATATCTAAGAGGTCATCTTATTTTGATGACTTATAAGGAGCACCTCTCCTGTGCTTTTAGGGGACACAGAGCCCAGAATCTGAGAATGAAACTTTTGTGTCACCTAACGCTATTTACAGAGCTACTCAAACAGATTTACAGTTTCATTGTTTCCTAAGTTACAGATACACTTACTCAAAAACTGATGGTTACCTTTTCATAACTGTAGGTTTAATTTTATTCTTATTGCTGATGGTATTTTCAAAGTAGGTTTTGCTGTGTTGCTAAATATTTTAACTCTCCTCTACAGGGCATAGAGTATTTTTTACTCCACATTCAGAGATTGTCTTCCAGATTAAGCAACAGAGAGGAGCTGTAATTTCTGTGCTCTGTGACTCAATGCTTCTTTTATATACTGTTATAAATTGAACTACACTTGCTTTTGTCATGTTGTGTTATAAATTAATATGCAACTCTTTGTCTAACATCACTCCCTGATGTGTTTAACTTTCACGTTTTGTCTCTTCTGTTGATTACAAAATAGCAGTTTCAGATCCTTATTTTTCTTTAGATGTAGTAACTTACTTTTTTCTCTTTCAGAATCTCATTTTTGTTTTGTATGTCCATTTATTCAACTTTTCTAGCTTGACTTTCAGTTACTTTTATGCCCTTGTTAGTATTTGAAAGGTCCCCTAGGTGCAATCTGCAAATATTATTAACCTAATGGTTGTTCCTTCTGAAGTGCTCTAATGAAGTTGTTAAATAAGGGCAGTTGTGACAGTTGGCAAGTTCCCCAGAGTTCCTGACCCAAAACTTGTTAACATGAGCCACACAGTTTACAAGATCTATTCATCAAAAAAAAAAAAAACCAAAAAAACAAAAAACCAAAAAACTAAACAAGAAAATTTTTATTTTGTATTTTTATTGGCCATTTGCCATTTCTTTTAATAAAATTCTATGACATACCTTCACTTAAAATGTTGAAAACATAAACCCAAATTAATGGATGGAGTAAAAGAAGAGAAGGAAAGTGAAAGATTTCTGACTAAATCTAATTCAGCATTATAGCATCAAAAGCATCCCCAAATATTAATTCTGATCTAATACTCCTGGTGTATATAAAAAAGAAATAATATTAAGACTCATAAAATTGTCTGGTTGCCTTCTTCTTCCTTGGTTAACATTTTAGTTGCCCAAAATTCTGTCTGAACTGCTACTGTGATACTATCACCCTTGTTTTTTTGTATTTACTTTCTGAATAAGATTCTCACAAGTATGCACATAAATTCCTTTGCCTTGGAAGTACTCAGAGACTCTTAGTTCTTATTTTATATCTGACTTATCCACAAATCATCTTTGTTTCCTTGTTTCATTTGGTAGATATTCTCACAAAATATCTCCTGGATTTAAGCTAGAACAGACCTCAGCGCTGCACCTCTGTTTCCTCGGTGATTAAATGATCCATTCAGGATGTGGGAACCAAGACTCAATTCCTTTCTTTGCCTCTAGGGATGCTAACCTGCACTTCTCATGCAAATACATTAAGGGCGTGTTCTGCAATGGGGTAATTTCAGTCCAAACTGCTCAATCTGTTCCACTGTGCATAGTATATGTTAAAGTATTCATTAGGCTGGAGAGGGAGCATTCAAAAGCCAGTAAGGGGTTTTAGCTCTTGGCTAATAGACTGAAACCTCAGAGCTTTGGCTTCATGCACAGGGGATGAATAGAATGAGGTACCTGAGAGCCGAGGTCCGAACTGCTGCATTCAGATGAGATGCTACTAATAGCTTGCCAATGTGAAATGCTACAGAGATATTACCTCCTACAGGGCACATGTGCTTCATCCCTAAACTTAGAAGCCATCACCAAAGCAATTACAAACACTCTTTTAAAGCACCAATTAGAGATGAAACATTTATTTTACAGCAGAATTTGTGTGGGTGATAGTGGAAGATTGCACTTTGATGTTGAAATCAAATAAAGCTGAACAACTAGTAGATACTCTAAGCCAGTGTCTTTCTCAGTGTTTGGAATGTCTGTTTTGGGTCACCCTATGGCTGTGAAGTGACTCAGACACTAAAATGAGCTGGCAAGTATTGGCATGAAAGCAACTAGAGTCCTCTGGAGCATGACTGAAGCCCATGAGACAAAATGCACTGAAGGGTGGGAGCATGACTAAAGGCATGCTCCCACAAAACAGCCTGCAGCACACAGTAGCCATAAAGCAGACAACTAAATGAAGGACAGGATTAGATGGAACATGTCCTTATTACTGTGGTACTAAATGGCAGTTTAAATATGTAAATATAAATATATACATATACTGGCTTTAATGTAAATAGTTATTTCTTGTATATTCATATAAAAAAAAGACATCTTTGTACCTAATAACAGAAAAGACTGTTGGCTGAAGTTCTAGGAACCACAGAGCCACCAGCATTAGATTTATTTGTATCCTTAATAATATGCAACATTTTCAGCATTTTACTTTTATCTTAATTGTTAAAAAAAAAAAAAAAAAAAAAGAAAAGAAAATAAGGTTTTGGCTAACAGGGAAAAAAAAAAAAAAAAAGGAAAATAACCAAAAAAGCCCAACCAATACTGAAATCCTTAGTGGCACACGGTGGTGCTGTTGCATAAGAAAAATGTAGAGGCATAAAAACACAGGGTGAGAAAGATTGTTACGCTGAGTTAAATAAAATTAAAAGAGCTACAGCTTCATTCACCTCTGTCATATCTATTCTTTCATTTCTTCTTTTGACACTAAGATTTTAAATTAGGCAGAATTGTAGTTCCTGGTGGCTTGTATTCTTGATAACTTGCACAGGAGATACAGATCCTTAACATGAATTTCATGCCTCTGAATGCCGACAGTTGATGAGGCTATTATTTCATTTTTAAATTACCCAAATGTGACATAGAAAATTTGTGGTTTCACATCCTTTACTGTCACCTTTTAGTGCAAATTTTATTCTTCATCTTTTAAAACCTTTTACAATATAAGGTGAATGCTGCAATCACCAGAAAATTCAACACCATATTTTCTATTGTGAAGAATATTTCATTAAGTCAATAACCTTGTTTCCCGGGAATAAATGGCACATGTTTGAAAAAAAATTAATACCTGTTCAAATTGCTTTGGCTGATGTAACATCTTGACATTGAACTGCACATTCAGAACCCTGCTATCATCTAATTTACAATCCTTCTTCAGAAAGGTTCTTTTCCTAAAAGGTGTTCAGTGTGGCACCTGTAAACAAAGTCTTCAATTTGGCAATCGTCTCTGTTTATTGTAGCTCAAGATAAAGGCATTCGAAAATTCAGCAAAGCACCTTAAGATCCTTGAGTACCTGCTAGAGTGTTCAGATGTCCATTTTAAAAATTACCGAATAGACTAATTCTGCAGTGGCTGATTTACAAAAGGGAGGTAAATTGCATATTTGTGTTTTGAGGTATTGTGCTGAAGTTCTTTTGAATTATAAAAATCATTATTGTGTTAACTCTTTTATGAGGTTTGGCAGATTTTGAACTTCTGGTCCTCCCACTAGGATTACATTATAGCACTTTATGTGAGGTCTGAAAAGATGTCAGAGCTTTAGCATGGATTTTCAATGACAAAAATGAAAGTTTTAGAATTGGACTTAGCTTCAAAGAAAAGGTCTCAGCAGTGGCAATCTTTGTCACTTTGGTAGGCAGACACATCATTAGCATCTTTGACTTATGGGAATAGGAAGCCTCAGGGCCTAAACTTTGCCTCTCTACAGTTAAATGATGAGGCACTCAGACTGTGCCTGTGGCCAACTGCTGTTTTCAATATAAGGGGCAGAATAAGTTCACTGTGTATTTCCACCTTTCACCTTGGTGCCCTGTGTGTAATTTCTTTTTCATTTCTGTTTTTTATTGGGTTCAAATCCTAAGTGAGAACCTGAGCATCCTTCACTCCCATTGAGATCAGCAGCATTTGTAAATACGGAGTATGCTATCAGCATATTTTTTAATGCAGAGTATGTTATCAAGATCTCTTGGGATCTGGTTCAAAGCCTTGCTGTGTTTGATTTATTTTGGATGTATTTGGTTTGTATTTTATTAAAAGAAGCTCCTTCAAAGGTAATGGATAACATGCTTCAAAGACAAAATGTATTTGTGGTCTCACAGAAACAGCATGGTCTACTGGGTAAGTATTAGCCTGGGAAAACAAGACTGGGATTTCTGGGTGTTTCCCTCATCATTCATTGCCTTGGTGAACAGTCTGCAGCAAGTGCTTCCGTCCTTGCGGCTTGTGGGTTTTTTGTTCTTTTTTGTTGTTTGTTTGGTTTTTTTTCCCCATCTGTAAATAGAGTCTGGTGGTGAAAAGCTGTAAAAGTTTGGCATTGTTACCACATCAGTAGAAGGTAGTGGTTCTTCCTAACAGGGTAAAGGGAAGTGGACATGAAGACAACCTTGAAATAGGCATGTGAACTCTGCGTGTTGTGTATTTCTTTACACGTTTTTGTATCGAAAGATATCAGGGTTCGGTCTCTTTCTCCTTTCCTTGTAACTTGATATTTGCTATGCATTTCTAAGCTGTTCTCTGTAAAACCCTTTTTTAAGAAGACTAAAGAGAGCAGGAAGCCCACATGCAATACAGAAATATCTATTTCTTACTGTACACATATTCATTACTCCTCATTGATTATTCAAATTGCTGTAGGAAAAGCTTGTATGTGTGACATGAGGCTAACAAAAACATTTCAGTAGTCAGTATTTTCAGATCCTAGCATCTTACTGTTTGGCACCTGAATCCATGTGAGTTGTTTTATTCCTGCTGTGGAAAACAGTATCCTTTTCTTACTATTCTTCTAAACACTGCAGTCATGGAGAATAGCTGCCTCTCTAGGGGATGTGTATACTACAGTTTGTACCTAAAGCCCCAGAGTAAAGATAAACATTTACACTGTTATGTCAGTAATATAACCTCCCTACTCCAGCTGAGTATTCCCCTGTTTATGCAGCCAAGAATCACATTAGCCCTTTCAGCCACAGCACCATGCTGGGAGCTAGCAAGATCCTGTTCAGCTGTTTTTAACTTGAAGGAACAGATTGTTAGAAAGTAACATGTCCTCAGATCCGTTGATTTAGAGCCTGAATAAACCTCTGTGAAGTGAGAGTTTGGGGACTTCAGTGAGATCAAATGCAGCCATATTCTTGTCTAGATAGGAAATATTTAACACAATATTACAGTTTACCTTGCATACTTAACATCATTTTGGGATGCTCACTTCTACTACTCTAGGCAGCTGATACAGCCACTGGAGTGAGCAGAAAGCAATTGATAGCTAGCAGATAGTGGGCAGTAGAAATACGCTGAAGAATATGGTGATATTTCTGTGTCTGTCCTTTTCTACAATACATTTTCTTTTTGCTCTGTGGTTTGATGCAGCCACTGCAACAGTAAAGTAATTGTGGAGCTTTAGTTTTATTAGAAAATGGAGGGCCAGATTTCAGTGATGCTGTTCCCATAGCCAGTCCAAACTAGCCCCAAAGCAGCTGTAGGCAGTCTGGTGAGTTCACTATGGTGCAGAGGTGATACAAAACTAAAAGTGAGCAGGGATTTTTCACTCTCCTCTGCCTGAAGCTGGGAAAAACTGGCATTGCTCTAAAAAACCAAAAATGGCCAGCATGTTGTTTGCCAGGAATTTTTTACCTTGCAAGGGAAGAGTGCTCAAATCATAGAATCATAGAACCATAGAACAGTTAGGGTTGGAAAGGACCTCAAGATCATCTAGTTCCAACACCCCTGCCATGGGCAGGGACACCTCACACTAAACCATCTCACACAAGGCTTCATCCAACCTGGTCTTGAACACCGCCAAGGATGGAGCACTCACAACCTCCCTGGGCAACCCATTCCAGTGTCTCACCACCCTCACAGGAAAGAATTTCCTCCTTATATCCAATCGAAACTTCCTCTGTTTAAGTTTTAACCTGTTACCCCTTGTCCTGTCACTACAGTCCCTGACGAAGTGTCCCTCCCCAACATCCCTATAGCCCCCCTTCAGATACTGGAAGGCTGCTATGAGGTCCCCACGCAGCATTCTCTTCTCCAGGCTGAACAGCCCCAACTTCCTCAGCCTGTCTTCATACGGGAGGTGCTCCAGTCCCCTGATCATCCTCGTGGCCCTCCTCTGGACTTGTTCCAGCAGTTCCATGTCCTTTTTATGTTGGGGACACCAGAACTGCACACAATACTCCAGGTGAGGTCTCACAAGACCGGAGTAGAGGGGCAGGATCACCTCCTTCGACCTGCTGGTCACGCTCCTTTTGATGCAGCCCAGGATACGGTTGGCTTTCTGGGCTGCGAGCGCACACTGCCGGCTCATGTTCATTTTCTCATAGAGCAGCACCCCCAAATCCTTCTCCACAGGGCCGCTCTGAATCTCTTCTTTGCCCAGTCTGTAGCTGTGCCTGGGATTGCTCCCACCCAGGTGTAGGACCTTGCACTTGTGGCATGATTGAACTGCATAAGGCTGGCATCAGCCCACCTCACAAGCGTGTCAAGGTCCCTCTGGATGTCATCCCTTCTCTCCAGTGTATCAACCGGACCACACAGCTCGGTGTCATCGGCAAACTTGCTGAGGGCGCACTCAATCCCACTGTCCATGTCAGTGATGAAGATGTTAAACAAGACCAGTCCCAACACTGATCCCTGAGGGACACCACTCGTTACTGGTCTCCAGCCGGACATCGAGCCATTGACCACAACTCTTTGTGTGCGGCCATCCAGCCAGTTCTTTATCCACCGAGTGGTCCATCCATCAAATTGATATCTCTCCAATTTAGAGACAAGGATGTCGTGTGGGACAGTGTCAAACGCTTTGCACAAGTCCAGGTAGATGACATCAACTGCTTTACCCTTGTCCATCAATTCTGTAGCCCCATCATAGAAGGCCACCAAACTGGTCAGGCAGGATTTCCCCTTAGTGAAGCCATGCTGGCTGTCACCAAGCACCTTGTTGTTTTTCATGTGCCTTAGCATGCCTTCCAGGAGAATCTGCTCCAAGATTTTACCAGGCACAGAGGTGAGACTGACTGGTCTGTAATTCCCCGGGTCTTCCATTTTCCCCTTCTTGAAAATGGGGGTTATATTTCCCTTTTTCCAGTCATCGGGAACTTCACCTGACTGCCATGATTTTTCAAATACAATGGCCAGTGGCTTAGCAACTTCATTCAGCAGCTCCTTCAGAACCCGCGGATGGATTCCATCAGGTCCCACGGACTTGTGCACGTTCAGATTTTTAAGATGGTCTCGAACTAGATCCTCTCCTACAGTGGGCCCAAGGTCTTCATTCTCACAGTCCCTGCGTCTGCCTTCTAAGACCTGGGTGGTGCAGTCAGAGCCTTTGCCAGTGAAGACTGAGGCAAAGAAGTCATTCAGAACCTCAGCCTTCTCCAAATCCTGTGTAGCCTGTTCTCCCGAAAGCTTCCTCAGGGGGCCTATGTTGTCCCTAGTCTGATTTTTGTTTGCTGCGTACCTGTAGAATCCCTTCCTGTTATCCTTAACATCCCTGGCTAGGTTTAATTTTAACTGGGCCTTAGCCTTCCTAACCTGATCCCTAGCTTCCTGGACAACATCCCTGTACTCTACCCAGGCCACCTGTCCTTGCTTCCATTTTTTATAAACCTCTTTTTTCCTTTAAATTTTCCTCAGCAGCTCCTTATCCACCCCAGGAGGTCTCCTGGCCCTCCTGCTGCACTTTCTTCTAGTTGAGATGCAGCACTCCTGAGCTTGCAGCAGGTGATCCTTGAAGATCAACCAAGAGCCTTGGGCCCCCCTGCCCTGCAGGGCTATATCCCATGGAACCTCACTAAGCAGGCTCCTGAAGAGGCCAAAGTCTGCTCTTTTGAAGTCCAGGGCAGTGAGCTTGCTATACGCTCTTCTCACTGTCCTGGGGATCTCAAATTCAACCATCTTGTGATCACTGCATCCAAGGCTGCCCTGGAGTACCACATTCTCAACAAGCCCTTCCCTGTTGGTGAGCACAAGGTCAAGCATGGCACCTCTCCTTGTCAGCTCTTCTATTACTTTCAGAAGGAAGTTGTCTTCCACGCAATCGAGGAACCTCCTCGATTGCTTGTGCCGTGCAGTGCCATCGTTCCAACAGATGACAGGGTGGTTGAAATCCCCCATGAGAACAAGGGCCTGTGAGCGTGAGGCTTTTCCTATCTGTCTGTAGAGTGCTTCATCCACAGGTTCTCCTAGATCAGGCGGTCTGAAATAAGCTTCCTTTTCACAGTTTGATGAAATGAAAGTGGTAATTGCGCCCCATTAAAAAAAAACAACAACACAACATTGAAACTAAATTGATAATATAACTCCTTGCTGGTGCGGAGTTTTGCTGCTAGTGTAAGTCAAAGGGACATCAGGGGGCTCTGATTCAACACAGAGCCTTATGCTACCCTTTCAAACCAGCTGATCTATTGGTTGATATCTGTGAATCAGCTGATGCCCAGTATCTAACCTATATTTTGCAATTTTACGCAGAGATGTCACAGAAGAAAAAGAAATATCCTGATGTATTTATAGTGTAGTGTTTTTGTTGAACTCTACCTTTCTTTTATCCACAGAACTACAAATAATATCTCTGCATGCTTTTATAGCCTGTCATGGTCCTGAATTTTTCCCACTACTTATCCCTTCTCCCAGACTTGTACTATCCGGGGGCTTGTGTACCCACATCATAAACTGTTTCAGGGAATTGATCCAGCTAAGGACTAAAACCTTGTTTTCTTCTTCTTTTTTTTTTTTTTCTATTTTCTTTTCTTTTTTTCTTTTTTTTTTTTTTTATTTCTTCATTTGCCCAGTGTATTTTCATCCTTTCAGCTCCCCAGAATGTTTCAATAAATGATTACCAAAGACATAGCACCAGTGCAATGCAGTAGAATGCACAGCTGGGGATGGAAAAGGCAACTGAGATCACAGCAGTCTCAATTTAGATTTGATGCAATGATTATGGATATGTACCTTTCATTTCCTGAATTTAAGCTGCTGCTGAGAGAAGTGATCCCCAGGGACCTGTTCAGGAACCTGGACAAAGAAAAAAAATAACCAGACCATTTCATCACGTAGCCGTATGATTCTCTGTGTTGGCAGTTAAAAGGTGACAGAAGCTAGGGGCAAGCAACTGAGAGAATGGGGGATACTTCTTCAGTGACAGTGACAGCTTGTTTCATCCTAAACTGGTATTGAAGCTTTGTATGTTGAAATTTAAAAGAAACAACAAAACAAACAACAAACAAACAACAAACAAAACCAAATAAACAGAAAAAAAATGGATTTTTTCTTAGCTGGCTTAAAACAGCACAATAGTCTTGTACTCCTTGAAACCATGTATTTAGTCATCACTTAAAATTTTCCAGAAGAATACACTGGACATCATTCACCACCTTCCCCCTTCTTCAATCTCTCTTCTTTGCCTTCTCAACTCCTCCAGATGCACGGAATGCAAGGAAGGATGAGTCAGAATATAGACTGTATTTCTACACTGATTTGCAAGATTTATTATCTACTGATTTGCAACATTTCGGGGCTGTTAATCTTCAGTTCAGAGATGTGGGAATCGCCGGGAGACGAGCTCATCAGATGATGACCGACAAGTCTCGTTTATTGCTAAGCAGATGGATACTTATATACCTTGCTTGCATGTTTATAGTTTGGTTACAGAGAGATCATTGGCTTACAGCTTTTACATGTTACAAGATCATTGGTTTGTAGCTTCTACATTTTTTGCAGCTACACCGTGCACCCCCCCACCATCCTCCTTCTCATGCACTTATCACTTAGTGGCCTTGGCTGTGATTGGTCATAGTATGTTGCTGTTTGCCGGTGTCCTTCATTTCCTCATTATCTGGTGTGAGAGGCTTGCACCATCTTCTACACAGATGTCTTGTTTCAGCTCGTTGATGGGAGCATGACCTTTTGACCTTTTTCGACAAGCCAATCCTCCACACAGAGATAACCAATTCTGATTGTTTCTAATCATGTTAGTTGCCTTTGAATAGTATTCAAACATGTATAAATCTTACAATAAAGTGAAGATGACACAGTACAAATCAAATGTGTGTAGAACTTGATACCCAGATAGGAATATATCATTATTCTTGATAAGCTTCTATCATACTTGCAGTCTCCAAAGACTACAATTTCATATTTTATAAGGTATCACCATAAAAAAAGATGTTGGTTTTTTTTTCCTAAAATATTAAACACCACTAAAAATACTGCCTTTTCTCAATTACACACAGGACGTTACGGTAACATGGTTGCAAACTAGATTTATCCTACATTCTCCAGGCTGAGCTCCTAAAATGAAACATAAGTGATGAAATTATGGATTCTGAATAAATGAGACAAAAGTGGGAAATTTTCCTTAAAGAAATTAATTCATTTTTGGTTTTATTTTCTTGGAACTTTAATATAAGAAAATATGAATATTCTTTAAGGTCTTCAATCTCAGAATTTTACCAAATATGTAACTATTGAATTGGTTTTAACCAAAATTGATCCCTGATATACAAACTGAAATAGAAAAATATTTTCTAACACTGAAAGCGAACTAAAGTATTTAATGTGAACCCTAATACTGATACTAAGTCAATAAGTATTTTACATTTGAAAGATCACAATTTGTGATGAAATGAATGAATATAAAGTAACACTAGAAGTGATTTTCCCAGAAGTTAAATTTGTGATTAGTAGACATGGAATTCTGCTTTATTTTTCAAACCCTAAGTAGCCCTTAATATACTTTTCCTCCTAGTTATATATCAGGATTTGTATTCAATGATGAAACTTTTATTTTTGAGCTACTTTCTAATTCCTCTTGTCTATTATTAGAAAGTTTATGGTTTAATTAAATTACTTTATTGATTAGCATGGAATAGTTTTGTAATATACTGCTTCTCGTAACTTACCTAAGTCTTTTACAGTTCACTTGAATTGGTTTTGTTTTTCTTTTTTATTTAGTTACAAAAGCCTGTTCACCTATAGCATCTTCTATCTTCACTAGAATTCTTAGGTGAAAAAAAATCAACAGCATAAAACCAGAAGTCTTTTGCTGTGGTGTCATCATTGGCATTTCAGTAGTTACCAAATGTCTCCAGCTCACTTCATCAGTGAATGGATTGGTACAATTTTCCTCTAATCAGGGAATAAAGTCACAAATATTTTACAGCTCTTGGGCATACTTAGCTGTGAAAATTAAATGCATCTTTTGTGCAAAAGTCCAGTATAAAAGCTCTTCATAACATCTAATATCTGCATGTCCAGTATAAAAGCTCTTCATAACATCTAATATCTGCATGTCCAGTATAAAAGGTCTTCATAACATCTAATATCTGCATCCTGGCTTTAGAGATAAAGGAGCTGGACAGCATCGCCTACACATAGTGCATAGTGGAATATGAGTAAAAAGGTGCATGTGTGTAAAAGTCTCTGCTCTTTCAAACCAGCAGTAATGGGGTTTGCTTCTTCATCCAGGTTTCACCTTCAAAGAACCAAAATAATCAGTCATTATTTTAAAAATTGCTTTGTATACATGCACTCCAGAGACTGCTGGAGCCCCAGCACTTAGGTGCTTGCAAGCAGCACATAAATGCTAAACCCAAAGAATTTTCTGCTGTAAACTGGGAAAATTATAACCTGTTAGCAAAAGCTAAATTTAGAATATTAGTAGCATACCTGAAATATTTTGGTAGAAACTAACCACCAGATCTCAGTTACTTCAACCCTTGCTCAAAGTTGTTTCTGAGTTAGATCAGGTTGCTCAGGGCCTTCTAAAGCATGTCTGGGCACAGCTGGGACACAAACTCCAACTGTTTACTCAGGAATAGAGGGTCATAATGAGGCACAAGTGGCTTCTTGGAAGGTGTTTGGAAAGTCCCCCAAAGAGTCTTTTAGTTAGCAAACATGTATTTATAATCCTATAATCACTGTCTACATAGATAACCCACTGACACCCTGGAGATGCTCCAAGATATGGAGATATACTCCAAGATCCTCCACTGCTGATGTTAGTGTGCACTAACAGCCTTTAACAAGTTTACCTAACTTTTAGCATTCTGCATGTATCTATTCTTGTGGCTTCAGCAGTGCTAAAGTTTGGGACATCTTCACAAGTTAAACCTTTTTCACAAGTTAAGCTTTAACATACTTACATATACTTTCCTTTTCTGGTTTTTTTTTTCCTTTTTCTCTCTTTTTTTTTTTTTTTGTTGTTACGTGGGTGGGTTTTTTTGTTTTTCTTTTTTTTAATATCTACTTCTCCCTTCACACCCATAAACACCTTATAGACGACATTCACATAAAAATGCATAGAGAGGTCTTTTCTGTAGCTGAAGCCTTAGGTTGGGAAAGCTGAGGAAGTCCCAGGAAGTCCATTTAGGTTGAGGACACCACTGTCCCTAGAGTTAGGTGAATCAACCAGGGCAAGGTACCATTTTTTCTAGTGCATCACCAACATTGCTATGCTGTCTCTACCACCTTGAAGGTGTTTTTGCATGTCCTTGCTTGCCAGGTCCCATGACAATGCCTTTTTCCTTGTTTTGTGTGCTTCTTATTGTGCCACTGGTTGGTGGAGCTTCCTGTCAGTTAAGTAGGAAACCTAGCATAAGTCTGCCTTGCACTCCAAAACTTTCTGCTGAGCAGGGGACTTCATGGGGTCATTTATTTGCCTGTCATGGTTCACAGCCCTAGCAAGTCTGTCTCATACTTCTTTCACTCTTGCTGTATTCCAAAGCTGTCCTTATGCATGGGTATGCTCTGTCATAGTCACACTGGATTTGAAAGTATAGTTTTCTTGAAATTTACTGTTAGAAAGTATCTTAACACACGTAAACCAGAACTTTTCATAAACAAAAATTTGTATTAGCTATATAGATGTCTTCATTTTCTTCTGAGCAATTTGTTTAGATTCTCGGTTTGCTTGTTTAGCATGCTGATCTTGTACCTTTTTCTTTTATACTGCGAGTAACCTAGGCTAGCTATGCTATCCATTGTGCAATGGCTTTTTTTCTGAATTTACACCTGCTTTAAGAAAAATAATAATTTAAAATATACATTTCCCTGACATCTATTGAAGTATCTGAGTTACATACACAAGACACTGAATACTGAGCAAATAATTTGAAATAAATACCTTGATTAATCTTTTCCATTTGCAAAATGTCTATAAGCAAATCATTATTTCCTCACATTTATTCAGCATTCAGATTTGCCCAATGGTTTTTCATTTGATTTATTGAATGAGTAACTGAGAACAGTTGAAAGTAGCTGATGTTTAGTATTCAGCTTGGCTGGCAATTAAAAAGCTGTCTGATCTCTAAGTCTTCCATAGTTCTTCCTTATCAAACATCTCCTTGTGGCCTTTGTACCTGCATACCTGAGGACCTCGTGACTTTATACATACTTTTTCTTATACATACTTACAGCTTATGAACTCAAGAATTCTTTTTTTTTTTTCTCTGTTTTATGGATAAGCAGAAGCATATAGAAAGCTAGCTCTTTTAAAGATGCTTAGGCATAGTTCCACTAAAGCAGAGAAGCAACATTTCATCTGTTGCCAGCTTACTTCCTGGAAAATTCAGCAGCCAATATATGTTCCAGCTCCCAGTATGATATAAAGAGGAGCCAAGTGCCTAAGGAATGGATTTTTAGAAACCTGCAAGCTAAGTAAGGTCTATGTCATTTAGATATGAGACAAATCCATACATAAGGCCATAAATAAAAGCTGTGACTTAAAATCCTTCCATTCGAGTCATCCAGAAAACAATTGATCCAACAAGCTTAGGTCTAAGGAACTAATGCTGTTGAAAAAAATGAGGGCACGTCAATCTCTAGTAAGTACTAGAAAAGCATAAAATTCCCACCTTCCACTGCAGGATCAGTGGCAAGCTCCTCATTGTTTCCAGACAAAAAATGCTTTCTGTTTTTTACAGGGGCATCAGGGCCCTGAAGACACAATTAGTCCTTTATGTCCTTGATAATCTTTCCTCAGGGCATTCCTTCCCATGGCCTCAAGGGCTCATGATAGCCCTGGGTCAGGCACCAGTCCCTGCCTGAGCTATGTGGGAGGCTTACTTATTTGCAGCCCTGTCTTTGCCTTCATCTGCTCTTGTTTCTCACTCCCTTGGCCCTGGTACATCACAAGCTGTGTTGGGTGCTGTTGATGGATCTGACCCGAGCACTGCCTGCTCTGCTCAGACCCTGTGGACTGTGCCCCATGTGTCCATCCTGAGGTCCTCCTTGGCTCCCAGCATGTTCCCTTGAGCAAGCATGAAAAAAATGTCAGCAAAGAGCAATATACATCTCTTTTAGAACTGATGAGTGCAACAGCTTTACTTAGGACTTAAGCTAAAAGGAGCAAAAATCTTATCTATCTCTCCTAATGACGTATCCATGAATTAAATAGAGAGTTCAGCTTGGTCGAATGTGACTAAAGAGCTGCACATTGTCTACCATTTCTAAACCACATTCTGGTTGTTTTCACCCTAATTGTTGAAATCTATTTCTAAATAATATAATTATCCATCCAGAAAATGGAATTTAGAGTTCTGAAAATATTCAGGTATTCAGCTAAGGTTGTGCGTATAGTTCAGTCCTGAACATGGGATTCAAATCCAATTTAAGAAACTAAAATTTGGATGTCCCCTTGTAATTTAGTATGTTTACTTAAGCCTAACTGGAAAAAACTTATTCAAACTCAGGTAAGGCTTCATGGGTTTGGGGGAAGAGGAAGGTGTTTTGTTGTTATTCTTGATTTATTTGGTTTGTGTCTTTCTTTATGATCTACAAAAAGCAAAAAGGAGACAGTGTTTCTCTACTCCATACAGGTGGAATGTATGGTTTTACAAACACTTTAATGTTCATTGCATGAGTGCAATAGACATTTATTCTGAAAAGAAATGTGCTTCTGTCTGATAGCTTTTTTATTTTTGGTGCTGCAGTTAATTATAAAAATCTGTTCTCGTTCTCCTCATGTTTAGTAAGACCTGACAAACATAAGATGGAAAAACTCCCTTTATGTTCACATCTGTATCTTGGTGGGCTAAAATGAGCAAATGTGTGGATGTTATTAAAGAACTGACTTATTTATATTCCTATTGATAATTCCATATTTTTTCAAATAAATATCTTTTGCACTCACTATCAACAAACCTGGAGATCTTGAAATTATTCTATAAAGAAAAAGTGGACAAAGATGAACTGATGATAGACAAATCGCAGTGATTCCATAGCACACAGTGACAGGATATGAATAAACCACAGTCCTTCAGTATCCTCCAAATCAATAGATGTCATACTGCTTAGTCAAAGGTTGACTCTCAAGAATATATAATTCATTGCACAAATTGCTTTTGAAACAATCTTTGCCATACACAAGAATGAAAGTGTGGTAAACCTATCAATATCAAATATAAGCTCGTACAATTACTTAGAAGCATGGACCCAAATCCTCATATGAGATTCTAATGTATTGCCCAATTATATATTTTCCTGCACATGAAAGAAACCAAAAGGAAATCTTAAATAAATCATGATGTTTTGGATAACTGCTGTAAGGATGTTACAGTTCTAGCATTTTGTCTGCCTGTGGTGATTTTATCATGTGATTCTAAATTTGTACTTCAGAGAGATTATTGTCTTACAACTGATCCATTTTTCTTCCCTGAAAATACTGAGATACTTCTTTGATTAGCTTTTCCAAAGTTCTCTATTGTCCTTGTTCTATTGTTCAAAAACGAAGATACCATAGGAAGTCACTGTAATGAATCAACTGAAGATTCCGTGTAGTAATTTAATTTCATAGGTGTCTTGAATTTTGCAATGTGAAGTTTATGCCATCCTCAGTAGATCTGAAGACAAAGGTTGAATGTAGCTTTTTTGCGAGTAGGTTTTGCAGCTCAGGTTCCTGAGTAGAACTTTTCCTTTCTTTCTTACATTTCACCTTGAGACTTGGTGGTTGTATACATAATTGATTTTTGAAGATTCTTCCCTCAGGGATCCAATTCTTCATTTGTAGCATGAAGGAGATATGAACTGAATGGTTCTCAGGATTTTATTATTTTATTAGAAGGATTAATATAGATGGGAATTTTCTCTCTGTATCCTGGTTTCTCAATAAGTGGTTCTTTCATTACCTCATAAACATATTGTGAAATAACTAGATTAAGATAGTGCAGTGTTTTCTACAATAAATAAAAAGGTGACAGAAAAAAAAGATACTTAGTAGCCATTTTTTTCTTTTTAATTTAAGGTTCTAGCAATATTTATAGAGAATAAAATTTTGTAATTCTAAATATGAATTATGAAGAAAATCTTTGTTTAAAAACTTGAGGGGGGTTAAAAAATCTGCTCTAACGATGTGCAGTGTACACAGATGATTTTGGAGCAGGTTAGGTGACTAAACATTGCCTTAAGTACTTAGTATTATTTCAAGTTCTCTGAGACATTTCACATCTGGGATGTTCACTTAAAAAAGGTAAATACTATAGCAAGCCTATGAGAGACTCACACTATCCTTGGCTGATATCTTAAGGCCAGGTGAGATAGATATTTCTCAAATGGTGATTTAAGCAACTGAATTCAGCTTCTTCATTCTCTGACAAAGTTTGTAGAAATGTCTGAATGATAGGACATAAGAATTTCTTCTATTATAAGAATCTAAAGGAGCTACTGTTTCCAAAATATTGAAGAAAATATTGAACTTTGAGATAAAAAAAGAGATATAACTTTTTTTTTTCCCTGTATCAAAACATCTGAAAATGTATGTGGGCCCATATTTGCTTGATCCTTTAGCCTTTAGAAGAAGTTGTAGGATCAAAACTTAATCTCGGTGAGGCCCAAAGGATGTGACTATTAAAGCACTAGCTAATATCTTTGTCCCACAAACCAGTGAATAACATTGGTTAAGTCTAGATAATGAATGTTTCAGGTAATAGTGTAAATTTTCAAATTATTCTGTAAGTAGGGGGAGATGTCACTGTTTCTTTTAGAGACAGAGATATGCACAAATTGTTGCCGACTAGAATTATACTTATCCCTCCACTGTGAAGAGCCAGTCCACACAGACACTCACAGATGGCAGAGACGGTGATGAAGACAGACAAGTAAAGGCAGATGAGGAAAGTTGCCTGGTGGAGAGTTGGCTATAAGAGCAGACGAACTTCAATTAGTATTTTCCCATCAATTCCACTAACTGTTTTAATTAAGCACATTTTCACTCTATCCAGGTCAATATTCACCCCAGTTTTTAGCTACTGGCTTGTCAGTCAAGTAGAAAGTAAGAGAAAATTATTTTCACTTGTGCTTAAAGGACCTCAGTTTTTAATCTGTTTTCAGACTTTGGAGCATCTTGAGATTTACATACATACCCTTAGCTAGGATCTGCACCTTAATGCACAAGACTGTAGCATTTTAGGCAGACAAGGTTGAAAAGCCCAGGATCTGTGGGCACACATAACGTCTTTTAGGATGTGCTGTCCTGAAGAAGCATGGAGGAATGTGTAGGTGTTGGCTGGGGTAGAGTTAATTTTCTTTGTAGTAGCTGGTATGAGGTTATGTATTGGATTTGTGCAGAAAACAGTGTTGGTGACACAGCAATGTTTCAGTTATTGCTGGGGAGTGCTTGCACAGTGTTGAGGCTTCTCACATCACCTCACCAGAGAGTACATTGGGGGTACACAAGATGTTGGGAGGGGACACAGCCAGGATCCCAGCTGACCAAAGGGTTGTTGAATACCCTATGATGTCATGCTCAACAATAAAAGGGAAAAGAATGTCTTCAGTGAGTTCAGATAATTTGCCTGGTTGTGTCTCCTCCCAATAGATTGCCCACCCACTAATTTCTTCACTGGGGGGAAAGACTGAAAAGCAGAAAAGGCAATAGTGACTCAGACTCATTTTAAAATGCTGAGTTTAGCTAATGAAGTTACTTTAAATACTAAATCTGACTAGTACCTCTTCTACGCAACAACGTGAATAAATGTACCAGAAAGAGGATCCATTTCTACATGCAAAACCCATGTCCAAACTTGATCCTGATGTTGCACAGTAGCATAAATTAAGCAGATACATCATGAAAGTAAATAAGGCTTTTTTACTTGCATGAGTTGAAATGCAATGCCCATTTTTCCGCTGCAAGTAAAATTCTGTAATGTCTGTGTGTTTCAGGTTACATAATACTGTCTGTATAATTACAGAAGGAACAATTATTTAGTGCAGAACTTATTCAGTAAAAATTATTAGATCCATTAGGAACATTTCCAGTTATATGGAATTCCTTAAATATTATATATATAATAATGTTACTTAAATATATATGATCCATTTGAACTTTCTATCTGCATGTTCTGGAGTTCAGTAACGAGCAAACATTTAGTTTCCAACTGCTTTCAGTCAGTATATTATTTGAGAACCTTTACTCTGAATAAGGTGAAGTAGGGACTAACAGCAAAGTATAAAACCAAATTTATCCACTATGCTAAGACAATGACCATAAATAATCATTGTGATCACATTTGGGGAAGAAAAAAAAAGGAGATTTTAATACAGAATTGTCTTGATAATATAAGGGTTATTATACTTACAGAATCATAGAACAGTTAGGGTTGTAAAGGACCTTAAGATCATCTAGTTACAACCCCTTGCCATGAGCAGGGACGTCTTGCACTAAACTGTTTCACCCAAGGCTCTGTCCAGCCTGGTCTTGAACACTGCCAGGGATGGAGCATTCACAACTTCCCTGGGCAACCCATTCCAGTGCTTCACCACCCTCACAGTAAAGAACTTCTTCCTTACCTTCAATCTAAACTTCCCTTGTTTAAGTTTCAACCTGTTACCCCTTATGCTGAGGACACCAGAACTGCACACAATACTCCAGGTGAGGTGTCACTAGAGCAGAGTGGCAGGATCACCTCTTTTGACCTGCTGGTCACACTCTTTCTGATGCAGCCCAGGATACGGTTGGCTTTCTGGGTTGTGAGCACACATTGAAGCCAGCTCATGTTCATTTTCTCATCAACCAATACCCCCAAGTCCTTCTCCACAAGGCTGCTCTGAATCTCTTCTTTGCCCAGCCTGTAGCTGTGCCTGGGATTGCTCTGACCCAGGTGCAGGACCATGCACTTGTCATGGTTAAACTTCATAAGGTTGCCATCAGACCACCTCACAAACATGTCAAGTTCCCTCTGGGTGGCATTCCTTCCCTCCAGTGTATCAACCAAACCACACAGCTTGGTGTCATCAGCAAACTTTCTGAGGGTGCACTCAATCCCACTGTCCATGTCACCGACAAAGATGTTAAACAAGACCGGTCCTAACACCGATCCCAGAGGGACACCACTTGTTACTGGTCTCTAGCTGGCCTCCAACTGGACATTGGGCAGTTAACACTTCCTTGTTTCCACCTAAGTGCTGATATTACTATACCTACTTTCTTCATATCTCAGGTTTACATGTTTTTTTCCTCCTGCTGCAGTATAAAACAGCTCTATGAAAATAATAGAAACAGATAAACAAAACAATAAACTTATTTTTGTTAAAAGAGATTAATATTGTGTTATTTATGTTATGTGTGCAGTTCTGGTGTCCTCAACATAAAAAGGACATGGAACTGCTGGAACAAGTCCAGAGGAGGGCCACGAGGATGATCAGGAGACTGGAGCACCTCCCGTATGAAGACAGGCTGAGGAAGTTGGGACTGTTCAGCCTGGAGAAGAGAAGGCTGCGTGGGGACCTAATAGCAGCCTTCCAGTTTGTGAAGGGGGCCTATAGGGATGCTGGGGAGGGACTCTTCGTCAGGGACTGTAGTGACAGGACAAGGGGTAATGGGTTAAAACTTAAACAGGGGAAGTTTCGATTGGATATAAGGAGGAAATTCTTAGGGTGGTGAGACACTGGAATGGGTTGCCCAGGGAGGTTGTGAGTGCTCCATCCTTGGCGGTGTTCAAGGCCAGGTTGGATGAAGCCTTGTGTGGGATGGTTTAGTGTGAGGTGTCCCTGCCCATGGCAGGGGGGCTGGAACTAGATGATCTTGAGGTCCTTTCCAACCCTAACTATTCTATGATTCTATTATTTTTTTCAACATTCATTTACCTTCTGCAAGTACATGAAAAGAAGTAGCCACTTCTTGTGCTACCACTTGTGATCTTAAGTCTACATCCTTGGTGCACAGTAGTGAAATATCAAAGTTTATTCCTATTTAGCTAAACTGGTTGCTGGAAAACACATTATTCCTGGCAGCAAGTTTATTTAATCCAGTTCCTCCTTGTAAACTATGCTGCCCAAATTTTACTGTACACTGCATCATGCCAAAAGACATACCCAAAGAAGGCAAGAGACCAGAGCATACGGAGAAGTCATCTCTCTTTTCCAGCTTACATTAATTTCATCTGTTCATTCTTCACAGTACATTGGCCTGATTTTTCTTTAAACAAGTTTTACCAGTCTCTGCTCCCTGGGTTTCTGTAGTTTCTTTCGATTTACCCTGATGCCAAAGAAAGGTTAAGGTTGCATAGCTCTCATGAGTCACCTAGTCAAAAGATGCAATAATAAAAACAAATTGTTGCATTGTTTTATGGCTGTTACTATGTCACCAGACAAGGACTATGAGTCAACTCAGCTAGCACTATTATGAGAGGAAGAAAGCATTTGTATCTTGATCTGGCTTTATTTGAAAGGGAAGCAAAGAAAATAAAAAAGCTGCATAAATCTCCCATTGCCAAAACCAGAATTGCAGGAATGGAAACAGCAAATGCCTTGTCACAGTTTACTAGCAAATTACTGTGAGTGACCGCATTTACTTTCTCCAGGAGATGTCACTCAAGACACTGGTTTACATAGATTTCAGAAATTTGCAGTAAGAACACAGTCAGAATGAAGTGACATAAAACTCTCTTCACTCCAAAAATATCATGGCTTATTTCTATAGCATTACTGCAAATATATGTATCAGGAGTGAGGAGCAGAGTTTTCAGTTCTGTTCCTCTGTGAATTATACTTGTTTTCACCAGTCCATTTCACCAATCATCATTTCTTTACACCCACAAGATTCCAGAGCCTGAAGAGAGAGATTTGGGGAAAAAGACAATACATGCAGGAGTTACTGCAGCCTGAAGGAAACAGATACTGCTGGCATTTTACTACATATGCACCATACATCCTGTTTCATGTACTATTGCATTTAAACAAGTAGCTTATAAATATCCAGTAGCGTTTGAGATTACCAGGCATTAAAATCAGACTGGCCAGACACTTTTAAACAGAAAACAGGTCTTTTAGCTTCTGAACACAATGCAAGACAAGGAAAAAACAACTGGGAAGGCTAAGAAGAAAAAGGTTAAAAAAAAAAAAAAAAAGAGAGAAGTTGGGGGAAAAGGAGAATAGGTAAAATACTGAAATACTGAACTTGAAAAAGACAAAGACTGTCGTGGATATTTTTGTTCTTTCGTAGTTTCCTCGGTGCTCTCAGGAAACCTTTGCTTTGAGCAAGCATTAGAGAGAAACTTTGGGATTTAACAGATGAAAAGCATTAGAAAGAGTCTGTATGAAGGAACAAATATGGAGCGTTAGTGCAAAGCAAAGACAGCAACTGGGAAATGAAGAAGCAGAGAAAAGGGTGAAAAAAACAACCCAGAATTAAAGTTGTCTGTGGAGGTTCTTCAGAAACCAAGGATACTTGACCAAGAAAAGTGGTGGAGATTTTGCCTGACCATGAATACAGATGCAGGAGAGCATTGGAGTTCTCAGAAGGGAAAAAAAAAAAAAAAAAAAGAAAAAGATGAATTGAGAGCAAGTAAATGAGCCATCATGGGATGATTAAGAACATGTGGAGGAGATTCTACCCTGTTGATCTCAAATTCTCCCTTTGCTTAAGTGGGCAGAATCTGGGTTGCTGATTTATAAGCTCCAATCTTGGTGGAGAACAAAGATTAACATGTAAGTCTCTACTTTTTATGACTACCATGAATAGCCCACCGCAAAGTACTATCACACAAAAATAAAGAGCTACTTCTGTGCTAGTAAGCAAATAAAAACTAGGGATGCATTCCTTAGTTCTGCAGTTATTTGAGGTAGTTTGGCTGTATTTACACTGTTAAAATCTCTAAGTGTCCAAAAGAATGCACTTGAGAACTTTTTTGATTATTGTGTGCTTGCTTAAACCTCTTTGAGAGACTGATACTTGACCCAGATCAAAACTTTATCAAGGACTATTTCAGCTATTCAACCATACTGACAAAACCCAGTGCAGTTTACTTACCCAGTACAGACAGAGGCACTTTGTAAAATAATTAAGTACTGAGACAAGCAGTGAGAATAAGTTTACTGGCTAAAAACTGCAGCACTATAAAACTAAATAGTTACATAGTTCTTATATAGTTTTTGCCTGGTGGATTCTTAGGTCTTATCATTAAGATTTAAACATGGAATTCCTAATATACAAAATTTACAAATTATGTTCTCTGTTTCAGCAAAAAACTTCCATGTGAAGTCTCAGTAGAATTTACATTTATGGTGAAATAGAATTGTACAAAAAGATGAATACAAAGACAAAATAGAAATTTTAGGGTTTAATTAAGATGTATATTTTTGGCAAGATTTTTTTTTCTAAATAAACACTTACTCTTTCAGCTCTAACATATGTAAGATATTCACACACGAATATATTCATATCCCTATCTGTGTCTTGAACAGCCCAGGCATGTGGTTAATGGTTTTGTATAAATTAGAATATGAAACTATCAGTGGTGTTTAATTTTCCAAAGCTGTTGCTGCATAGTATGATAATGTACATTTAGTTCTCTTGGATTACTTTCTGTGAGACATGGCTATAGCAAGAGACAACCAGGCATTCTACAGGAATAAATCCTAGCAAAGCTGAAGTAGTCAGACTCTAGAGAAATAATTATCAGGGATTATAGACCAATCTGGCAAGTTGTGGGTGGAAAGTGAAATTTAAACTTCTGGAAGCCTTGTGCTGGCAATGGACTTGGTCCAGGAATGCTGCTAATGAATGTGGTCGATAAAAATCCAGTATGTCTTAAATATTTATGTGTATTTCAAAGATATTATTAAAATAGAAAATTAAATGAGTAGTAGGCAACTTGGAAGAAAGATAAATAGAAAATACCTTCTTTAGTCTTACACAAAGAACTGTGTTCCCCATATTGAGGTTATTACTCCTTGGCTCAAAATAAAAGTCACCAAAAAATACTTCAAAGAAGTTGCTGTTTCTTTCAATGTATCATTTTATTGCATAGAAATTCTACAGTTCTATGAGCCTTTTTTCCATTATGTGTTAAGAATGAAGAAAAGAAAAATGCGTGCTGCATTACAGATAACTTTTGCCCATATTGTAAATTGGTAGTATCTGAATTATTAGGAGTGTTAGACGTTATAGATTTTACTGTATTCTAAACTGATCTAAATATTTTCTTTAAGAAAAATGAAAATTAGCAAGAGAATCAGCCTTATATAGAGTGCTAATTGCTCATAAAATAACAAACATCATGAGCAATGCAAATGGTCTTTAAAGAGCCTTAGGCTAGCTCCATTAGATTAATGAGCCAACAGCTCCAACTTTGATGCCTCTTCTAATTATGCATGATTCACCATTTCTTTCAAAAGAAAGACATCCAATTAATTTGGTACAAAATGTCATCTATAGGTCATTGACAGCAAGGAAGATCACCACTCACCCAGTTTAGTCTTCAGGCAAAATTATTACTCCTCTGAGATTACAACCAAATGTCATTATTAAATCAAAAAGAGCTCCTGCAGTAGGAAGATTATAGAAAAGACAGGAAAAAATACCCTACAAATTTTTCCTTTCCACTCTGACTCATACACAGAATTATCTATGGGACCTTAAGTAGGTAAATATAATACTCCTGAGATGGCACAAATTAAAAGACTTCTTTTTAATCACACAAATAAAAGGATGTTACAAAGTCCGAAATGTTCCATAAAGCTCTTAAAAGGGATTCTAACTGCTGAAATAACCCAGCAAAAATCTTACCTGAAAGTTCCCCTATTTCGGTCTGATTAATTTTCACTTTCAGCTCCCAAACTACAGGCTTGAAGCTACAGTTTCCACTTCTTTTACAAAATTGAAACTGTAACATCCTCTGTAATATTTGTAAGGTTTTGGTTGATTCAAGGCCTGATGCAACTGCTAGTGATTTCAAGGGCTTAATTCAGAAAAAGTAAGGACTGTTTAGTGAATCCATCATTAAACAGTTAGTTTAGCTTTAACTTCTGGCAAATCACTGAAGGGGAATTATTAAAATGTGCAACTCATGATACCAAAAAATAAAGCTGGTTTATTCCAGCTGTTCTGCCTATAAAAGGGAAGAAATGCTGCCACTTGTAATTTGGAAGAAGATAAAAAACACTGTCAGGTGTTATCTCAGTTTGATTTAGTATCTTTTTTCTGAACATAAAAGCTTGGATTCTCAATAGAGGAGTACTAGTTAGACAATCTATAGGAATTTAAAATAATGCAGTGGTTAAGCTGAGTAGAACGTGAAATTTATCTTGAACACCATCTGTTAAGATGAACTTTCATTTTAAACTGTGATGGAAAGTTAAAAATATTTTAATTTATTCTTTTTTTTTTTTTTTTTTTTTTTTTGTGAAGCAAACATTTAGTTTATATTGTTGAGGGATTTTATTTGTATGAAATCTTAAATTTTTGCTTTGGCTTCAGCACTCAGTTATACTATATTTCATTCATGTTGAACCAATACAGTTGAAATAAAACTTTTGCTAATATCCTGTTGTCAATCATGATAAAATTGTTATATTATAACAAAAAGATTTTAATTTCATGGGACAAATATTTTCTAATGGAAAACAGGTTAATTATAAAGATATAAACCAGTTCTATTATTTCTTAATTATTATCTCCCCAGAAAGAACCACAGAATTGTAGAATGGTTATGGTTGCAAAGAACCTTAAGATCATCCAGTTACAACCCCCTGCCATGGGCAGGGGCTTCTCACATTAGACCATGTCACCCAAGGCTCTGTCCAACCCTGCCTTGAACACTGCCAGGGATGGAGCATTTACCCCTCCTTTGGGCAACCTGTTACAGGACCTCACCAGCCTCACAGTAAAGAACTTCTTGCTTCTATCTAACCTGAACTTCCCCTGTTTAAGTTTAAACCCATTTCCCCTTGTCCTATTGTTACAGTCCCTAATGAAGAGTCCCTCTCCAGAATCCTTGTAGCCCCTCTTCAGATACTGGAAGGCTGCTATGAGGTCTCCACGCAGCCTCCTCTTCTCCAGGATGAACAGCCTCAACTTTCTCAGTCTATCTTCATACAGGAGGTGCTTCAGTCCCTTGATCATCCTTGTGTTCCTCCTCTGGACTTGCTCCAACAGCTCCATGCCCTTTTTATGTTTAGGACACCAGAACTGTACACAGTACTCCAAGTAGAATCATAGAATAGTTAGGGTTGGAAAGGACCTCAAGATCATCTAGTTGCAACCCCCCTGCCATGGGCAGGGACACCTCACACTAAACCATCCCACACAAGGCTTCGTCCAACCTGGCCTTGAACACCACCAGGGATGGAGCATTCACAACTTCCCTGGGCAACCCATTCCAGTGCCTCACCACCCTAACAGGAAAAAATTTCTTCCTTATATTCAATCTAAACTTCCGCTGTGTAAGTTTTAACCTGTTATCCCTTGTCCTGTTGCTACAGTCCCTAATGAATAGTCCATCCTTCTTTATTTTATGATCTGCAGTTACTAGGCATATAAATGAAAACACACTAGTGTTTTGTGGTTTTAGGGGTGTTTTTGAGGAGGTATGGGCATACATGTTACCAACTGGAACAGAATGGGGCAGAGAACAACCTTGTGCATAGTCTTTTAGGTTCAAAACTCAACAACAGGTTATTATCCAGGAGACTTGCAGTAAATCTTATTCCTGAGTTTCTGCACTTTGGTCCTCATTGCCATATGCCTGTTTACCCCAAACTTCACTTCTGTTCTACCTCATAGAGAGCTGATACAGAGACCATATAACCACAAATATCTTGCCAAACCAGCTGAAACCAAAACATCCTACTAAACATACAGAAATCCTCATTCATTCGACCAATATACACCCAAGGACAAAGCAGCAACAACAAAGCAACCTCAGCAGAACACTTGGAATTCAGCTCTGTCACTATTTAGAAATGATAGAAGAATTTGTTAATTTCTCTTTGGTCTTGAAGTAGTAAACTCATTTCTTTTAGTGGCAGATGCAGAAGGAAATCTGTGGGAAATACAGAAGGACTCATTGTTATTTAAATTTACCTTTGAATAAATATAATCTAGACATTAGAGATTGATTTTGGTATCCTTATATCAGAAATGTCCCAGTATTCTTGGTAGTCCAGAAACTCCCTGCCTTTCCATGTATGGATGGTGAGTTTGAGACTGAATTCCTAGCCACTGTCACAACAAAATCTGACTAATATCTATAGGATACTAGTGTATCTATAGGATACAAACAGTGACTAGTATCTATAGGAGTTCTTCAGTAAGAATTTGGACTGGCTTGGAGATTGTCCCAGGTAGCTTCTGCTTTGTCCAGAGCAATTAACAGGCATCATTTGCTTCAGTCATTTGGGTGGAGAACCTAAACATTGCAGGGATTTCTCCAACCAGTTTCTGCTGTATGACTGAGAAAACTTGGACAGGACACTTTTTACTCAGTACAAACTTTCCTGGAGGTGCAGAAATGGCCATGTAGGACAGTGATTTGTACACAGAAAGTTAGGAGGTATTTTGTAAACAGTTTAAGGTGCTGAGCAGCAATGAAACATACTTGTTCTGGAATACTTACAGATTATCACAGGGCAGATAGGCATCAGAAATTGGCAGGATAGTGGTTTTGGACTTCCACCCTGTCTAAAGATAGTGTTACAAAGACCCTTGCAACAGAGACTCCTGTTATAAGGATGGCTAACAGGAGATTAAATTCCTCACATAGGTGTTACTCTGTTCAGGATCTGTACAGCAAAACCACCCTTGCATCCTGTTCTTTTTTTTTTTTTTTTTTTTTTTTTTTGTCCAAAAGCCTCTTTTAATTGTTTCATAAGGCAAGATATTCCTTGTATGTGGATTTGATTTGCTCTTTGAGATTCAAACTGGGATAGTTCAGACTAGTGGGACATGCCACGACATGAATAGGCACACCACTATCTGTGTGCCATGGAGTCACTTTCTAGGTCAGACACAGCCCAGGTAAATATATATGTATTTATTTATATTTGAAACTCTCTACATAAGTGTAGAAAAGGTTTATAAACATAAATGTTTTGTTAGCTTGAATCCGAAAATCAAAAAATTTCTCCTTGCTTAGTAACACCTTGTAGAAAAAAAATTATTCTGGTGTTGATGTCTCAGGTCTCTTCTAAACATTTGCAATAGGGTCTTGAAAATGTGCATGCAATTACTTAAGAAAGTGTATGTGAAAGTAGACAAGTAAACTTATACATCAGCAGCAACACCATTATTATTATCATACTGTTGTTAATATACTTGCAAATAATTTGTCTGTGTTTTCTCATATTGCACAGAAACAATTTTTATTACAAATAATAAAAAAGTTCAGAGATTTCATCTTGTCTAATGGGTACTTTGTGCAGTTGATTTGTTTTATTCATTCTTTGTGGTGATTCAACTGTTTTACACCTAGGAATATCTATTTTAAGTGCTGTTCTTTAGAACTTCATGATATTCAGAAATTACTTTTATCTGCAGGGAAAAGAGATAGAACTAGGGGGAAAAGACACTGGAATGACTTGGAATCACAGACTGGAACTCTGTTCTGTGACAAGGCAAAGACTGATACGATCAGCTATAGAGGCTTCAAGATCCTAATAAGAAGCCAAAGAAAGAGATTGTCAGCCTGTATACTGACTTCAGCAGGATATCAAAGGCTTGCAAATCAGTTTAGCATCTGGCCTTTAAAAATTTAATAAGGGAATTACAAGTGTTGGTAAATTAGGGCCTGGACTTGCTGGCCTTAAAGTTAATGAGAGTTTTGCTACTGAGTTAATTTGAAGCAGAACTAGGTATCGTATGCAACCATATGTTGCAAACAAAATTACAGTTATTATCCATCAGCTTTAAAACTGACTGTTTTAATGGTAAGTCACCACACAATGCTTTGGTTGAGAGTGGCAACCTTGTTTACACTGTTCAATGAATCCAAAAAGTAGTGAGATACCCAAAACCTTCAGTGTCCATTTGTCTCCACCAAATAGCTTAGCAATGAAGGAGGACATATCTGTTCTGGTTTTAGCTCTGACAGAGTTAATTTTGTCTATAGTAGCTAGTATGAGGCTATGTTTTGCATTTGCACTGAACACAGTATTGAGAATTTTGGGATGTTTTAGTTACTGCTGAGCAGTGCTTACACAGAGTCATGGCCTTTTCTGCTCTTCATACCACCCCAGTGTTTAGACTGAGGGTGCACAAGGAATTGGGAGGGGACACAGCTGGGATAGCTGACTCCAGCTGACCAAAGGGATATCCCATACCATATGGTGTCATGCTCAGCCTATAAAGCTGGCAGAAGAAGGAGGAAGGGGGGATGTTTGGAGTAATGGTGTTTGCCTTCCCAAGTAGCCATTAAACGTGATGAAGCCCTGCTTTCCTGAAGACGGCTGAATACCTGCCTGCTGATGTGAAGCAGTCGATTAATTTCTTGTTCTGCTTTCCTTGCATGCATGGCTTTTGCTTTATCTATAAAGCTCTGTTTGTCTCAACCCATGAGTTTTCTCACTTTTACACTTCAGATTCTCTCCCCCATCCCACTGGGAGAGGGGAGTGAGCACATGGCTGTGTCAGCTGAAGTTAATCCACAATAATATCTGAAAGAGGTTCTGGAATTATCACAGGTAGAGGCCACAGAAGGAAAAAGTAAAAAAAAAAAAAAAAAAAAAAATATATATGTATATATATATACAATATATATATGTGTGTATATATATATACACACATATATATACACATATATGTATATATATATACAATATATATATGTGTATATATATATACACACATATATATACACACACATGCACATAAGTCAACTTTCTTCTATAATCATGCTTTCCATAAATTCACATAACTTTCAACTCCTCCGATGGGATATATGTTATAAGAGATTCCAACAGCTCCCTAGTGGCCCCTAGTGAAACCTTGACTCTGCTAGTATCTTTATGCAAGTAGGATTGCAGGTAATGCAATCTACTGTTTTGCAGTCTTACACATCAACGCTGGAAGAATAAGTGTATTTTGATCTTCAAGAGACAACCCATCAGTTAAGAAAGCAGGTGGAGGTGGAATTTAGGAGACTTACTTGCCATCATGCAAAATTATGAAACACTATTAAATTTGCTTTTTTCTAAAATGAGGAAACAAATCTGGAATTTTGACCGCAAGAACCATCTTTTTTTTTTTTAAGTACTTTCTATACATGTGATTGGAAGTCACTAAGGCAATTGCTGGATCAGACTTCTTCAGTGAGCTTGAACTTGAGTTGCAGAGTATTCAGTTTCCACATCTGAGGATCATTTTCTCAAACTGTACATGAGCCAGCTTCAGTGTGCGCTCGCAGCCCAGAAAGCCAACCGTATCCTGGGCTGCATCAAAAGGAGTATGACTAGCAGTTTGAATGAGGTGAGCCTGTCCCTGTACTCTGCTCTTGTGAGACCACTCTTGGAGTATTGTGTACAGTTCTGGTGTCCTCAACATAAAAAGGACATGGAACTGTTGGAACAAGTCTAGAGGAGGTCTGTGAGGATGACCAGGGGACTGGAGCACCTCCTGTATGAAGACAGGCTGAGAAAGTTGGGGTTGTTCAGCCTGGAGAAAGAAAGGCTGCTTGGAGACCTCATAGCAGCCTTCCAGTATCTGAAGTGGGGCTATAAGAATGCTGGGGAGGGACTATTCATTAGGGACTATAGTGATAAGACAAGAGGTAACGGGTTCAAACTTAAACGGGTGAAGATCTGATTGGATATAAGGAAGAAGTTCTTTTACTGTGGGGCTGGTGAGGCACTGGAATGGGTTGCCCAGGAAAGTTGTGAATGCTCCCTCCCTGGCGGTGTTCAAGGCCAGGTTGGACAGAGCCTTGTGTGGGATGGTTTAGTGTGATGTGTCCCTGCCCATGGCAGGGGGGTTGGAACTAGATGATCTTGAGGTCCTTTCCAACCCTAACTATTCTATGATTCTATGATTCTAACACACCCTCTAACTATCTCCATTAACTTTGTCTACAAAGATATAAAAGATGGACATAGGGATGAGGGCTGACTACATCTGCATACTGCAAGAAGCCAAAGTCAGGACAAAAGCCTCTTGGCTCTCCAACTGCTGTTGCAGCTTTAAAAGTGGGAAGTTTCCCTCCTCCCTTGCAAGCCAATTCATTTTTTGTAATCTAAAGAAAAAGTCCTGGTTGTGGACAGGAGCTGAGATTCTAACGATTGTTTTGATATTCCCTTCAAAAGAAGGATTTTTATAGGAGCCAGATAAATTGGAGCCCAAGTGAAGCAACTGCAAAAACTGCTTCATTTTTGTAATCTTTCAAATGAATGCACTGACAAACCTCTGGGTTTAAAAAGAAGGAGTCAGAAATGATCTTGCATTTGTTTAGAATTGTACACAACCTGTTAACGAAAACAATCAATACCTAATTACTAGTCTATCTCCAAGACCACAGTCCTCTCTATACTAATGTTTTCCACAGAGATAAACTGCTCTCTTCATGACCTGATGCATTTGTTTTGACAGCTCTGCTTCAAACATGACAGTGAACGTCATGCTCCAAAAATAGCCTCCATCCTCAAAAAATCCCCAGGTGCAGCAAAGGTAAAGTTGGAAAGTTGTAGTTTAATACTAAGCATAACTAAACTTAAAAAATTGCCATTATTCTGTAGTAAGATTGTTCATTCAAAACAAGCTGCTACTCAGACCCATATTTGCTTTTTACGCTCTGCAAAGTACTGCAAGTGATCCACTGACATGTGTGTAACCAAGTACAGCATTTTGTCCTATGTGCTAAATAAGCATGCAATTATAGACTGCCTTATATTTTATGTAACATTTAGAAGCACTATACACAGACCCTTTCATTATCTGGTTTCTGACCAGTGTTTTTACAACTCAGATGCTGAATAGTATGTGCCCTTTTTTGGGGGGCTTGGTCTATTGCACTGAAAAGGGAAGAGGAGTGCTTGTTTCTGCTTGTGCATGCAGTTTGAAAAACCTTAAATAAGATGATTGGTCAGAACAGATTTCTGACAGATGCAGTGGTCAGATTCTATTTTCAGGAAGTAAAACATCTGAAGGTTTTATGTCCTGGATTGATCATCCAGAGTATCGTGGCTATTTGTGTACCACAACCCCACCACCACCATAATATAGAGAAAGACAAGGAGTTGGAGCTATGGACCTGAGTGAGCTATGGACCTCACTGTGTGAGGCACAGTACAAATACATAGTTTAAATAAAAAATAAAACTTGCTTCTACTACTAACTTTGAGTTCTGAAGAAAGTTTCATGACATGACAAGCCTCAGACCCTGATGTGGGGTTTTTCTTGTCCCTTTATAAGGTATTATTATTATTTTTTAATCTATTTTTAATGTATTTTGACAATACATACTACAGGCTACACAAGGGTACATAAAAGAACAGAATTATAGGGTATGTAAATATATTTTTTAAATGTTTCATTTCTTGATCTCTATCACAGGCGTTTACATAAAGAGGAGTTTGGAATATATTTCACTTCCTTTGTACTGTGCATGCTCTTAAATATTTAGGCAGTGAACATACTTTGCAATTCTATAGGTCTTATTCACATCACCTGCAAAAGTGTTCACAGTGAATGTTGGTATGTTAGGTTCCTCTTTTAGCTTCAAATAGTGATTCTGGAGTAACATTTATACTAACATGTTTTTAATACTATTGCCAAACTGTTCAGAAGCAGTAAAGAGTTTCTAAGTCCTTTACAGAATTAAGTTCCATCCAAGAAAATCTAGTGGTAGGCTGCAGATTAATTTTATCTAGCTTTTGTGAACAAAGGAAGATTCACATGTCAGTAGGATTGTTGATGAATTTACTGTCCCTATTGAGTCCAGAGACAATCAAGTCTAAAGCCAGATTTAGTTTTGAATTTCCATTTTAGAAGCCAGGTCACAGTAGTGGGAGCTGCAAGTTATACTGTAACTAAGTTAAGAATGTAATCAAAATGCAGTTGGAGGTTAACCTGTGACAAGGAATCAAGGTGTAAGCATAAATTAATTTGTGCATAAACAGCTGTCATATAGATGCGTAAACAGTAGTCAGTCTTTCAGGGTTTTCAACCCAGCGCACGTGTCTATTTTCCAAGAAGCAGCGTGAACACAAGAAATAATTTTAATGAGATACTTAGGCAGATAGTAAAACTCTCCCAATGTTCATACTTGCCTTTGTCCAGACATTAGTTTCCCACTACAAAACTTCACATAAAAAAGAAGACAAAATCAAGCATCATAACTGGACTTCCCAAGATCAATCATTTTTACCGTATTCAGAAGACTAAACATGAAAGGCTGCATGTAACAAAACTTACCCAGCAAAATCTACCATAACAATTCTTCCACAGCCTCCAGTTACTAAAGGGAAGAAAGAAATTTCTGATGTCCTTAGCTGAACCTATGAATAGTAGTGATCTGCCTGTGTATGTAAAATTATGCATGTAGTTATCTGATCAATTGTAAGGGCAAATAGCTAATTTGCAACCTAATAGTTATTATTAATATTTTAAATATGAGGTTTTTAACTCTTCTACTTTCCTGACTTAAATTATCATAGTCTGTGAGCTCTACCTTGAAGACAAAAATTTCATGAAGTCTTTGGAGTTATAGTAAGAAAAACACTGGTGTCTAAATGTATAAGTAACTAAATGCACATCCAGTTCTAAGCACGGTCAGTATTTTATAAAAAGAATTCTTATGTAAGTGAAGTGCTGCAGTAGTGTCTATGCTCTAAGCCAGTAGCTGAACTACTAAATTACTAAACACACAACTCTAAGAGCTTTGCACAGCTAAACGTCATGGGAAAAACTGTAAAGATATGTGGAAGGTAAAGGACACGTAGATACGTAAAATGTATGGGCATACAGTTTGCGAGTACATTGGGTTAGAAATAAAAACAAGAGAGAAGAAAAGCAATTAATTAAAGACCAAGATTCATGAGACACAAACGGGAGGTAGTAAGACAGTATCAGGGACCAGAAATTTCAGTGCTAATGCTGATGCTAATGCTAATAGTATAGTAAGAAATGAGAAACACAGACTTGGCATAGACCCTGGATGTAGTTACGGTCTGATCTAGGGTTCAAGGGACTCAAGGATATACATGTGCCTGTGAATCAAAGGAGGAAGGATAATTTGTTTGCCTGCTAGTGAACTTCAGCCCATATCAGCTGGAGAGGACGAATGTATTTGTGTTGTGTTACTCAGATTTCTGTGAATGTCATTGGTGTTTATGTGGGTACCAGTAAAGATAATGCTTTCTGCTTCTGTTAGGTTTTTTTGCCTGTCATGTATATAGTTTGCATGTGTGTGCATTTGCATCTGTTTGTACCTGCAGTTGTAAAATGTATACTCAGCCTTGCTACTGTCTAAACGTACAAAAAGGAACAGCAACAAACACTGCAGAGGAGAAATCTCAGGGATATTAGAGTCTGCTGGAATTAGCTTCTCCAAACAGATACATAAGTATACGACAATAGTAATAAGGTGACCTTTTTTACAGTACACTTATACTTCTCCAAATGTTGAACATGAAGTAGACATTAGTCTTTTCTACTGTGATGTTCTTTAACACTCTCCTGCAAGTGCCTCAGGACAAGAAGAGGGTCTGCATTGTCCTCAGACTCGCTAGTCTCTCAGGGCAATCATTCTTTCTCCATTTTTACCATATTTTTCTAAATATATATTCTACAAGAAATAATGCACAGTTAATCTAAGACGTCATTCTGGGCATTCTTACTGGAAAAGCTGAGTTCATCTATTCAGCTGTGATGTTGGGTAGCAGCCATATAAATATGGTCATTCAGCGTTCTGTCTTCCCTTTCTTCCACACACTCCTAGTAAAAAAAAAAAAAAAAGACAAAACAATACAAAAACTCCACAGCATGTTTTAGTGAAAAGCAGTCTATCTGTTCTTGAACTAACTTTTCCCTTCACAAAGTAACTCAATAGATTGTAAACAAGTGATTTATTTTGTGAAGAATTGCAGCTCATGTTTACATGAATCATGGAATGGATCCAATTGCTAAAGCCCTTCAGCATCATTCCAGACTTTGATCTTTTCTCCCTTATTTACATGCACTCACTAACAAATATACTGCATTTTGGTTTATATGATAAGAAGAATACTGTCTTGTAAGCTCCCCTACTTATTTTTAGCCTTTCTGAAGGGCTGTATCACGTAAAGAGTGAAGCACTCTAAACTCCCATTGGAGTGTCTTACAGACGCAATCTTGCAAGATACTTTTATAAACAAGCAATATTTTCTACACAGAAGAAAAAAAGAGTTTTAAATGTTCTGGTTTTCATCTCTAATATACTTTTTTTCCCCAGTAGAAATTTTCCCTGGTGCTCAATTTATTTTGTACTTTATTTACTTGACTTAATCATTTTTAGCAGTGATTATGAAAATTCCTTGCACATTACCAGCTGATCTTCCATTCTTCTGTTTTGGTTTTTTTTTCAGTTTAGTGTTAGCAGATCAAATGAGAGGCTTTTTTCTCTTACAGATACCTACAGTATTTACATCTTTGTTTTAAGAAAATATTCTGTCAACTCTATGAAATCTTTTTATCTTTTTTGTGCTGGAAACAGAAAGCTTCAAAGTAGCTTGTTAGGCAGTTGTCACCCACCTCTTAAATGTGAAATTTCAGCTATTGTTCATTTGCCATCGAATCTCTGCTATATGCCAATTAATTATCACTTTTAGAACAATTTTGTCTGTAAAAATTCAGATGAAGAAAATAAGACCATTTGTTTATGCTTGAGATATACTTTTCTGCTAAGTCTCACTTGTAAAACTGAGTTGTAGCTAAATCTAAATACTTGGTGATGATTTTTTTACGGTCCTGTCAAAAGGCAGCTATTGCTGTGCATCTTCACAGTAGTTATAATTTGATCCCAGCCAAAACCCAATGTGGAATATCTCTTTGTCCATTGCAGATCAACTGTCCAAGCCATATCCCTCCCAACTTCTTCTTCACCCCCAGTTTAACTCTATCCCAGCCAAAACAAGGAGAGTATCCACCCCTTATTACATACAATTTATGTCATGCCAGGTCCCACATTTCCCAATACACCATCAACTTTCCTTTCTTTTGAATATATACACAGATATTGTTCTCTTAGTCTACAGATCATCCCTATAAAAACGATTGAGTTCATTTAGTCCATGAGTTTGGGATCCACCTGTTCTAACAGTCTCTCAGGGCAGCAAAGGGTATGTAGTGTTGGATTGTTTCATGCTGAAGCCAATTCTGATTCCATCAGTGCTGCCCTTGACCAGTTTCAACAAAGTTCATTCTGCATTAGTGTAGCAATCAAAAGGGAATTGGGTTCAGATCTTCAGATCTGGAGTGGCCAAGATGAGTGCTGCAAGTGCTGCAAGACATTCAGTGTGGTGATGGGCACGTAGCTGCCATAGAAGTGATGATATACAATATTATATAGCAATTAACATCATATCGCTTAGTTCATTGGCTATTCTCACCCCAAATCAGATCCCCTTGAGGTTCACACTGGAATTCCCCATCCTCCTGCATTACCCACCAAGTGTACCCAGGTCCTTGAGTGAAAGGAATTGGTTTGCCTTTGCCTAAGGCAGGAATAACACCCCCCACCCCAACCCCCACCGCCCTCCCCCCCCAAAAAAAAAAAAAAAAGTTAGGAATAACCCAAACTTTTTTTCTCAATATCTTTATGTGTTCCACAGGAACCTCCGTAACACACGAGAAGAAAATCTACTTGAAAACCTCTTAACTGCTAAAAGAATACGAGTTCAGTCTTTTCTATTACAGTCTCTCACATTTAGAGTAAAGCTATAAATGGCAGGATTATCACTACTGAAAATACTACCAGTTAGACACAGGTTGCTCTACCTTGTTTGACAAGTTGTGTATGACTTTCCTTTAGATAATAAGACACAGATACCTCAAAACTGTTGCACTTTTGGTCACCTACTCTGAGACAACAGGATCAGTTGTTGTAGAAGCATGGAATCCCAGGCTCACTTGCAGTATCTTGCTGGGGTAACACAGTCTGTGGCAGAAATGCAGACTTAAAATTTGTAACGAACATATGAAAAGTCCCAAACTGGTCAGCAATTTACAGTTGATTTATTGTGACTTTTTAGTGAGCAGCTCAAAAAAAGCAAACTCAAAACCAAATTTAGAATGTCCTTGACCATCCTGTTCTGGCACATATGTCTTGTCATCCCAGTTAGGTTTTGGACTGATACTATTTCAAGAACTTTTTGGTTCATCAGTCTACAAAATCCTTCTGGAGGAAATGTAACTCTTATCAACTGCGAAGTATAGTGCTGTATGCCCATGCCCTGCTGGTTTCAGTAGGCTTCTGTTGTCTACTGCACCACATTGCTTGTAGACCTTTCACTCCTTTGTAGCATTTTTCTATCTTGTCCTGAAGTATGCTACTTTATAACTGCCACCCAGGCTAAGTTACTCCATAAGCAGTAGTAATTTCCCCCTCCTAGAAAAGGTTGTGTAGTTTTCTTTGATAACTATGATACAGTATTCAAATATAAGCATGAGTCTGTTCAGTGAAGCAGCAAGTAGCCCTGTGCTGTACCTTCATAACCCTGCAGCACAGACAGCAGAACATACATTGTTGTTCCTAGCTGAGTTCATATTGAAGACCATAAGGTGTGCTCACTTAGTTTGGTCTCCTGGGAAGTCTATAACCTCCAGAAGAGAGGTGGCTTTGAATAACTGAAGAGGGTAAATTCTTTAACCTCATCAGTTAGATTCAGAATAGAAAGACTAAGAGTAGCCATAAATTATAAGCTGTCTTGGACAATGATAGCATTTAGCGCCTTGCACAAAAGGTTCAGAGGCTTCTCAGCATCTTTACAATAAATGACAATAAATAGCTGAACTTTAACTTTCTATATAGACACTCTTTTAAGTAGGGAGTGAAGTGTTAAGTCCCCGTGTTTCCTGATCTTTTCAATATTGTCTTGAATGCACCTTTTTGCCCTTTTCTTCTTTTGCTACTATGCTAGAAGCTTTGTTATAAGAAGGTCAATGAACCATTGCATTTAAAATTGTTGGTGGAGTGCAGATCTAGAGACAAGCTGAGGAGGGCATTGTAGGAGCAGTAGTGCCTCTGCCCTAGGATGGAGCCTGCCATTTCTGTAACTTTATGCTAGCTGATTCATGGAGCAGAATTAAAGGTTATGGCAGTAAGTAAATAACCTGTCAAACTCCTACTGTTTCCCTTACCCAATTCGAAGGATTCATCAATCTCTATATTCACTAGTGCTGCACATCTGGATTGCTTATTGATGATCTGCATCATGTTCATCAGTTTCTTGCTCATTTAATGCCTCTATAATCACCTCAAGCTTCTGTAAACCTTTTCAGAACCATTGAGGTGTAAAATATCTTCCCTTTGCTGTTCAATGTGCCACTCTGTGCATTCTGACTATGCACTTAACTATACTGTAGACTAGTATAAGCTCACCTTCCTTCCCCTTCTAGAAGCATCTTTATTACAGAGCAGTAAATATCCCTACCCAAAAAGACACACATACACAAAGTAAAAGGACCTTCCTATATGCATGCACTTCTTAATTAGAATTTCAAAATGTTATTTTTGATGGCAAATAAAAATATCTTTTTTAATACAACAGATGTTTTAAATATTTTTTTTTTAAGAATAGGGATGATATGATCATTCTTTATTTGATTTTTATGAATCGCTAACTAACAAAGAGGCAGAAGCAGTGCTGATTGATTTTTTAGGCTTGCTTACAATAGTATTTCTTTTCCAAGCTCAACATTCAGGGGAATTTAAACAATTTTCCTGTGACAATATAATGTAATGCCATATGGGTTATAAAAACAAAACCACATTATTTTCTCTTTTTTTGTTATAAAAGGAAAAGACATATCACACTGGGAGAGGTCATAAACAGAGGAGAGAAAAATATGTGAGCATTTTTCCTGGAGAGCACCCTCATAAGAACAGCATTCGTGCCATCAGCTGTTCTTCTCTGGCTTCCCCAGAACATATTCAACCTCCATCAGAGACTCCTATAAATCTGGAAGGGCAGAAAAGCCAAGCATTTCCTGAAGAGCATTAAGAACTTCACTGTGATCAATCTATTTTGCGTGAAGTGTGGCTGGATACTTGCTGGAACAAAACTCTAGGATCTTTATCTAAGCAAACTGGTAGTGCTTACTTAATGTGTTTCTCTATTCTATGCTCTCCGCAGGAGATTTACCTTCCTGTAAGGAAACCAATGTTGGTGAAAGTGAAGACTTGATAATCTTCTTTTGTGTACTGCTTCCTAGTTAACGCAAAAAAAAAATAATTGCAACTACTTCTAAGTTAGATTTGTACTTTTTCTTTAATACTGCTTTTAAAGGAAATCCCCAGAGCTTTATGTTCTAGACATAGGCATTTACTGCAAATTATTTTTTAAAATAAGGATATGGCTGCTCAGTATCCTGCTGAAGATCAGCCAGATATTAAATGCAACAGCTATGTCTTTATCATTAAATCTGAACCTGGAATAAAAATCTATATAAATGCAGCCTTCAGTTTTTTGCAGAGATTTTTTGTGGGTTTTGGTGTTGGTAGGTTTCGGTGGGTTTTTTTGTTTTTTTTTTTTTTTTTTTTAATTCAGAATGTTTCTGAAATATGAAGACTCTTAGAAACTGTGAATGATACATATTTATCCACTGGAATTACATCAGAACTACATTTTTGGCTTGTATTTAATTTGAAGAATATATTTGCAGTACTGAATCTTGATATTAGCATACAGATGGAATTGAACAGTATGTCAATACTGACTGACAAAGCAGATAGATTGTTGGTTGCTTTATTTTAGATTAGTTCTAAATTTTCTCATGGGGAATATAAAAACATAAAAGAGTATTTCAATTTTCAATTTCATTTAAACTGAGAAGGAAGTAATATTTTGAGGAAAAATTATAAAAGGCTGATGTTAGAATATGGCTGACATGTAGCTAAAATGTGCTTCAGTTGTAAAGACAGTCCAGTACTAATAAAACAACATTGACTGGCTTGCTACCTGCAGGTTTCCCTTGCTTAGACGTAATTGATTTTAAAATAGTATCGAAAAGAGAAAAGAATTCTGTGCTACGTGTGTGTGGATTTTTCCAGTCTTCTGCTGTCTTTGTTAGGAAGCATTTGAAATTAAGTGACAACGTATCCTAGAATTAGTAGAAGTAATTATTTATTTAATTTCTATTTTTTTAATTAAAAAAAAGAATGGAAAAAAAAAAAGAGGAGGATTCTGGAGTTCCACTGCAAAGATAAAGTGCTTTATTTCTGTATACTTCCTAATAGGTAAAATGTGTGACAGATGGAGTGAGATAATTTGATGACCTGGAGGAACCAACTTTTTGCAGTGCTGGAGACAGACAATTCAGATGTTCCTTGTTATTAGGGTAAAGTATACTAATGATTTTCTTCATTAGGTACATAAACAGCTCTTTTTCTCTGAGTCAGGACATGTGGAGTCAAATCCCACCAAGTAAATAGTTATATTTGTAATTTGGGTTTTGACTTACTGGATAGGACTTGTCTGGTACCAACCCCAGCCTCCTTTTATCATCAATAAAGAAAAGCAGGCAGTTCAGGCAGGATCCTTCTTATCTTAACCAAGCATCACACAACCACTTGCTTACTCCCCCCACCCCCGCCCCAGTGGGATGAAGAAGAGAATCAAAGTGAGAAAGTGAGTGGGTTGAAATAAAGACAGTTTAATAGGTAAATCAACACTAACATAGATCCCACCCAATCTGTCATTATAAACCTCAGCCTCTACATACCATTAAAGTCTCTCCAAAAGGAAAGGTTTAAATATTAGACTTTAAAAAAAAAAAAAAATTCTTGCTGCTCATTGGCATTTTTAAAACCTAACATCAGTGGCATAAACAGTAAATCTCTTATTTCTTACCTTCTACCACAATTTATACCACAATTTATACCACAAGAGGTGCCATGCTTGACCTTGTGCTCACCAACAGGGAAGGCTCATTGAGAATGTGATGTTCCAGGGCAGCCTTGGATGCAGTGATCACGAGATGGTCAAATTTGAGATCCCCAGGACAGTGAGAAGAGCGTGCAGCAAGCTCACTGCCCTGGACTGCAAGAGAGCAGATTTTGGCCTCTTCAGGAACCTGCTTAGTAAGGTTCCATGGGATATAGCCTTGGAGGCCAGGGGACCCAAGACTGCTGGTTGATATTCAAGGATCACCTGCTACAAGCTCAGGAGTGTTGCATCCCAACTAGAAAGAGGTGTAGCAGGAAAGCCAGGAGACCTCCTTGGATGGATAAGGAGCTGCTGAGGAAAATTCAAATAAAAAAAGAGGCTTATAAAAAGTGGAAGCAAGGACAGGTGGCCTGGGAAGAGTACAGGGATGTTGTCCGGGAAGAAAGGGACCAGTTTAGGAAGGCTAAGGCCCAGTTAGAATTAAACCTAGCCAGGGATGTTAAGGATAACAGGAAAGGATTCTACAGGTACACAGCAAATAAAAAACAGACTTGGGACAAAATAGGCCCCCTGAGGAAGCTCTCAGGAGAACTGGCTACACGGGATTTGGAGAAGGCTGAGGTTCTGAATGACTTCTTTGCCTCAGTCTTCACTGGCAAAGGCTCTGACTGCACCACCCAGGTCTTAGAAGGTAGACCCCAGGGCTGTGAGAATGAAGACCTTGGGCCCACTGTAGGAGAGGATCTGTTTCCAGACCATCTTAAATATCTGAACATGCACAAGTCCATGGGACCTGATGGAATTCATCCGCAGGTCCTGAAGGAGCTGGTGAATGAAGTTGCTAAGCCACTGGCCATCGTATGTGAAAAATCATGGCAGTCAGGTGAAGTTCCCGATGACTGGAAAAAGGGAAATATAACCTCCATTTTCAAGAAGGGGAAAATGGAAGACCCGGGGAATTACAGACCAGTCAGTCTCACCTCTGTGCCTGGTAAAATCTTGGAGCAGATTCTCCTGGATGGCATGCTAAGGCACATGAAAAACAACAAGGTGCTTGGTGACAGCCAGCATGGCTTCACTAAGGGGAAATCCTGCCTGACCAATTTGGTGGCCTTCTATGATGGGGCTACAGAATTGATGGATAAGGGTAAAGCAGTTGATGTCATCTACCTGGACTTGTGCAAAGTGTTCGACACTGTCCCACACGACATCCTTGCCTCTAAATTGGAGAGATATCTATTTGATGGATGGACCACTCAGTGGATAAAGAACTGGCTGGATGGCCGCACACAAAGAGTTGTGGTCCATGGCTCGATGTCCGGCTGGAGACCGGTAACGAGTGGTGTCCCTCAGGGATCAGTGTTGGGACCAGTCTTGTTTAACATCTTCATCACTGACATGGACAGTGGGATTGAGTGCGCCCTCAGCAAGTTTGCTGATGACACCAAGCTGTGTGGTCCGGTTGATATGCTGGAGGGAAGGGATGCCATCCAGAGGGACCTTGACACACTTGTGAGGTGGGCTGATGCCAACCTTATGAAGTTCAACCACGACAAGTGCAAGGTCCTACACCTGGGTCAGAGCAATCCCAGGCACAGCTACAGACTGGGCAAAGAAGAGATTCAGAGCGGCCCTGCAGAGAAGGACTTGGGGGTGCTGGTCGATGAGAAAATGAACATGAGCTGGCAGTGTGCGCTCACAGCCCAGAAAGCCAACCGTATCCTGGGCTGCATCAAAAGCAGCGTGACCAGCAGGTCGAAGGAGCTGAGCCTGCCCCTCTGCTCTGCTCTCATGAGACCTCACTTGGAGAATTGTGTACAGTTCTGGTGTCCTCAACATAAAAAGGACATGGAACTGCTGGAACAAGTCCAGAGGAGGTCTGTGAGGCTGACCAGGGGACTGGAGCACCTCCTGTATGAAGATAGTCTGAGAAAGTTGGGGCTGTTCAGCCTGGAGAAAGAAAGGCTGCGTGGAGACCTCATAGCAGCATTCCAGTGTCTGAAGGGGGGCCATAGGGATGCTGGGGAGGGACTCTTCATTAGGGTCTGTGGTGACAGGACAAGGGTTAATGGGTTAAAACTTAAATAGGGGACGTTTAGATTGGATATAAGGAGGAAATTCTTTCCTGTGAGGGTGGTGAGGCACTGGAATGGGTTGCCCAGGGAGGCTGTGAAAGCTCCATCCCTGGTAGTGTTCAAGGCCAGGTTGGACGAAGCCTTGGGTGAGGTGGTTTAGTGTGAGGTGTCCCTGGACATGAGAGGGGTGTTGGAACTAGATGATCTTGAGGTCTATGATTCTATGATTCTATGATTCTATAATTTAAACCTCAATGTGTGATATACTCAGTAAAATTACAGAAATGGCAACCAGGAGATCCATAGGCTTTGTTTCTGTTCTCCCTCTTTCCCATCATTATGGTTATGTCTGCATTATAACACATACTAGGTCTGCAACTGATTAATGACTTTCAATCATGTATGAATCAAAAGACTGCATGGATGGTCTTTGGCTTTCTCCATTTTGTACATTCTCCCAACACCCTCCCTGCAGGTTCTGTACCCTGAGGAGCCTCTAAGTGCCTAAGATATGCACGACACACCTTGTTCTTATGCTGCTAAAATATTTAGTGGGCTTCAACACAGCTCTCACTATATTTCAGATACTTCCCCTTTTATATTCAGAGTACCCCATCACTAAAATAAAGACACTGAGGTGCTGGAGTATGTGCAAAGAAGGGCAACAAAGCTGGTGAAGGGTCTGCAGAACAAGTCTTTTGAGGAATAGCTGAAGGAACTGGGTTGTTTAGTCTAGAGAAAAGATGGCTCAAGGGGAACCTTATGACTCTCTACAACTACCTGAAAGGAGGATGGAGGGAGGAGGTGGCTAGTCTCTTCTCCCAAGTAATGAGTGATAGGACAAGATATAATGGCCTCAGACTGCAACAGGGGAGGTTTAGACTGGATATTAGGAAAATATTTTTCGCCAAAATTGTTGTCAGGCATTGGCACAGGCTGCTCAGGGAAGTGGTAGAATCACTGTCCCTGGAAGTGTTCAAGAAGTGTATAGACTAGTCCCTTAGTGACATGGTTTAGTGGCTTACTTGGCAGTCCCAGTGTAACAATTAGACTTGATGATCTTGAAGGACTTTTTCAACCTACCTGATTCTATGATTCTGTGATGTAAGTTCCTTGGGCAGCCAGCTCTATTTCTAAGACTACCCTCATTATGAAAATTTTTCTACTTATATTCAGTCTGGAATTCTTCCATTTTGGGTCATATCCATTATCTCTTGTCCTTCTGCAATACATTTCTGTGATGAGTCTAGCTTTGTCTCCTTAGTAACCTCCCTGCAGGTACCCAGAGACTGCTGTTGGGTCCACCTGAGACATCTCATTTCCAGGCTGTGTAAGCCTCATTCCCTCAACTTTACCTCTTAGGCCAAATGTTCCAAGCACTGATCATTGTGGTGACCCTCCACTGAACTCACTCATCTATACAAATCTCTGCTTTGAGGATCCAAAACTAGACACAATATTCTACACAGCATCTTAAAAGTGCTGAGTAAAACAGAAAATTTATTTCTTTCAGCTGGCTATGTTCCCATTCTTATAGCTCAGGAGGCTTTTGTCCTTCCTCACTGCCAGGATGCACTGCTGGGTTACAGTCAGCTCCCTGTTCCTCAGGGCTCATAGGTCCTTTCTGCAGAGTTTCTCCCCAGCCGTTCAATCGCTAGCCTATTGCTTTCTAGGTGGAGGACTTTGCATCTGTCCTTGCTGAATTTCATGAAGCTCCTGCCTTGATACCCTGAGTGATTTCTAGGTTGATAGAATTTGCAAACTTTACAGTATGCATATTCATACTGTGCTTTCATATTTTGTTTTAGATTAATTTCATATTTGTACATTACTGTACTCAATTTGCTGCCTACAAGTCCCACTATGCTAACTTTCTAATTAGTGGCATTGCAGTTGCTGTTGGAAGATACTGAGCTTCCTTATCTGCCTGCAGTCAGTCAGATGGGATAAACAGGAACAAAATTCTTCTTCTCTGTTCCTGAGACCAGGTAGTACGATAGGAAGCCATAGGAACACTGGAACAGATGACTGTATACTCAGTCTGCAGCTGAGTAAATTCCTAATTATTAAAAAAAATTGATATTTTCATAAACAAATTTGAAGGACAACAAAATGGAGGCACAGACATTCCCCATTTCAATTTTGCTTCTTTTTCTCTTGATGGTATATGTGAATGCATCCTCAGAACTCTAAACCATTCTTATTTCTCACCTTTTTCCCTAACCTGTGATGGAGGATCAAGGGAAAAAGAATTGCATACAGAAAGGTAAGAAAATAATTAAATTATGTATAGGGACCAAAACAATTAGTGGCCACTTGCTGGTTACTCTGTAGTTGAGGTAATACTTACAAGGAACTAATTGCAGTAGTAAAGCTAAAACATGAAATGTGGGGATATTGAGAAATTACTTTTTTTTTTTTTTTTTTTTTTTTTTACAAAAAAGAGAATTGCAGTATCCTGAAGTGCTGAAATCACAGGTTTCCCAGCGATGGTCCATGCCCTGAATATATCAGTCAATCTATATTCTAAACTCAGAAAACACTAGAAAATTTCAAGGAGAGAGTCAGGACTGTCATAATTTTGTCCTTTTATAGCAATGTACCAGGAGTCCAACAGCACATATCCCTTTCTTCTTACTCATGAGCAGGATAGGATAGAATCTCAACTTTTCATAGTCCTGCATACACTATTGTGATGGTTTGTGATTAGAATCAACCTGGATGTAGCCCTGGTGCAAGTATAGGAAGCAAGTCTTGTCCACTGTGCCCAGCCTTTCTTTGTGGGTTTAGGCAAAATCTTGCCTGTACACTTGTCATAGCATGAGTATCTTTTTCTTAATCTTTTTTTTTTTCCTCTCCTTTGAGGTTGCTGTCTCATCATTTAGGGGCACAAGAGCCTCCTGCTCCCTTTCCACCTCTTGCCACCAGAGGGGCTGCTGCATGTTGCTAACTCACAGAAATATCAAAAAAACTTCAGAGACATGATTAATGGCAGTATCTACTTTGGTTGATGGATTTTGATCCCCCAGCAGAAATCTGCCATCAATCACGTGCCTGAATTTCTCTGTGCTGCTAGATGATTTAGTATCCCATGTCCTATGCTCTACAACTTCCATTTGGAGCTGAACAATTTCACTGTCACCTTAGAAGTGTAGCAATAATTTCCACTCTGCTTTAGATTCCAAGGTGTTGGTAAGTCACTGCTTTTAGGACACACTACCAGGGGTTTCATTATAGCTATTAGAATAGGGAAGACACTCCATTAATTATCCTCTGGCCAACCATGTATGCTTTCTCCCTACACCCAAATGAAAGCAAAGCAGTATTTCTGTATAATTTTAAAGATCTATCTGTTCTGACTAATATTTTCCTGTAATTTGTGAATGCAAACCTGTGTTACGGTATAGAATTTCTGAAATTCAGAATTATTGCTGAAGTTCTATAGAGAATTTTTCCACATTAAAATGAAGACATAAAGCTGGAAAATATGTACTAAATCACTTACACTTGAAATCTCAGGTGCATGATCAGTGCTACATAGGTCCAAACATTGTACAATTATATTAATATGAATTCTGAAGGTGGTAAGTAAGACTCCCACTAATATGAATATTATATAAGTAAAGTTAATTAAACAGTTAATTAAATATTGTAATAATATGTCAGCAAGTTAATAACAAGTATTAAAACCAAAAGAAAAGAATGTGAAAGAAAAAATTCAGATGAAAATTTCCCATACCAGACTCCCACTAAGTATCTTGCGAACATTACTGAAATTAATTGTTCAAATATCTCTGTGAAACAATGATGTAGAGAGAGAATTAAGCATGAAGTGACTTTGACCAAGGTCACAGAACACATCAGAATTAAGCGTGAGGCGACTTTGACCAAGGTCACATTCATAGTGAGGTCAGTTCAACAATTCTCAGAACTGCTTTTCTGCCTGTAATTTTCAGACTGTACAAATAATAAGCTACATCACAACAATATTAGAGTTCATCCAAATCAATTTGATATGGTAACCATTATAAAAAATATATTACTATTTCCTTTTCATCAAGAGAAACGTCTTAGACTTCAGACCCCGAACCCAGAAATGATTACTGAGATAACGATGTCCTCCAGTCCTTGTTTGATTAATAAATTAGTACGAGACTAAATCCACACTCATTTTATGTCTGTGACTTTACTAAAAATGTTTCCATTAGAAAGGCTGAAAGTAGAGTTGGTCAAGGTTTTAATTTTTTAATCCTCATAAAGGGGATTTTTCAAAATGCTAAAGTGCTTTTATGTTTTCCAGGCATAACTGCTAATATAGGAAAATTATTTAAGACTTAAAAGACAAACCAAAATAAAACCCAAACATACAAAAACCAAAAAATATTTTTTTTAAGGAAGTCCTCTAATTATATGTTTTCCTTGTATCCCACCTCTGACTGCCCAGTCATGGATACATAAGATCTGATTTCGCATACAATCATAGAATCATAGAATTGGGTTGGAAAGGACCATAAGATCATCTAGTTCCAATGCTCCTGCCATGGGCAGGAACACTTTCCACTAGACCAGGTTGCTCAAGTCCTTGTCCATCTTGGCCTTGAACACCACCAGGGATGGAGCATTCACAACTTCTTTGGGCAGCCTGTTCCAGTGCCTCACCACCCTCACAGTAAAGAACTTCTTTCTTATATCCAACCTAAATCTCCCCTGTTTAAATTTGAACCCATTACCCTTAGTCCTATTGCTACAGTCTTGATGAAGAGTCAGTCCCTCTCCAGCATCCATGTAGCCCTGTTCAGATATTGGAAGGCTGCTATGGGGTATCCACACAGCTTTCTCTTCTCCAGGCTTAAACAGCCCCAATTTTCTCAGACTGTCTTCATATGGAAAGATCTCTTGCCCCCTGATCATCCTCGTGATCCTCCTCTGAAGCATGCTTACCTACATCAGCTGTCATGTTTAACAAAGTATGGCTGACTCCTACTAAGACCTGTAAATCTGCAGATAACTACACTTCAGTGTTTTTTTTTATACTTTGCTATCATTATATAAAACTCATTCTATCTGGTTTGTTACTGGGTCCTTGTCATAGCACAATGCTCAGATGGGGAAGCAGAAGTGGATGGCTGGTCACCATTCAGATGGAAATGAATGGAGCAACCACAAAAGCTCATTCACTCACACCCCCCACCCCCCGACCCTCCCCGCTCCCGGAGGGATGGGGAGGAGAATCAAGAGAATGTAACTCCCACGGGTTGAGAAAAGAACAGCCCAGTAACTAAGGTATAACACAAATCACTGCTGCTACCGCCAATGATAATAATGATAAGAGAAAATAACAAGAGAATACGATACCACCGCCGAATGAGTTCGACCCCCGCCCCTGAAGAGAGACCGTGCCCTTCCAGGTAACTGCCAGTTACCTCCCTGGGCATGACGTGCTGTGGTATGGAATACCTCTTTGGCTAGTTTAGGTCAGGTGTCCTGTCTCTGCTTCCTCCCGGCCTCCCCTCATCCCCGGCAGAGCATGAGACTCACAAAGTCCTTGGCCAGAATAAACATTACTTAACAACAATTAAAAACAATTGGTGTTATCAGCTCTCTGCCCAGGCTGGAAGTCAAAACACAGAGCTTGCCCCGGTTACTAAGGAGCAAAACGGCTACTGGTAAACCCAGGACAGAGTTTCATGGCAGTTGCCAAACGACATATTTTTTTGCAGCGTGTAAACTGATCTTTGTGCCAGAGTTAGCAGACTGAGTTTGCTGCTGCACCCATAGGGAGTAATTTGGAGGGATCCACAAATAATAATTTTATTTTGTTTAAAATACAACCTCCTCCCAACACAGCCACCAATTTTTTTCTCTTTAGCAGGCATGTTGCTGGTCTATTTCTGTCTTTTCGAGGCTTTTTGTGTGAAACTGTGTCATGCTTTGAACAACTGTACCTAGGTACCGAAACACCTTCAGCAGTAGGGAAATCAGACTGCCAAAGCAAGACCCTTAGGTCTCCCAAAAATTTCCCAAGAAAATGTTGGGTGCGTCTGAGAAAGAGTGCAGAAACCTTTTAGAATGTAAGCAATCTTCTGCCCTATGGCGGACATACTTGAAGTATGGGAATACTTTTCAAAGCTCTTGGATTTAAGGTTTATCTGTTCTCATTGGACCTAGTGTTTGCAGTCTCTCAGATAAATTTTCTCTGGACAGTAAACCACTCTTTTAAAGACGCTCTGGAGTGACAGCGTGCAATAATTTAGTTTAGTGATTATAATTTATGGTTCTGAAATGGCTGCAGACACATAATGACTCTTAAATAGTGCAAAAAGAAATTATGAAGAAAAGCAATATTATTGTCAGTGGCTAAAATACATAGTGCAAGAGTCTTTACTTCCATGAGAATGGCTTAAGTGTCAATTGCAAAAGCTATAAAAAATGTTTGTTCATCAATGGGGACATTCATTCAGGAAATGTGAGACTTGGGTTCTGCACCACTGTGGTTTAAGCTAAGCCGCTAACTCAGAACCATACAGCCACTCGCTCACAACCCTCCTCTCCCCCTTTCAGGGAGGAAAGGTGACAAGAACTGAAAGCATGTAAAACGCATGGGGCGAGATAAGAACAGTTTAATAACTAAAGTACAATATATGACTACTACTACTAGTAATAATAATAAGGGAAAAACAAAGGGAGAGAATATAAAACTAAAAGGGAAAAGGAAAAAAAAAAAACAGGAAAAACAAGTGATGCGCAATACAATTGCTCAGCACCGGCCGACTGATGCCCAGCCCAACCTGAGCAGTGATTTGGGCTTTCCGGGTAATTCCCCCCAGTTTATATACTGGGTATGACATGCTGTGGTATGGAATACACCTTTGGCTAGTTCTAGTCGGGTGTCCTGTCTCTGTTTCCTCCTGTTTTCTTGTGCACCTCCTCACTGGCAGAGCATGAGCCAAAAACAGGACATACACTTACCTTAGGACATTGCAGCTAGAATTCTTATATCCTGGAGCTTATTCTCTTCTCTTTCTGTTCAAAATGGGCCTTTTGTAGCTAGGAATAAAAACTTGAAGAAACCAGAAGAACAAACACAAATTATATGACTCTACCATACAGACTTTGGGATGAAGAAATTTCAAAGCTGTTGGGTGGTTTTGCATCAGGAAATCACTGAGTGAAAGGTGGGAAAAGTTGATGCAACATAATATAAATTGAATTAGTGCCTCTGAACAGCATTTTATGCATTATAAATGGTAAAAAAAATCTGAAACATTTCAAGCCACATAAAGGAAAGAAATCGAAATGTTACTTGTTACATATTAAATTATTTTGGATTAATAACTATAACATGTTCTGTAATTATTCCAGACTTGTGAGAATCAGCTAGAAAATTTGAAATCCTGCTAGCACCATTTTATACATCTTTGCAAGGAACCTTGAGATAGGTCACATAAGAAAAATGAATAAAAATTGGTATTTCTGGGATTGTGGAATGTTTGTCCAGAATTTGCAGTCGGTTTCTCTTTCTTTTTGGTATCTTCTTTTTTTTTTGTTTTTTTTTTTTTTTTTTTTTATTTGTTTGGTTGGTTGCTTGCTTGGTTGGTTGCTTGGTTTTGGTTTTGGGTTTGTTTTTTTTTTTTTGCTATAGAAAGGAAACCCTGTACTCTATCTTAATGATTATCTAGGCAGAATGTTTTGGTTGTACACTGGTTGAAGTACCACCTGTAATGCAATATCTTCTACTAAAATGATATATTTCATATAACATATTTTTGGAAGATAGTCATCACAAATCTGTTACTTAAGATGAAAGTTATTTTATCTCATTGGTAGCTCCTTATTCAATTCACTGCCATACTGAAGTCCAGTGAAATTCAGTAACTTCTGCTGGGAAAGGATTGTATATACCTACATAACCATGGCCACAAAAATTGTAGGATGATTGAAATCTGACTTGGAACAGTAATAATTTCCTTTAATAGATCATTCTTAGTTCAAAAGTCTCAAAATCGTTGTACAAAGAGCTGCAACTAACTGTCCAAACTGCAGTGAGTAATAACCTACTTGCAGAATAACTTACATACAAACGTACTGCTCAAATGTTATGAGCAGCCACAAGGAGAGTACTAAGATTTTCTAATTCTACATACTTTTCTGTGTGCAACAATCTGTTTCACTTTTCTCCATAATTTTCTTATCAAATGAGAATTAAATGCAGATTATACTTGTAAATGCAGGGTTTACTTGTTATTTCATTTATTGAAATAAAAAAAAAAAAGTAATCTTCATTCAGACCCAGAGGACTGCCTAAATAAAAATGCTTTCTTGAATAATCAATCAAAAATAAATATTAGAGACATTCTGTTTATAAGCAGCAACATTTCCTGAGTAAGCCAACCAGTTTGCCCTCTTAATCTTTTTTTAAAAATAACACACAACTGAAAAAGATCCCATATCATGACCATTTACTGCATTTTGCTGATAGTTTGCTGATGACACCAAGCTATGTGGTTCGGTTAATATGCTGGAAGGAAGGGATGCCATCCAGAGGGACCTTGACACGCTTGTGAGGTGGGCTGATGCCAGCCTTATGAAGTTCAGCCATGGGAAGTGCAAGGTCCTACACCTGGGTCGGAGCACTCCCAGGCACAGCTACAGATTGGGTAAAGAAGAGATTCAGAGTGGCCCTGAGGAGAAGGACTTGGGGGTGCTGGTCGATGAGAAAATGAACATGAGCCGCCAGTGTGCATTCGCAGCCCAGAAAGCCAACCGTATCCTGGGCTGCATCAAAAGCAGCGTGACCAGCAGGTCGAAGGAGGTGATCCTGCCCCTCTACTCTGCTCTTGTGAGACCTCACCTGGAGTATTGCGTGCAGTTCTGGTGTCCTCAACATAAACAGGACATGGAACTGTTCGAACAAGTCCAGAGGAGGGCCACGAGGATGATCAGGGGACTGGAGCACCTCCCGTATGAAGACAGGCTGAGGAAGTTGGGGCTGTTCAGCCTGGAGAAGAGAAGGCTGTGTGGAGACCTCATAGCAGGCCTATAGGGATGCTGGGGAGGGACTCTTCTTCAGGGACTGTAGTGACAGGACAAGGGGTAACGGGTTAAAACTTAAACAGGGGAAGCTTAGATTGGCTATAAGGAGGAAATTCTTTCCTGTGAGGGTGGTGAGGCACTGGAATGGGTTGGCCAGGGAGGTTGTGAGTGCTCCATCACTGGCGATGTTCAAGGCCAGGCTGGATGAAGCCTTGGGTGAGATGGTTTAGTGTGAGGTGTCCCTGTCCATGGCAGGGGGGTTGGAACTAGATGATCTTGAGGTCCTTTCCAACCCTAACTATTCTACGATTCTAGGATTCTATAGTTTTTACTATTTTTCTAGTACATCTTCCCAGCCAAAAGTCCTTTCTTTGAAGTGTTAGTTTTGAACACTCATTTATCAGAATTTTAGTAACTGACACTTCTAGTAACAGCACTCTCCCTCCAAAATCACGACATGGAAATCTGTTAAAGAAGGATCTGTTTCGTATTAATGAAATCAGTGCCCAAAATATATATTGTTCCTGCCATCAAGGGGAAAAAACAACTGAAAGGAATTAATGTAGCATGTGGGTAAGAAGAAAATGCAATAGCAGGCACTGTATAAAAAGACAGACTCACAAATAGCAAAATCAGAATAGACATCATTAAGGCAGAGTTCTCTATCCCCATGAACACCAGCAACCTATGCAATCTGTCTCACACTGTTCTACCAGCAGGTCTCAATTCCAGCTCAGAAGGCCTATCATCAGCTCAGAGAGAATGAAGCTATTTCTATGCATTCCTTGGTCTGTCTGGTGAGATTGGTAAGGAGGGTATCACTAAGTACTTGTTAGAACTGTGGGGATGGGAACACCTGCTTGAAATTGAATTGATGCCTACAGCACATCTTCATCTTGAATGTGTGCTGAACTGAACCAGTGACCTAGAACTAAAATACTCTGATAAAGAAGTAGCTGCCACAGAGGGTTACATGGTTCAAAGAAAAGTAATACAAAATGATGGGAGGAAAGAAACCAGAATACAACAAAGTGCATCTTATTATGAGAAGGTTTCTTAATATGTGACATAACCATCTATTGCTCACATGCACAACAGATATTGGTCCGCACAAGGATGTAAGAGAAACTGCCACCAGCAGCAGGGTTACTTTTTAAGAGTGAGAATTCTCACCTTTAAACAAATATTTAATTTCAGTTCTACATAAAGGATTCAAAGCCATACTCTATGACACAAAATTTCCTTGTCCTGCCCAATAGATTTCTTGTGGCAGTGAATTTAACACACTTGTTCATTATCAGTGAGATTTAGTATAGAACATATAGTTGTATTAGTGTAAACTTAAAGTATGAACTCATAAATAATAATTTCGATATGTATAGTATAAAATAAGGCAGTGCATGAAGACAAAAGTATTGTATACTTACATCTTTTACCATTATAACCTATTGTACACCTTTGCTCCTTTGTTTAAAATCCTGGATAGTATTTCAGGCATACCTATTTGAGCAAGGGCAGGCAAATCTGATTTACTCTTTAATGTATATAAACCCATATAGGTAAAACAGTGTGTTCTACACCTGAGCTTATAAAATCTGCAAAGTGGAAAGCTGTCCAAGTTCCAACATAATACCTCAGTGGTATCATCATGACTTTTAAGCTAGAATTGTCTTATATATAACACCCTCAGAGCACAATTCAGAAGAACCCACATGCAGCCTAGTGGCAAAAGTTCTGATGGCTTTTCATGACTGTAAAGACACTGTGTTCAGTTTCAATGCGATTTATATTTTAATCCCCCGGTCTTGAAAAAATAAAAAAAGCCTTTCTTGATCCTTGTGTAGACAACCAAGAATATTATCAATGCAAAATTTGGATATCACCTTTGGTCCTGTTTTTATCATTTGCTGTGTTTCTGTCATTCAATATATTAAAAAAAAAAAAAACCTCTTAGACTGATTTTTATTGTCCTTGTACTCCTCAATGTACTTTTAAAACCATAAGCATTGTCTAGCTATTTCTCCATCCCATTCTACTTTTCCCAGTTCTGTTTCAGAAATCAAATGAAAATTGTATCATGGAATATTAAATACAAAGGGGCCTTCAAGGTAGTGGATCCCTTCATCCTCTCATCACAGCTAATAATTCATATAATACACTTTATAAACCAAAGTATTCTTGTTTTAGCAGTAGTTAAACTTTTTTGGCCTTTTTTTTCTTCCTCACTTTTTTGTTGTTGTTGGGGGTCTTTTGTTTGTTTTTGTTTTTGTTTTTGTTTTTTTAGGAGAGTATGTTTCTTTCTTGGTTTGTTTTTATCTCTATTAACTATTAAAGAGTTTCTCCAAGATTAATTCCTTAGCTCACAAACCTACTTTCTCTGTCAAGCTTACATTGATTACTCATGGCTATTGCATACCATCCATTCTTGTGCCAACATGGTCTGTTAGCTAAATAATTCTTTTACCCTCCTTAGGTTTACTACCTATTTATTTACAGGCAACAGCTGTATTCTCTCTCATCCTTAGTTTTTCTAGACAAAATAAGTGATGCTCATTTTGTGTCCTTTATTCTTTGAAAAGTCCTAGTAATCCTTCTCCTTGTTAAAATAAGTAGATAAGGTGAAGATATAGTGATTGTCCCACATTTCTTAGACATCTTGAAGGATGTATAAGCTTGTTGTTAGAACATTTTTGTTAATGGGAAACAAGCACTGGGACTTTGAATGTTTGTGTTGTTCAATTATACTTATTCATTGATGGACCAAGTAATGCAATTAAAAAATATGTGGAATCTAGGAGGTGATCATTTGGTATCATACCATGATAAATCATGATGACACTACACTCCTAATTGTTACAGTTTTAATTCTCTACAATGGACATTCACTATATATGATTTTTAATAGCTGCATCTTGTAAGTTTAAATTAGTGTAAAATATCACTGTGTATGTTTCTATCGTGCAAAGTAATTAAATGTAATACTTCTAGAAAATTAACAGGAGTTATACAGTAGCTGTGACAACTGAAAACTACTATGTAATTTGAAGTATTTCTCAAAATATATTTCTATGTGGACAGGTAACTATTATGAGTAACAAAATGATATATTATATTAAGTTTTCCTGAGAGTCTTTATGCATATTTCTTTTATCAGGGACAGTTGCAATTTAATAGTGTATTAAAAGACCATGTGGTGTACCATTTGTCATGTAGTATTTTTATATAATCTAAGCTACAAGTTCCTGCTTGAGCCCTAATTAATCTAACAACCACCTCATTAACTTTCAGGAAAGCCTCACTCTAACTTAAGGTTAATTATTTAGCACTTCTGGCATCATTGCTACACTACCTACATATGTGCTTATTTTTCTCTATTTATAAGATCGACTTACAAGTGAAAACTAATTAACGAGTAATGAAAGTTTTGCAGACCAGAAGGTGATATTAAGCATTTGATTTTTCTTTTTATAACAAGAAGAGAAAGAAGCGACAGAACTAAGGAAAAGAGGATTTGTTTATCCCTACATAAATAGTTGAGTCCTCCTGTGTTCTTTCTCAAAGAACAGAACAGACACTGTTATGGGCCAGACATCTTCTAGTGCAGCCATATCACAGATCAGATGAATCATACCTTCTCTATGGCTTATAAAATGATAGTTTGCAAAATGACACATAGATATTTACAGTGTAGAGTCTAAAGTTAGGTAAGATGAATGCCATCTAAGCTGTGTTTATCCTCACAATATCGTATAAATGATACATATAAAAGTACACACAACTATATAATTATGTTTATTTCATACATTTAAACTCATGCGCAGCTGGTCAAATATTCCCTTCCCTTCCCCTCCCTTCCCTTCCCCTCCCTTCCCTTCTCTTCCCTTCTTCCCTTCCTTTCCTTCTTTTGCCTTCTCTTTCTTATTCAGTTTTTTAAAAAAGTTTGCTTGTATGGATTTATTTTATTTTTTCCTTATTTTGTTGTTTCATAGATATAGAAATACAATTTCATAGATTTATTTTTTTTATCTAATGCAGAAATCACTTCCATAGCATAAAAGCATTTTAACAAGGTCGATATAAATGGAACATTAACAAAAAATGCTTTTAAACATCGAGTTGTAGGGGTTTGTTTGTTTTGCTCTAAGTTGTAAAAAGAAACTAACTAATCTTTAGCTCATAAAATGATCGGTGAAATAATATTTGCTACTCCTACTTTTTCCCTATTATGTTACGTTTTATATCATTCAATTGCTTAATCTCAAACTTAAACTAAATCTACATGGATACAGTGCTCATTTGTATGTGAAAACCATTTTCAATTTTAAAGCCTTGTTCTCTGAGTCATAAAGATTCCTGTGCCCACTCACAGTCTGATGGAACTTACAAAGTACGTTTTTTATAGCTTTTTTAACAATACTGTCTGCCTCTTAAAAATTAATAAAATGACGTGGATGTTCACTGTATATATTGTGACTAAGTCAGCAAAACTGGGGCATGCAGTGTAGCTTTGCCTCTCTTTCAAATCTGAGCCATCTATCAAGTTAGCTTATGATTGATTTTCTCTAAAACATTCTGCATTGCAGTGCTGTGGCAGCACTCTGTTTTTACAGTGTCTTTTCTTTTCCTGGGCACCAGCTGGACCCACAGGGCAATTCAGCAGATGGTGCAAATTGTCGTTCCTCCACTTGATGGACAGGATGCTGAAAATAGACATTGTGGATTTGTCCTTCAGACTTTGCCTCAGTATCTGAGACTCTCCACTCATTTATTGAAACTAATTGAGAGTACATTATTGGTACAAAATGCACTGTATTATATTAGAATCATAGAATCATAGAATGGTTTGGGTTGCAAGAGACCTTAAAGATCATCTAGTTTCAAGCCCCTTGCAACAGGCAGGGACACCGTGCACTAGATCAGGCATCTCAAAGTCCCATCCATCCTGGCATTGAATGCTTCCAAGGATGGGACAACTGCAACTTCTTTGGGTAACCCATTCCATCGTCTTAAAACCCTCACAGTAAAGAACTTGTTCCTAATATCTAATCTAAATCTACCCTCTTGCAGTTTAAAGCCATTAACCCTTATCCTCTAACTACTTTCTCTTATAAAAAGTACTTCTCCAGCTGTCTTGCAGGTCCTCTTTAGGGACTAAAAGTCTTCTCTAAGGTCTCCCCTGAGCCTTTTCCAGGCTGAACAAGCTCAGCTCAGCCTGCCATTACAGGAGAGGTGCTCCAGCCCTCTGACCAATCATCTTCTTGGCTTTCATTCCAACTGGTCCACATCCTTCTTGTGTTCAGGGCCCCAGGGCTGAATGCAGTACTCCAAGGTAGTGGCTCACAAGAGCAGAGGGGAAGAATCATCTCCCTTGACCTAGTGACCATGATTTTTTTTACGCAGTCCTGCATACAGCTGGCTTTCTGGACTGCAAGTGCACACTGCCAGCTCATGTTGAGGTTCTCAGCAACACCTCTCAGTTGTCCTTGTCAGGGCTGCTCTCAGTCCATTCACCACCCACCCTTTATTTGCACTTGCTATTGACCTGACTCAGGTGCAGGACCTTGCATTTACCTTGTTGAACTTCATGAGCTTTGCATGGGCCCAACTCTCAAACCTGCCTGGATAGCATCCTTTCCCTCCAGCCTGTCAACTGTACCACACAGCTTGGTGTCATCAACAAACTTGCTGAGTGTGCACTCAATCCCATTGTCCATGTCACTAACAAAGATTTTAAAATAGCACCAATCCCAATATCAAGCCCTGAGGAATGCCACTTGTCACTGATCTCCACTTCAACATCCAGACATTGACCACAATTCTTTGAGTACGACTGTACAGCCAATTCCTTACCCATCAAGTGGTCCGTCTGTCAGATCCATGCCTCTCTGGTTTAAAGACAACAGTGTTGTATGTGGGACAGTTTCAAATGCTTTGCGCAAATCTGGGTAGATGAAGTCAGCTGTTCTCCCCCATCCACCAACGCTGTAACCCCGCTGGAGAAGGCCACTGAGTTTGTCAGGCACAAGATTCTGTGATTCTGTGATTTAATTTTCCCTTAGTGAAGCCATGTAGGCTGTCACCAATCACCTTCTTAGTTTCCACGTGCCTTAGCATAGTTTCCAGAAGGATCTGCTCCATGATCTTGCTGGACACTGAGGTGAGACTGACTGTTTTTTTTGTCCTCTTTAGAAATGGGGGTTATGTTTCCTCTTTTCCAGTCAGGGTAGTGGTAACTTCACTGGACTGCCATGACTTTTCAAACATGGTGGATGGTGGCTTAGCTGCTTCTTCTGCCAGTTCCTTCAGGACCCGCAGATGCATCTTATCAGGTCCCAAGGACTTATGTAGCTTTAGGATTGTTAGATGCTCTTGAACCTGATCTTCTGTAGCAGGCAATTCTTCATTCTCTAAGTGCCTGCATTTGCCTTCTGCAGCTTGGGTGATGTGGCTGCCATTTTTCTTCACCACACTTTGGTGGTGAAAACTGAGGCAAAAAAAGGTATAGAGTACCTCAGCCTTCTCTATATTTCAGGTCACAAGGTCTCCCGTTCCCTTCCAGAGGCAGGCTACAATTTTCCTAGTCTTCCTTTCATCACCAATGTACCTATAGAAGATTCTTTTGTCTTTTCTTTCTTGACATACATGACCCGATTTAATTCTATCAAGGCTTTAACTTTCCTAACCTGAGGGCTTGCTGTGTGCCCTCCTCACCACCTTAAGTATCTTGAACTCCACCATTTCATTGCCATTGCAGCCAAGGCTACCCTTGAGCTTCCCATTTGCCACCACATTCTCCCTGCTAGTGACAAGGTCCAGCATCATACTTTTCCTCTTTAGCTCCTCATGCAGCACATTACTTGCCTCCTAGTAGTGCCCTGTGATTTATTTTTATACAAGCACAATTTCAATTTGTGTAGACTATGCAAAATGAATATCAAATGAATAATATCTAATGGTTTTTCAGAGCCACAAATTTTTGAATACAAAGCATATTCTCCTGTATGTTACCTGACACTGCATTTGAATATTTCCAGAATGCCAGCTACCAATTAGGATAAAAACATGACATATTCATTGCAATATCAGTCGAGTTCAGTGAATTCAATTATATGCAGCTTCATCCAGTTTCTGAGCCTGCAGAAAACTGTGATTAGGAAATAAACTTGTCAGTAGGTTAGCTAAAGAAAAAAATAAAAAGACCAGAGCTGTACAAATCTAAAATCAATTAATACCTGGGGTACAAGAGATAATACAGGTAAAGACTTAAAGAAAAATACTGTGGCCCAGGACTAACTAAAAAACCCAGAAGGGCCAGGACTGGTTTCAGACTGACAGAAGTCTCCCTGAAGCACCACAACCCCTGCCCATGTGGGATAGAGCAGACCCCTACCAAGCACTGTCAGCAGCAGAACTCTGGCAAGTGGGATGATAAGTTATGGTCTGGATCAGTGTCCTGTCAGATGGGACAAAAACTGTCTAGACTGTCAAGCTTAAGGAATAATACTCAGTGGTTTGACATCCATTTGATTGGTAACAATCAGAGTAGCCCAAAATCAAGGCCTGGGCTGAAACTGCCAAGTACCTCCATGAACAACCCAGATGACAACATGCATAGCAAACCTGTGAATGATAACAGATATGAATGATATCACATTGAGGAAAAATATGCTTATCTGCAGCCCACCTGACTACTTTTCTAGTAAAAGAAATCTGATATTAAGTGTTAGAAGTCCTGGAGCACATTAGGAAGGGCATGCGGAAACTTTCAGAGTGTACTGCTATCACTTTAGGAAAATCTAAATGATTGAGGAGACTGGAAGGGCTCTCTTATTCCACCCTTTGAGAATGGTTACTAGAGTAAAACTTCCCCAGAAATGATCATAAATGTTTTTTGAGTTCTGTTAATAAACCAGCACTGATTTGGAGACTTATTTGGAGTGGAAGCTCAGGGGATCAAGACTGAGGAATTAATTAAGACACTAAATTTTAAGCAATAGTTTCTTAATCTGTGTCAACTTCCTCTGTTTCTCATGGAAGTGTGCAAGATTCAACACTGGTTCAAACAGAGAAGACTGAAGAGCACAATCGGGGATGACAATAGAGATAATTAGCTAGAATAAAGCTAGTATGTAATGGCTCATGTAAGATCAAATTTCTTTACAATGAAAATTTCTAGGAATCCTTTCCAGTCACAGTAAAACACTTTAGCATTGTATGTTACTCTAAATTCCCTTCTCCCCCTTCTCCTTAGCTTTCTCCAGCCTATTTTTCCTTGAACTAGTTTATGCAGCAAAAGTCACACTTGTATGCTGAATGCCTCAAAATGTTTTCACCGTCCTTTTACGGCTATGAAGAGGAAGGTTGCCCAGGATGAGCTCTGCCTTCCACAGCTCTTATGCGGCATGTCTCAAAATGTTTTCACCCTCCTTTTACTGCTATGAAGAGGAAGGTTGCCCAGGATGAGCTCTGCCTTCCACAGCTCTTATGCGGCATGCCTCAAAATATTTTTACCCTCCTTTTACAGCTATGAAGAGGAAGGTTGCCCAGGATGAGCTCTGCCTTTTACAGCTCTGGCTGTACTTTTGTAAAAGATGCTGTCAATTTCCCTCTACCAAGAGCAAATAGGCAGTAACAGCATAGCAGTTTACGGTTTCTGCATGCAATGTAAAAAATGTGTCCATTCTGTGCCTTTTGTAGCATCTTATTATAATATGCAAATGTAATTTGTACTCTCTGGCTTCTCAGTAGAATATATGGGAGTACTCAATAAGCAACATAGTCATAGTGAAACAAACCACCAATTTAGTCAACTGGCTCACCGAGTAGTGCGAAAGCATTCTAATCCATTCTGTGAAGTTATGTTCCCTTAGGAGCAACTACTCTTCAGGAGTTACACCATATTTTCTGACAGTAAATTCCAGAAACTGACTGCCAATTACTGCAAATACTTTTGTTGACCTACTTGGCAAACCACTAGAGATCAAGCTACATTTATAGCAAACAAGCCATAAAATAAAAGGTTATTCTTCTCTTATCCTTGCTCTCAAGCTCCAATTCCTCTGCTAGCTAAATTGATGTTTACTTGGGTTGTATTAAGTTTACCTGAAGCAAATCCCTTTTTTCCACTATTTGACAAATCTCAATGGTACTTGGCTGTTCTGTCTTTTGCACCTCCAAAGTGACTAGCAACAAACACTGCAAGGACATCATCCCTCAGATCAAATCAAAGCAAGGCACTCAAAAGTACCATAGAGGAGATTATAGTCACACTTTGCTTAGATATTTTGCGTCATTTTATCAGTAGTCTGAAAGTGACAGGATGAAAATAAATTTCTATCCCTTCAATCAGTAGAACAAAAATTAGAACAAAAATTTTGTTAATCTGGGACAAAACTGTATAGAAATATTGTTTGTATAAGCATTTCCATTTGTAGAGTTTGGGGTTTCTTTTGTTAGGGTTTTGGGTTTTTTGTTTTGATTTGGTATGATTTGTGGGGCAGGGGAGCAGTTGCTAGTTGTTTGTAGGTTTTTGTTTTGGTTGGTTGTGTGTGTGTTTCTGGAGTGTTACAGCTTTCAAACTTTTTTTCTGGATAACCTATTTATAAATTACAAAGTATTTTCAAACACATTTTTAACAGTCAGCAAAAGCAGCCATAATCTAACAAAATTTACATGGAGACAAAAACCCACTCCTGGTCTACATGCATCCTCTAAATCCTTTTTTCAGTTAATGATTTTTATTTGGAAATGTTTTTTCCATGAGACAAGTGAAAGATAGTAGATGAGAGTGTATTCTAGTTCAAGCTCTGCTACAAATCTGATCTGGACTGCTTACACAGTAAGGATTTTTTTTTTTTTTTTCAATTTGATAGCTGAAACAGAATAAAGAAAAAAAAAAGCAAAATCATGCTGAATATAAAATAAGTAGATAAATAGCTGGTAAAGATTGTAATATATACATGATCTTAGAAAGTCTAAAGTAAATCAGAAAGTAAAAACAATCACTGCAATTAAAAAAAACAACAAAAAATCCACCTTGAGTCTAATTATAAGTAACAAAATTATTTTAAGTGTTGTTATTATTTTCATATTATAGTGAGAAACTGTACCTTTGAAAGTTCAGGGCTAGCAATTCAGATATTGCAAATATGTTAGAAAATGGAAGTATTAAGTAAGAAGAAGGAAAGATCTACTATTGCATTGCTGAGAAAACTTTAATATCTCTTATTTGCTATCTTCACAGTAAAAAAAAACCACAAAACTTTGCAAATCTAAAAATCTGGAACAACTAACTCAGTGCCATTTGTAAAAAATGATATAAAAATTGAATGCTTTGTATTTTTTTGTGGGATTCAGATTTACCTCACATAACTTTCTGTAGCTAAAATATAAGAACTTAGGTGTGATTATTAAGTTTAATTATATAAATATTATGTGTCTAATCTTAACTGGCCATTTGTATTGCCTCAAAAATCTATGAAAAGAGACCATCCCTATAACACAATTCATGACCTCCAAAGAGGTCCCGTGACAAAGGTTAGGAATCTGAGTAAGACAAGAGAGGAGCGATTTGCTTGCCTAAACCTAGGTCTTTGTTGCCATATGAAACACATTTGCTTGTCTGCACTCAAAGGAGCTTTTCTGGAAGTGCCTACAAATGAAGGCACTACTAGGACTAACTTAAACTAAGCATGTAATTTTGGCTCATCTTGTAGGCTGTGATGCAAAATTTTTATACAATTGCTTTTGATATTCTAATACAAGTCTGTAACTTTACAGGAGCAAGAGTGGTTGGTTGCCTACATGAACTAAGCAGTATTTAACACTGATAATGTGCTTTATTTTTGTAGTGCTTTTATCAAATCACAGTTCAAGAGGCTTATCCTGGGGTGAAGAGGAGGGGCAATTATTGTTAAGTGTGATGTTAAAGGACAAACTGACACAAAAATGCACTTTGTGTTAGCATAAAAGATATGCAAGATTTTTAAAATATTTAAGAACAGAAAAAGTTTTATCTGAGAGGGAGCAAAGACTGAGTGGGCTGAGGCAGTAATCTGTGTTAAAATGCTGATCTTGAAAAAAATAATTAGTATTCAAGACCTTTATTTACCCTTTTCTTTCGATAATATATTTTATTTTTTTTTCAGTGGCAAAGGATGGTAAATATCTTAATAGCAGTGCATATAAACATAATTTGTTAATTAAAAAGTCATATATATATTACTGCACTCACTGAAAATAACTTGTGGAATGCAAATGTACAAACACTGGTATTAAAGCCTTTGTTTCTCTGTTAACTGCAATCACAGCAATTTCAGAAATCCCTTAGTATATATGAAATCAGTTTTCTCCATTTTGTATCAAAAGAGAAACAATTGTTACTAACTTGTTACTATCTGGAGCACACTTTAAAAGAAATTGCTAAACTGAACCAATTGCTGGTTTTCTACAGTATTTCCAAATTAGCAGCATATAACCTAAATTCCTGCCATTGAAATAAAAAAGCTACTTTCTGATGGTCCTGATGTCAAAAGGAAAATCTTGTAGATGGCTGAGAACTTTCTTTTCAGATGGAATTAAAACTTTCAAAGATGAAAATATTGATTTGAGATATGAGGTAAATACTTTTCTTGTCATAAAGAAGGAAGAAAATGAATATATGCACATGACCGCTTGCTCAGTAAAGCTGTTTCACATATATAATATAACAGCAAAATATGGCTGTGTATCTCTTTTTCTCTTGAAAAAAACCTTTTACTTTCTCCTACCCCTGAGATATATTGAGCCGTAAAACATTTCTTTGGTGAAAAGAATCAGGGTTGAATATATGGTGGAAGAAACACTGTTTGGAAACCTCAGTTGCTGTTTATGTCACCTGCTAGTGGTGTGTCTACTGATTGTGCCAGTATAAGCTGCTCTGTGCTGAGAACATTCAAATAGGTGTGGACTTAATAAGGCTTGCTATATTACATTTTTCACTTCCTTTACACACTTGAATCATACATATTACATATTTGAGTTTAAAATTTTAAAATAGAAAAAAACCCGAACAGAACAACAAGGCAAACCTTCACATGCTGAAACACTTTTTCATCAAATGGAACAAAATGGGAAAATTATTATATACTTGCTGGTAGCTTAATGAAGGTGAGACATCCTTGTACCCAAGCAGTACAGACTTTTTCACACATTGACATAATAAAGCAATGGAGTAGAAGTAACAAGATTCACACATGCTAGATAGTGTTCAAATAGCCTCGAGGCCCTTGTGGCTGAAGATTCAGCAGCATTGTCTGAATACCCCAGTGATTTGTGAAATCACTAAGTTAATTTTCTCTGCACAAGCATCTGCTTCTTAAGGCAAAGCTTGCTTTCCAAAGGAAGCAAGGTTAGCATTTCATTTCTTTATTCACCTTGAGTTTAATGATTTTATAGATATGTTATGTCATAGGAAAGCCTCTGAATTAATCTCCTTTTACAGTCCATCACCCTTTTCTGCCTACTTCATGTTGTCATTACTACCAAATACTTACAATATTAAGTTCATATAATCTTAGAATCATAGTACGGTTTGGATTGGAAAGTTTCTTAAATATCATTTAGTTCCAACCCCCCTGCCATGGGCTGGGACATCTTCCACTTGACCACATTGCTCAAAGTCCCACCCAACCTGACCTTAAACACCTAAACACGTAATATCCTTGCCTTGATCAATATTGCCAAAATCCTACAAGATGAATTGAAAAAGATTTACTGAATCTATTGAAAGAAATCTTTGATTGCTAATTACACATTTAAATTTCTACAATTTCTAAGCACAGAATGTTCCATGAAAACAAAAGACATAACTCCACTAGTTAAGTGAGGTTCTCTCTTAAACTGGAAGAGAGAAGAGCTGGATGAAAGCAGCAAAGAAGATGACATTTTTTTCTATCAAGCATTATAACTTTGTATTAAAATTCCTTAAATTGCTGAAGTGAAATGTTAGCAAAACTGTAGATCATTCTGCACATCTGTATCAATCAACTAATTGCAATATGTATAATGTTTTGGATAATATTTTTCTTTGATCATCAAGGAGCCTGGGATTCTTTCCCTCATTCTCTCTCCAATACTAGAAAAACAAAAACAGGGGCCAAACCCAGAAAGTCTATTTTGCCAAAATAAATATAGTGGAATTGCTTTGAATATTGCCTCTATTATGTACATAATATTTTGACTAAACAAATACAATACATAAATATGAGTGTATTTTTTTCATCATAATGTTTGATGTGTATTTTTAAACTTTTATTGAAGTTATGTGAGTTGATAACGCATTCTGAAAATAATCTGAAATATTTTGGATAGCTACATATACATAAAATGCATGTCCTTGAATCTCCAAGATTTCTCTACGGGATACCATTGCTATGTTGATACATTAACCATTGCTGTTGCAGTAAAGCTGTCAAATATGTTTGATAAGACATATTTTAGGTCCATTTTTGCTCTAAAAATTTATTATTTTTTATTAGTTTCAACTTTGAGGGCCTTCCATGTAGCAAACTACAGTGTAAAGAGAGAGAAAACCTTTTGTATAGATTCTCTTTACAAAGAAATTCATAGATATTTTTGTTTCCAAACTTTGAAGTAAATATTCAGATGTAATTTTTCATAGGTAGATAATTACCTCAGATTAAATGTGTTAGTGGGGAGTGAATGCAAAAATATAGCCGTGTAATATTTGGTATGCAAAATCCTGTAGTCACTAATTTTGAATATTACATAAATGTTCAAATCAGGCACATCCAACTGCTTCCAATTTATAATAGTCTCTTAAACTTAACAGCTGTATTATTGTTGGAATGAGTCTGTCTAGGCTCATCAGTCTGAATAAAAAGTTCAGATGACCATTAATTATCTTGAATAGAAACATGGCATCTCCCTTTCCACTGGACAAATCAGGTAGTGGGAGAGAAAAGCTCTGGTTGATTAATGACAATCTATGAGATCCAAATAACACCTAATCATAACAAAGATATGTTCCTTGACCATCTATACCAGGTAAATTTTAAAACATTTTTAGTGCTCAAGTCAACTCCATTTTTATTTGCTTAATGTGGAAGACTTTTTTTTGATGAAGTTGGAGAAGGTTTTTGGTTTTCCAAATGTTCTTGAAATTTACACTCAGGATTCAGGAACACTGTGTTGTAGTCATCACAATGCTGGGAGGAATCTTCAGATTAGATTTCAGTATTCCCTAGCTGTCTGCAAGCTTCTGTACTTGTAGTCCATAGAGAAGACCAAAAAACCTCAGGTCTTTTTACAGTGCCATGGTACTTCGCTAAAAAAAAAGAACAGTGTTCATCTTTTCACCTGCATTTTGTACCTGCATCCATGTACCATTCTTTAGTTATATTTTGTGTTTACTTAAAAAGCTCAAATGGCATTTCAGGTTCACAAAATTCAAAAAAGCTTTGCTTCCCACCATTAAAAGATATTTCAGTAGTGTTGCCACACTTTTAGTAGGCAATGTTCTTGATGCTAAAAGACTTGCTTTAAAGGCTATAGGATAAATAGGGAAAATGTGCTTTAATTTTTTAATCCTAAGGATTCAAACTCACTTCTCACTGTAGTTTCCTTAACTGCTATTTTAGTTTGTACTGTTCTTTTTGACATCTTTATTTTAAACCACTGTTGTTCATTGTGCAAGTGCAAATCCCCAAAAATTTACAAAAAAAAAAAAAAAAAAAGACTCTCAAGATTCCAAGTTAAAAACCACTAAAAGCTGCCACTGTTAATGATTATAGCCATTTCTTTTCACACAGAACTTTTCTTTCAACATTACTTTCAACAAAGAACTTTTACAAAGTAAAACAATCCAAACCAATATGCACAAAAGGCAGTCAGTGCTACCTGGTCTCAGGGACAGGGTTTATTTTGGCCCATTGACCACTGGCCCCCTTTATTTTGATAGTATAGGCATAATAATTGTGGTCATGTGTGTATGAATCAGAAGTTACTGGTACTGAAGGTGATTTAAACTACGGTTTTGCACTTAGAACACAAGCTGTATTCTACTGAGAAGAAAAAAATAGGAAAAAAACCACATAATTTTATTCTAAGGAAATATCTAAATCTACAGTAGGCTGCCCATATAGAACTATCCTTAGCAATGACAAGTTTAAAAGTACCAAATTTTAAGTTTCCTCTTTTTTGGCAGATGAAACCAATGGCAAAACACTGAAATATGATGTAAAATATCAAAAGTAGATTGCTTTTTCGTCTATGTATAATCCTCTCTGGTTTTGTTATGTTTTGGGTACGACGCAACAACACATATCTTTGTTTTCAGCATAGATTTTATCAAGTACTGAATTTCTGAATTCACAGTTTGTAGCAGAGTACCTCAAACAGATGAAGGCATGTTGCTTTTGAGTGGACATGAGAGACAGAAGCATATCTAGAGTAGGCAATATTATTTTATTTGTTTAAGCTAATGACATGTATATCACAGAAAGATAAATTCTGGACTATCCTTTTCGGAAGTTTTGGCAGAACCATACATCCAGCTTTAAATATTTATCTATTAACCTTTTTATCTTACTAAGGTTCTCATTATTTTTAAACATCCTCAGCACTCATGCGTTTCTGTAATATAACAGAAGCAGTTATGTGGTCCTGATTTCCAAAGAGGTTTTTTAAAACTGTCTGTTGCATTCATATTTTCTTCTTTTTTTTTTTTTTTTTGCATAGTTAAGTTTTGTTTTTTATGTGTTACTTGTACAGTGAAATGCCTTGTTTTAAGAACTTGTTTGTAAACAAGCCAATATTTGCATTTCATCAGCAAATTGTCATCTTTATGTGTGAGCTCTTATGTTAAAAAATATAAAAAATAAAATTGAAAATAAAGCTGCTGTATCTTTTTGGTTAGCTTCAAGAAGGGATAGCAGTTTGAAGCTACTTTAAGTGTGAAGTCCCAACTCAGGGCCCTAAGGTTTTACAACAGTAATTGTAACATAGAGCACCTAAAAGGTCAGGGTATGTTTCATGAAAGTCAGTTGATGACAGCTGTCATTGCAACTTCACTACTAAGAAAACTATAGTTATGAAAGCACTCATGGGGAATGGCAGGTATTTAACTACCAAGGGTTTATGGCCGATGCTATCTTTACATGTTAGTTCTGCTTGCAAAAAGATCAGTAAGATAAACAATGTAAATGTCTGCAATTGACTGACAACTCCTGTTTTTATTTCACCTTAAAATTAGTTAATTGAATTATTCAAGCACTAGAAGTCATTCATTACAACACAGGCAATAATAGAAGCTATAAGATGCACTTCTTGCAGAAAGCTGATAAACTGATCCATTACCTCAACAACTACATAAATATTGTGATACGAGAACATAGAATTTGAAATAAATACTTTGCCAGTTGATGCAGCTCCTGTTGGTCTTTCAGCAGTATTATGCATGACTGGTCAGGAATCCAACATTTACTAAATATCTGTTCCTTGCTTACAGTAACTGTAGCAAACCATGATTCTTATCATAACTTGCCTGTGAGGGTGATGTTTCCCTCTGACTTGTTATCTGTATTCTTTTTTTTTGGTATAGCAAGTAATAAATATTTCTGCCAACTTTATCATGATAAATGAGTAATGAGTAGAAACTTATCTTGGGCCAATTTGGTACATCCTCGTAACTAAACTTTTCTGGGACTCACCTAGATATCCTTCATTAGAGGCTTATATCTTCTCTATCACTTATCTATTCTTAAATATATATAGTACAATACAGCTTTCACCAACAAAATGCCCAGCTTCTTCTCCCTTTTTTCACTCTTTTTTAAGATATTTATAATTTGTCACTGTTTTAAATGATATACTTTTCCATCCTTAAATCCCTTTATAATACTTTGCCTCTTTGTAAGATAGCTTACTTTCAATAATACTGTATTTTTCTTCTAATTTTATTCCAACATTTAAACAGTCTGGGTAGGAGCTTATCTGTTCATCTTCAGAAATATCTATACTAGGAGAGTCTAAACCAGTCATCCCAGGCCCCCTTAAGAGTAAATCAGAAATACGATAATTATAGGGAATAAATCAGAACACAGATGTGTGCAGTTTTAGAATGAAATGGGCTGCTCCTTCCAAAATGCATATTTTTCTCTATTTACTAAAGGGGCACAGACTAACATCAATCTACAAGTTAGATAACTATGTTTTGCCTCGTGAATTGCACCCTTATCTTTTACAGAGGTTTCTAACGTTACAAGTTTTAATATATTTTTCACTTTTCTTAATGGTTTTATCTCTGTCTTATCTGGAAATAAAACTTGTCCATGACATTTTACTTCTTTCTGCAGAATTCATTTCCTCACTGCCATTTTTGCCTAATTCTTTCAGATCAGTTTGTCCATTACATTATGAAATAGAACACCATAGAATAGTTAGCGTTGAAAGGACCTTAAGATCATCTACTTCCAACCGGCTGCCATGGGCAGAGAAACCTCACACTAAAACTTGTCACCCAAGGCTTCATCCAACCTGGCCTTGAACACCGCCAGGGATGGAGCATTCACAACTTCCTTGGGCCTCACTACCCTAACAGTAAAGAACTTCCTCCTTATATCCAGTCTAAACTTCCCTGTTTAAGTTTGAACCAGCTACCCTTTGTCCTATCACTACAGTCCCTAATGAATAATCAGTCCATCCCCAGCATCCCTATAGCCCCCCTTCAGATACTGGAAGGCTGCTATGAGGTCTCCACGCAGGCTTCTCTTCTCCAGGATGAACAGCCCCAAATTTCTCAGCCTATCTTCATACTGGAGGTGCTCCAGTCTCCTGATCATCAATTGTATTTGCAAGTAAATATTTCAGTGTTTTGTTACAGTCTTGGGTTTAGACTTTTGTTTGTTTCTCAGAATTGTCTCTCATTACTGTTGCCTTAATTTCTTTCTCCAATAAAATCTTAAGTAATTATAAAACATAATTATATCTAATAATACCCCATTTTCCCATTACTATTGTTTCTTTCAAAAAGACAAAAAAAAAAAAAGAAGAAAAGAAAACAAAACCAAAAACAAAAAAAGGACAACCAACTCAGGAAAAAAACATCTTTTATCTGAGTATTATTCTCATATATTTCTGAAAATCCACAAATTTAAGCAATTAATAATTTCAAATCATTGATATGAAACAGATTTGCCAAAGCCAGAAAACAATTGGGTTATATACCTTCCTCTCTGAATAACTGAGCGTTGCAAACAACAATAAAACAAAGATCAAGGACAACATGGATTCTCCTCAAAAAAATCACATCATGTCTGATTTTTTTTTTTTTTTGTACAGTTTTAACCTGGGAGTTTAAGCATAATGTGCATTTTCCTTTGCTACTTGATAGAATTTCTACCAATAGTGGATGAATTTGTATCAATTCAAGTGCACCTATAATCTGGAAACATGACTGATTTTGTTATTTTTCATAACCCAGTCAGTTTACATTCAGAAACTTTTTAGTGCAACCCATACTTGAGCAATCCTATCTACAGTTTTGGGTACGGTCATTGCTCTATGTTATCTTTTGACTGGAGTCCAGACACTGTCTCAGAGAGTCTAAGCTTGAGCATCCCAAAACTGCTACAGTATTGTTACAGTGCTAATAGATCAGCAGCGTGGATAATCCTGGACCATTTTCCAAGCCTGTCTCAAATCTAAATTTCACTGAGTAAAATAGATACAAGTTGAAGTCTATCTTAAGTAAACTGAAATAACATCCTCTGAATGAGTAGCAAATCTATTTTAACATACAGCTTACTGAAGATTTGGTGTATGCTGTTTGATTAATCAGGGATAATATACACTATCAATAAATGGAAAAAAATGTGTATAATCTCAGCTACATCCCATGAATTGAATGGAAATGTCTTCTAAATAAGTTACTTCTAAATTCTTGAGGTGAGAAAATGAATATCATCTTTCATATGAATTAAATACCCTTTGCCTGTTTTTTGAAGATGAACTCTTTGAGGAAAAAGTTGCTCTATATGATTTGAAGTTAAACAGGAGAAAATGCTGGTAATATCATTCAAATTGGATGTTCATGCCCTTTCTGTCCTCTTATATAGGAAAAGATTCTATTACTTAAACATGCATATACAGTGTCACTTTAGAAATCTGGACTCCAACTAAAGCTCTAGAAAGGAGCATGTTTACCATAGCCTTGAGTCATATTATTCAGCCTTGTGAAAATTCCTCAGAAAACTGACATAAAAATATCACTAGATACCAGTGTCTAAGCACATGAATAATTTCTCCAATGACTCCTTTTCCTACTTTGCAGTCTAACAGTGGGGTTTGGGGTTTTTTTTCAGAAATAAACAAAGTAAACTTCATGAGCATAGAAAATTTGAGGACTGGAAGAAAAAGGAGAATTTCTTGATTAAATTGAACTTCATAACCTATTGCTTAAATTATATCTTTGGAGGACGTACATTAATCTCTTCCATAATTTAGTCAAATTAGCTTTCTCCATTATTTAATGTTTGGTAGTGGTAAGGTGAACATGTTTCTTTTCTAACCATGTAGACTTTTTGAGCATTTAATTTATTTTATGCACCTTTTCCCATGTAGCAAGAAATCTTTATGTCTTACAGATTTGAAGATAAATTTTTAATTCCCTTCCCTTTTCAGAAATATCCCTTATACAATGAAAAAGCAATGATAAATTTTGTCATTTTAGACAGATTTACTGTTTAAGTAATTTGTCCACCTTTCCAAGTAATCTTTTAACATAATAAATTCTTAAACAGAATTATTAAATTAAAAAAAAAAAAGAAAGAAAGCAAACATAGTCCTTTTACTGAATTTTCTTTTTCTTAACAATACTTCTGACTTTGAAAAAGTTTTTCTCAGAATTGCCAGATAACAGATTTTGGGCCAATAAGAACAGTTTTGCTTTTACATCTCAAAAAAGCGTATACCAAGTATGTATTCAAGCATCATAATGTGCATCAACCTTTTAATTAATCATATAAGAGGGTGGCATAAGGGCACAATCTATTCAACCTTGAAGATCTACACAGGTATTTAAGACACAGCTGTATCATACCTTCTTTGGGGGAAAAAAAGTAACATATATTTTAGTTATGAAATTGGCATTTTTTTTGGCAGACAGTCCCTCATCATCAGTATTTTTGTCTAAAAGTACTTCTAGAAGAAAAATTTTCAACGAAAAAAATCCATTGAGTAGGCTTAAATAGATCCTTGCACTGTGACATATTTTATGGGTCTGACAGTTCATTCCAACCTTCCTCATTTTTTCTAGGCAGAACATCCATATCCCCATTTAAAGTCATGACTCATTCCAGATCTTCACATCTCAAACGATTTATTGGTAAAAAGATTCTAAGATTCTGAGCTATAGATCATGTTTATATCCTAATAGTATATTATTTAAAAGGTCTTGCCCTTTGAGGAGACAGTCTCAGTGACTGTTTGATTATAACTAAGTTCTTCCTTTCATTACAATCTCTCCTTTTTAGCAACAGTCACAGGTTGTAATTTCAAACACCTATTAAATATTCCACACAAGGTACAACTCCCAGTAAAAACAAGTTCTCCAAAATGCCATAGAAATAAAGTATAATTAAGACTATTTTAAATGTATTAAAGTGCTATTAAATGTATTCAGTGCTGTCCTTCAGAGGTCTGTACTGGGACCAGTATTATTTAATATCAGTCATTGACATGGACAGTGGGACTGAGTGCGCCCTCAACAAGTTTGTCAGCAGAACCAAGCTGTGTGGTGTGGTTGCTATCCTAGAGAGAAGGGATGCCATCCAGAGAGACCTTTATGGGCTTGAGAGGTGGGCCAATGCCAACCTCATGAAGTTCAACAAGGCCAAGTGCAAGGTCCTAAGCCTGGACTGGGGCAATCCCAGGCACAAACAGAGGCTGGGTGGAGAATGGATCGAGAGCAGCCATGAGGAGGAGGACTTGCGAGTGTTGGTTGACAAGAAACTCAACATGGTCCAGCAATGTGAGCTTACATCTCAGAAAGCCAACTGTATCTTGGGCTGCATCAAAAGAAGTATGGCCAGCAGGTTGAGGAAAATGATTCTCCCCATCTACTTTTCTGTCATGAGACCCTAACAACAATACTCCATTCAGCTGTGGGACCCTCAACATAAGAAGAATGTGGAACCACTGGAACAAGTCCAGAGGAACGCCACAAAGATGATCAGAGGGCTAAGAGATTTGGGTTTGTTTAGCCTGGAAAAGAGAAGACTTCAAGAAGACCTTAGAGCACCCTTCCAGTCCCTAAAGGGGACCCACAGGAAAGCTCAAGAAGGACTTTTTATCAGTGAGTGTAGAGATAGAATGAGTAGTAGTGGCTTTAAACTGGAAGAAGGTAGATTTAGATTAGACATTAGGAAGATACATATGGAAACACATGGAAACAAACGTATTTGGAAACTAGAGCCTTTGAATGTTCTCTGTAGTGAAATGAAAGCCAGACTACATATCATAGCCTGGATGTCAGAATACTCACTAAAGTGTGAAAAAACTAGTAGTTGGTTTTGTGTTTCTTTTTCTTTTTTTTTTTTTTTTGTTTTGTTCCAAAACTGATAAATATTAATTTCTTTCTAGATTTTACCACAAAATTTATAATTACCTCAACTTTTAAAAATTGTGAGGTATGAAATGTCATCATATCTGCCTACTTGTGTATTACCATTTTTGTAAATAAGTTGCTACAGTTGTGACTTCATTGTGTATTTTATAGAACCTAACACAATGCAGTCTTGGGTAAAAGATAATGACTTTTTGTGTCGCCTAAAGAAATTTAAAACTATGATCTCACTTTTCCCTTAGGCATTTTAAGACTTTTTAATAAAAGTGGATTGAAGTTTTTCATTTTGTTATTAAAGCAGCTGTAGATGAAACATCTAACTTTCTTGTGTTGCCTTTGGGAATTGTGTCTGCTTCCAAAAGTTGGGTTTAACGTATTGAGCTATCTAAATTGTTTTGAAAATACCACATCAGATACTCTGTGACAAGGAGACAGGAAAAAACACATATATACATATTTTTCACCAAAAAATACTTTAGTGTCTTGACATTTATTTCTTCTATGGCAACAATACTGAACAAATAGTCAATATTTAGTCCATTCCTCATTATGGAAGTTATTTATGTTTGTGGGTCAATGACTGGATGTCAGTCAACTTAACTCCTTCACATCTTCACTGTATGAAAAATTGAATTTCCTTGAATGAAAGTGATGATGCAAGCAGATCACAAGCTTTTTAATTAAAAGATGAAGTATTAAGATAGAAACATCAAGGGTTACACATTACATATAAGTGTATAAAGATGTACTGGCAATTATAGTCTGAGTGAATGTTTCCTTTACTGGTATCAATAAACTTGATTGCTGTAGTAGTTATTTTAAATACTAAAAGACTGATCATCCTTACATGGGAGATTCTACATGAGCTCTGGGGAGGCAGATAGCACCAGAGAGTAGCTTTTGATAGAAAGTTCCTTGAAAGGGAGTGACCAGGCCAAAAACCTCTGAGAGGAGGGGGATACCACACATTAACATGGGAAGCAACTGTACCTATTCAAGGAGAAAATTTTTGAGAGACATAAACAACATATGGGGAAAAGTGAGTCATGGCACCTAGCCTGGGTGCCTTCTGGTTTTGTAGAGACTAAGCACCACCTTTTTTCTTAATCACTGATTAAGAAGCAAAAAGTCAAATTTCAGAGATGGCAAAAACAGAAGCTTTCTAGGGAACAGAATGATGAGTGCAGAGCTTGCAATTCTACTCAGAATTCTCTGAGCTGTTTGGAACTCAGTCTGGAAAAGAGAAACCACATTGCAAGGGCACAGTGGGAACAGCTAGAGTTATATGAACTATTATTTTTACTCTATCTTCCCTAAACTCTTCAACATTTCTTTACATAAAAAGTCAAATATCCTAGTTTATGATCTAATAAAACTTGTCTTTTTAGCCCTTTAATCTTAACTGAGGAAAATACTACAAGGCAAAACCATCTCAAAGCTTTGCCTGCTTGGGCTTCCTACAATATATCTTTTTCTCTGATTCCTTTGTCTGAAACCAGAGCTTGTGGTCTGCCAATGTCTTCAGTGTATATTAACAATTTTTTCCAATTCTTCTGCAGAGCAATTAGAGAATAAAAAGTGATGGTTTCTAGTTTAACTTTTCAGGAGGTATAAACATAGCTCATTAATAATTGACAGCAGTATTTGGTGTTAAACAATATGTGAATCAACGAATACGCAGTAAATCAAACTTAGCTTTTCAGCAGATTTTCAGACCAATAAAATTTAATTAATCAAAATAAGCACCTTATGAAAATGTTAGAGGTTGTCACAATTTTTACAGAAAGCACCCCATGATAAGACTTTCACTGAGAGCTAAAATAACAGCAGAATGATTTTTACATTTGTTTCTTCAGATCATAATTTTTGTTAGATTAGCAAGACCATAATACTAACAAAAATATAATTAAAATCAACTGCATTATTTTGATGTTTGGGCTATCTAACACAAGCTAACAAATAAAAAAGTAATTTTGAGAAGCAACTTACTTAGATGCAAACTTTAAACATATGAACAACTGAGTTGATGATTTGTCCCTACTAAAATTCACATTTTCTTTTTGATTTTGCACAGAGAGACCTTTTAAGGCAAGTAGCCTCATTTTCTCAGTATGTTATAAGCATCAATATCTCATAATTAAAAATTAATAAAAATTATGGGTTTTTTTTTAACTAAATGTAATTTTCTAACAGTTAGGAGTTACACAATTAAGTTTCTAACTGCATAAACATGCTCCTGTAAAATATTTCAATGAAATGAGTTTGGAGTCAGAGTGTCTCAGTTTTCACTTCAAGTCTGATAGTCCACATGCAAACAGTGATGAATCCTGCTGTTCCACTGCCAAGGCCCTGTCATAGACTTAGGCAAATTCACACGTGCACATCAGCATTGACTGACACATTCCTTATTGTAACTCATTTATCCACAGCACAAACCCCAAACTCTTGGGTTTTGCTGATAGTTGCAACTGCTGGTAACTTTTTCTGCTGATGTACAGGTTTCAAATGTAATATTCTTAGCTTATTGAAATGAAGCTGCTGTTGATGTGGAAAGCTTTGAAAGCTAAGAAATTAAGGTGATTTCATTGTCTTGCCAAATGTACACATCCATATCTGAAGCACTTTCAAATATCACAATAAATGAAGCAATAAAGCAAGACTGATGAAAATGTTAATCCTACTATGCTTTGATTTGACTCCTCATGCTGGCACTGTAACACAAACCTCTTTTTCTTTTGGATATGCCACAGGTCTGCTAGAGAACTTCGGTCAAGTAAGTTTTCTTCTCTGGCTCCTGTTACCCCAGCCAATGCAGATAATGATCCTGACCTCCTTTCTAAAATACTTTGCGATCCTTGGGTGAAAAGTTCTCCCTAAGAGCTTAGTAGTTTTATTATTATATCCATTATATAGTTATGCTATTCAGGGTCAATAGACCTATATAGCTGAGCAAAAATGAGATCATATGACTATCAGCGCTATGCAGCAATTGCACGCAAAAGCACCCAATTGAATGTTTAGTCCAAATGAATCCACATTTAGTATGGCTTCATATACTGTTGATGAAAGTTTGATGCACTGAATCTTGAACTTCTTTTGATTATGATTCTGCAGTAAGACTTCCTCAAACTTTTTAATTCATTGGCTGCTGCCCCCAAGGGATTCATACGGATTGGATAAGAAAAGAATGACATCAACAGCGTATAATGAAATTCTATCCAGGACGTCCAATATTTTTGTGCCTTCAACTCTGTTATTGTGTTGGATTCTTTGACTGATTTGTTCCAGAGTTAAGGTAAAAAGGGAGGGCAAAAAGGGGCACCATTGCCTTTTGCTGCTAGACAAAGTAAAGACTTCTGAGGGATATCCATTATTCCTTACTGTAGGCTCAAATACAATGTTTTTTACTTAAGAAAGTTTTAGACCATTATGTGAGACTTCCAAAACTCATCAAATAGCTTCCTTTTAGCCAGTCAAATGGTCCTTCAGCATATAATGCTAATAAATAAATATATTTTCTTACTATTTGTACTTTGCAAAGGTCTGTAACCTGTAATTTGTGCATTCCATCAGCCAATATAATGACATTTTATTGTTATATCCTCACTGCCCCTTCACTCTTCCAGATGTACCGTTGCTCTACTATATCAAATACATACAGCCTATTGTTTTACTTCAGAAAGTTAATTCTTTAGTACTGAAGAAGATCCAGGAAAGCTCTTAAGTAAAACTTCAAGATAGATAGGCTAGCAGCTGTTTAGTAGTAGTTAGATGACCTGAACTGAGGTTTAAGGACAATGTTCATTCCTGGAGATTGACTTTTCAATCAGCTTCTTCCATTCAACTCAGACATGTTGCTCAGTCAGGAGCTGTAGGAAAGAAGAAAGATAACTGAACTAAAATTCTTTGTCTAAGTTCTCAATAAATCTTCATCACAACCTTTTCTATAATTTCCACTATGAAACATTTACTTTTGAAGTATTTCACTTACAAAAAGTCACATTACACTAAGGTCTGCTTTCAAATCACGCTTTTCTTTTATTTATTTTTTTACAGTGTTTGATGTGGATTTTGTTATTTTACATTTCCATCTTCTGGATCATGAGCTAAAAGTGAGAATCTACTCAAACTTAAAAACAATTAGAAAGAATGTGAATCAATAATGAACACTAGTACCATACAAACTGTAGAACTGCTAGGGTTTTTTTGTCCACTCCCTCAGTACCTGGCTGTCTGAAAGCTAAAGGTGGTTTACAGTGGATACATATGTCTTACAATGGATTTTGCATGCTTTATTCAAATTAAAATGAACATGCTTTTCAGTGAGTTTAGTGGTAATAGGTAAGAATAGAATTAAATGGCTAGATAATTGATGGTCTTGCAACTGAAACACCTTAACAGTCTGTAATACTTTCAGTTTATTCTGATGGTGGAGATGAAATAGTGTATTTTAAGTACAAGTGCTTTTTGAATAAAATAGACTATGGTCATTTAATATGCATTACGGCACAGTAGTGCCTGATTAATTAAGAGCCCAAGACATCAACCCTTACTTAGAAGAGCTCTTCATAGCTACTATTTGGATTGAATTAAGTTACTTGTTTCAGCAGTCTATACCAGAATTCAGGCCTTATAAAATATTAGGGAAAAAAAAAAAAAAAACAAAACCAACCAAAAACCAAAGAAACAAATAATACCAACCCCCCCCCAAAATACCCCCCCCCCCCAAAAAACAAAAACCCCACAAACCAGCCATCCTTAATTCAATTTTAATATCTTTATTTTATGTTTATTTAGTCCCTTTTTTCTCTTCCAGGTTTTCTTTCCAGGACACATTCCCATCAAGTGGAGGTGACAAAATGTTCATGATGAATATCCAAGTAACTGCATTAACTGCCAGCTGAGAATCTACCAGCTATTATATTCCACATAGCTTTACTCTAACAGATATCACAAACAGCCTGATATGAAATTGCAAAATATAGATTAACTAGATGAAAACATTAAAAAACCCAAAAACAACCCAAAAAAAATACCCAAACTCAAAAGCAGTGTTTTTCCAGTTAAAATAGTAGAAATTCACATTACTTAGAAAGGGAGAATAGACTATGCCTTTTCTGCCTTATAGTCAAAACTCTTGTGTTATTAAGTGAATAATTAGCCCTGAAGTATTTTGTTGTCCTTCAAGAGTATAAATTGTCATTTACCAGACAAATTGTATTGAATTGTGCTCCTTTCTCTTTTAAAGATTTCAGATGCTGAGTTAAACTACTGTATACATTGACTATCAAAGATGATTCTTTCATTTTACTTCATTATCTTAAATTACAACTCATGTATTAGAATCATTCACTTTTCAAAGGCTTGGTCAAGGCTATAATCACAATCTACAATGTTGCACAATCTACAGTGTTGCACAGATACTGTGAAATAAATGCAAGCATACCTAGCTGTATTGTTTTCATAAAAGAAAAACTTACTACAGCTGTAAGATGTTTCCTACCAGTTTTAGCAGCCTACCTTTCTCTTCTAGTTAGCTGTTTTTATACCTGTGTTGCTTTGAGAAATAAATGCTTGTTAAACATTTCTCATTCAGTTCTTACCAAGAACTGACTTGTATGTGAAGAATTGCTTAAGCCTTAATTATCAAGAAACTCACAGGCTGTTTTACTTGCTATCATCCTTTTGTTTCACCGTGTTAACATGTCGGCACATGTGTTTGAATCACACACACACTCACAATACTCAGTGCTGGAAGTTCTGCTTCAGATTCTCTTCTGGAAGTTCTAATTGTGGCTTCAAGAAATTGCACATGGTTCTGTAAATAAAACCAAAACAATTGTAATAGTATGGTTGATACAGTCACAGCTCTGTTGGTGGCTCCTGGGAGAGCTCACTCTTAAAAGTCACTTTCACTACTTTTTCAATAAATGTAAGCTTTCCAACCTCTTGGGAAGGGTATGAAAGTTGGGAAAAACTGAAAGATTGTTAAATTGCCAAAATGGCTACTGTAATCTCACACACTTTTTTTTTTTTTTCAAACCTTTTCTGTCTTACACCATATTTGTTGGCTCTTAGACAAAGAATCTTCTATTTAATTAATTTAGTTGTTTAATTTGTACCTCTGTCACCCTTTTCATTTAAACTACCTTTTGAATATTATTTCTGTGATTATACTTTAAAAATTAATGACCTCACGGAAAACTCTGATCTACTAGTGGCTCAGCCTCATAGTACTGCACACTAAGCAACAGATCTTCAGTAAAATTGTTGTTTTAGTTCTGTGAAATTGCACAGGAGGACTCTTGCTGTGAAAACTACTTTTTGTATGGCATTATAACATTTAGTTCTAATACTAGCAAGAGGATGCAAAAATCTCCTTTTTTAAGGATAATGCCTCGGAATGAAACACCCATTAATTTCTGAGAGTGAGATTCACTTCACCTGCATAATGACTGAAAATTGCAGAGGCAGCCTCTCAGAAACCTCTTCCAATGCTTTTAGGACTACTATATATGAGTGACTGCTGCTCTGTTCTTGACCTATGTTTCAAGCAACTTAAATGCTGTGTCAAGCCAAACTGGAACATGGGTTCTGCATTAACAGCCCTCTTCTCTGATACTTAGAAGTGGTGAGGAGGTAGATCTATGTGAATACTTGTGGAGGATTGACCTTAGGTGACTGCCAGGTACTCATGAAGTTGCTGTCTTGCTCCCTTTCCTCATTAAGACAGGCAAAGAAAACCTTTGGATGAAGAATGAGTTTAGGCTAAGGTACATTTGGAATTAAATCTGTCAAGCGACGTCAAGGACAACAACAAAGGCTTCTTCAAGTACATCAGTAGCAAAAAGAAGACAGGGAAAATGTGGGCACACTGCTGAATGAGGCAGGTTCCCTGGTGACAAAGGATACAGAGAAGGCAGAGTTACTAAATGCCTTCTTAGCTTCACTCTTTACTGCTAAGGCCAGCTCTTGGGAATCCCAGACACTAGGGGCAAGAGAGAAAGTCTGGAGAAAGGAAGATTTTCCTTTAGTTGAGGAGGGTTGGATCAAGATCATTTAGGCAAACTTGACACCCACAAATCCATGGGCCCCAGTGGGATGCACCTGGGAGTGCTGAGGGAGCTGGCAGATGTTATTGCTAAGCCACTCTCCATGATCTTTGAATCATAGAATGGTTTGGGTTGGAAGGGACCTTCAAAGGTCTTCTAGTCCAACTCCAAAATAATTTACTCCATTCTGTCCCTACATAGCTCTTAAAAGTACACTTCCTTATCAAGGGGAAAAAAAAATAATAAATTGACAAACAAAAAACCCAACAGATTGAAAATTAAGAAGGTAAAAGCCTGTTTTACTAACATGCCTAAATGCATACAAACCCCCCACATCCCTACTGTAAAAGAAAAGAAGATCAGAGAATCACAGATTCTATAGAATAAACTAAGTCGAAAAAGACCTTTGAGATCATCAAGTCCAACCTTTCTCCCAGGACTGCCAAGACCACCACTAAACCATGTCCCTAATGACATAATCTACACAAAGCTCATGGAGAACTGGAGAGGTACCTGAGTACTGGAGGAAAGCCAGTGTCACAGTGACCTTCAGAAAGGGCAAGACAGACCCAAGAAACTACAGTCCAATCAGCCTCACCTCCTGAAAAGATGATGGAACAGCTCATCCTGGATGTCATCTTTAAACACTCAGAGGAAACAAAGGTTATCAGGAGTAGTCAATATGGATTCATAAGGGGAAAATCATGCTTGACCAATCTGATAGTCTTCTCTGATGGACTGTCTGGATGGGTAGATGAGGGGAGAGCAGTGGCTGTTGTCTACTTCAGCTAGGCTTTTGATGCTGTCTCCCATAACATCCTCATGAACTGTGCATTGGCTGAGCAGACTTGAGAACTGCCTGAATGGAAGAGCTCAGAGGGTGTGATCAGGGGCACAAATTTTAATTGGAGGCCTGTAACTAGTGATGTTCCCCTGGGGTCAGTATCAGATCCCAGAAAAAGTTCATGGGTCAAGACAGAGAGCGCACTCAGCAGTTACTATCACTGGAAAAAGAGACTCGACTTGGAGAAAATTAATTGAATTTACTGCAAATTAATCACAGAGTAGAAGAGTAAGAAAAAAAAACCCCACAAAAGCCTAAAGACCTTCCTCACACTCTCCCTTCTTCTCAGGCTGAACTTTGCTCCTGGTTTCATTAACTCCTCCCCGAGTGGTACAGGCGGATGGAGAAGCAGGGTTGCAATCAGTTCATAACACTTTAACTCTGCTGTTCCTTCCTCTTTTTGTTGTTTGCCTGCTCTAGTGTGGGGTCCCACTCACATGGGACAGTCTTTCATGGACTGCTCCAGTATGGGTCCTTGCCATGGGCTGCAGTTCAAGAGCAGAATTCCAGCAGCCTTCTCCTTCATGGGCTTTCTATGGGCTGCAGCTTCCTTCAGTGCACATCCACCTGCTCCAGCATGGGGTCCTTCAGGAGCTGCAGGGTCACAGCCTGCCTCACCATGGTCTGCACCAGGGGCTGCAGGGGAATTTCCAGTGCATGGAGTACCTCCTCCCCCTCTTTCTTTTCCCTTTCACATATTCTCACTCCTTTACTGCAGCTGCTCTGCAGCATTTTTTTAACCTTAAATATTTTTTACCCTTATAGAGGTGAGATCAATGTCACTGTTGGGCTCAGCTTTGGCCAACAGCAGGTATGTATTGGAGCTGGCTGGAGCTGGTTCTGCCTGACAGAATCACAGAATCACAGAATCCCAAGGGTTGGAAGGGACCTAAAAAGATCATCTAGTCCAACCCCCCTGCAAGAGCAGGGTAACCTACAGTACATCACACAGGAACTTGTCCAGGCGGGCCTTGAATATCTCCAGTGTAGGAGACTCCACAACCCCCCTGGGCAACCTGTTCCAGTGCTCTGTCACTCTTACAGTAAAGAAGTTCTTCCTGATGTTAACGTGGAACTTCCTATGTTCCAGTTTACACCCATTGCCCCTTGTCCTATCACTGGATATCACTGAAAAAAGCCTAGCTCCATCATCCTGACACCTACCCTTCACATATTTGTAAACATTGATGAGGTCACCCCTCAGTCTCCTCTTTTGCAAGCTAAAGAGACCCAGCTCCCTCAGCCTCTCCTCATAAGGGAGATGTTCCACTCCCTTAATCATCTTTGTGGCTCTGCGCTGGACTCCTTCAAGCAATTCCCTGTCCTTCTTGAACAGAGGGGCCCAGAACTGGACGCAATATTCCAGATGCAGCCTCACCAAGGCTGAGTAGAGGGGGAGGAGAACCTCTCTTGACCTACTAACCACTCCCTTTCTAATGCACCCTAAGATGCCATTTGCCTTCTTGGCCACAAGAGCACATTGCTGGCTCATGGTCATCCTCCTATCCACCAGGACCCCCAGGTCCCTTTCCCCTTCACTACTTTCCAGCAGGTCAACCCCCAACCTGTACTGGTACATGGGGTTGTTCTTCCCCAGATGCAAGACTCTACACTTGCCCTTGTTAAATTTCATCAAGTTTCTCCCCGCCCAACTCTCCAGCCTGTCCAGGTCTCGCTGAATGGCAGCACAGTCCTCTGGTGTGTCAGCCACTCCTCCCAGTTTTGTGTCATCAGCAAACTTGCTGAGGGTGCACTCAGTTCCCTCATCCAGGTCATTGATGAAAATATTAAACAGCACCGGTCCCAGCACCGACCCCTGAGGAACTCCACTAGTCACAGACCTCCAGCTAGAATCTGCGCCATTGACCACAACTCTCTGCCTTCTTCCTTTCAACCAGTTCTCGATCCACCTCACTACTTGATCGTCAAGCCCACACTTCCTTAGCTTATCTATGAGGATGCTGTGGGAGACAGTATCAAATGCCTTACTGAAATCAAGAAAAACTACATCTACCGCTCTACCATCATCCCTCCACCTAGTCACTTCCTCATAGAAGGCTATAAGGTTGGTCATACATGACTTCCCCCTCATAAAACCATGTTGGCTGTTCTTAATGACCCCCTCATCCTTGATATGCCTAGTGATGGAGTCAAGAATAAGTTGTTCCATCATCTTTCCAGGGATGGAGGTAAGGCTGACCGGTCTATAATTACCCGGGTCCTCCTTCTTGCCCTTCTTATAGATTGGTGTGACCTTTGCCATCCGCCAATCCTCAGGCACCTCGCCCATTTCCCACAACTTACCAAAGATGATGGAAAGTGGCCTAGCAATGACCTCCACCAGCTCCCTCAGCACCCGTGGGTGCATTCCATCCGGACCCATCGATTTACAGATGTCCAGTTTGCATAGCTGATCCCTAACCCAATCCTCATCTACCAAAGCAAACTCCTCCTTTGTCCTGACTCCTTCTGGGGCTAAAGAAATCCGGGGCCCTCGGGGAGAGTCTGCAGGAGTAAAGACAGAGGCAAAGAAGGCATTCAGCACCTCTGCCTTCTTTATATCCTCTGTCTCCAGGGTACCCACTTCGTTCAGCAGTGGGCCTATATTGCCTCTTGTGTTAGTTTTATTTGCTATGTATTTGAAGAAGCCCTTTCTATTGTCTTTAACCCGACTAGCAAGATTGAGTTCCAAGGAGGCCTTAGCTGTCCTAATTGCCTCCCTACATCCTCTAACAACTGTCCTATATTCCTCCCAAGCGGCCAGCCCCTCCTTCCATAATCCATAGATTCTCCTTTTCCACTTGAGTTTGCCCAGCAGCTCCTTGTTTAACCACGCCGGTCTCCTAGATCCCTTACTTGACTTCCTACTCATTGGGACGCTCCGATCCTGAGCTTGGAAGAAGCGGTCCTTGAATGCTAACCAACTATCTTGAGCCCCTTTACCGCCTAGTACACTTTCCCATGAGACTTCCCTTAGCAGTTGACTGAAGAGGCCAAAGTTGGCCCTTCGGAAATCCAGAACTGTGGCTTTGCTAGGTATTCTATTCCTCCCACACAGGATCCTAAACTCCACCATCTCATGGTCACTGCAGCCAAGGCTGCCATTGACCGTCACCACTTCGACCAAACCCTCCTTGTTGGCGAGTACTAAATCCAGCAGCGCTGCTCCCCTAGTTGGTACGTCCACCATTTGCATTAAGAAATTATCATCAATGCACTCGAGGAACCTCCTAGACTGTGAATGACTGGCTGTGTGAGTCTTCCAGCAAATATCGGGGTAATTAAAGTCCCCCACGACGACTAAGGCATGTAGTCGCGAGGCTACATGGGAATGGCTTCTGGTGTCTTCACACAAAAGTCAACCGTCCAGCCCCCTGCTACCAAAATCTTGCCAGATAAACTAAGTACAATACACTATGATAAAAGATATGCTGTATTTCATTTGTATCTACAGCCCTTATCTTCTGATCACAGATTAGCCTTTTAAAACAGCATACTTCTGCTTTACATGCATATGCTTACAAAAGTGGTAACTAATTGAATCCCAAATGTGTTTGTCCAAAACATGCTATATTTGATGAATTTTCCTTGCTTTAGGGAATAAGCATTATAATATCTTCTCTGGACTCTGTTTTGGCTGCCTAAAGATTCAGTACGTCTAACATCTCCACATTAAAATATATTCCTATTCAGATTTTGTCCAAGTTAGCATTTAATCTGCCTGGGTCCCATTTTATACAGTATGTCAGGGCAGGGAAGAATTACTTGCTGCATTTGGAGATGCAACAGCAGTATGTGGAAACTTTAGCTCTAACTACAGTGAAGATTTGGATCTTCAGCTGTATAGCACACATCTCAGAACATAAATCAGTTTAGAAACACCATTTGTAAAGACTTCTTCCAAATTTCATTGTATTGAAAATGTCAATAAGTTGTTGGTTTTTATATGATTCAAGACTAAACTTTAATTTTCCACGTATTGAAAACCCCTTGCTTTGGACAGGTCTACTGAAATGAGTGTAAAGAAAAGAAGATAATTTTTTTTTTCTATTCCTTTTATTCTACTGGATTTTGTTTATGCTTTTACAACTGATGCATAGGGTTTTTTTGTATCTTGTAATCTTTTTTGTAATTTCTAATATGGACTGCTATCTGTTGCTACGACTGTTATCTGGGATGTCAGCAAAAGTAAACAATAGCAAGAAACAAGCACTGAACATAGCACACAGTGATATTAGGTGTAATTAATACCATGTTGCCAAAATTAGGAACAGACTGGCCTTGCGATAACAATGACTAAACACATTGAGAACCTCATGCTTCAAGGAGCAAGAAAGACTCAGAGCCTTCCACTGGGCATATTAATGGGATTTAAATTCTGTTTACCTGGCCACTGGGTGTCACTATTAATTCACTTTTTGCTTAGAACAATACCACGAGGGTTGTCCGTTTATTTTAATAATAATAGAGAGGTGGGGTGTTTTTAAGAAAGCTCTTAAGGCTAATTAAGTCATCTCAGAAAGAGACTACAAAATCTAGTGAAAACCTGTACCAAGATATTTGAACATCATGTTGCATGATGGTTTACAGTGTAGTCAGCAACGTCATATCACACCCATCAGGTATACATGTAGCATTTACCCTTTGACATCTAAACTCAGTGCCTCATGGTTCAAGAGATGCAGTCAGCATGTGCTATTGCATTTATCGTGAATTGCTCTCATGAGATATGTTGGGTTTTTTTTCTGTTATTTTTTTAGGATTCTTGTAGATCTAGTGTTTAAATGAACATGAAGAAGTATCAAGACTGATACCAAAGAAACAGTTTAGAAATACAAAGGGTGAATTGGTATACTGTACAGAACACATCATTCCTCTATAAAAGTCATGCATTTGAGCTATGACAAGGCTCTCAACTCAAAGAGCTAGAAGAAAAAAACAAGGAGGGTACAAAATTGTGCCTCACTCTTTTGGCTTTTCTTTCACTACATTGATGGGTCTTCAAAAGGAAGCAACACTAGACACACTCTTACACATAGAAACTCCTGAAGGAGGAGATTTGGCTCAGCTGTTTGAAGATGAGGAAGGCCTAACTAGCTCTAAAGTCATTGTATATGTATGAAATAGTTGCCTCTGTATCAAATGATCCTAAGAAGCCTAAACTATATCAGTAGAGTTATATTGCCATTTATGGATTGTTGCAAGGACAGCATCCTGCAAATGCATTTTGCAACATGATATTGAGATTCTGCAGGATCCATTGCAATGGACTGAAATTGCTAGTAGCTGTTCTATTTTTCTTAAAGTAGTTAAGGTAATGAAAGAATTTCTTAATTAGTTCAAGATATATCAATGTAAAAATTCCTGTTTCCATTTCTGTGAGTTGCAAGGATTTCCTTATTGGTGAAAAAGTATTGAGTTGTGGGAACTCTCATTAATATCTTGGCTTTATTTTTATTTTATTTGTCAAATGCATCAATGCAATCTCCTACTATATATGCGATCTTCTTTCACAGTGGAAGCTGACTATTAGAATCATAGAATCATAGAATAGTTAGGGTTGGAAAAGACCTTAAGATCACCTAGTTCCAACACCCCTCCCATAGGCAGGGACACCTCACACTAAACCACGTCAACCAAGGCTCTGTCCAACATGGCCTTGAACACTGCCAGGGATGGAGCATTCACAACTTCCCTGGGCAACCCATTCCAGTGCCTCACCACTCTAACAGGAAAGAAATTCTTCCTTATATCCAAACCAAACTTCCCCTGTTTAAGTTTGAACCCATTACCCCTTGTCCTGTCACTACAGTCCCTAATGAAGAGTCCCTCCCCAGCACCCTTGTAGGCTCCCTTCAGATACTGGAAGGCTGCTATTAGGTCTCCATGCAGCCTTCTCTTCTTCAGGCTGAACAGCCCCAACTTTCTCAGTCTCTCTTCATACGGGAGGTGCTCCAGTCCCCTGATCATCCTCGTGGCCCTCCTCTGGACTTGTTCCAACAGTTCCATGTCCTGTTTATGGTAAGGACACGAGAACTGCACAAAATACTCCAAGTGAAGTCTTACGAGAGCAGAGGGGCAGGATCACCTCCTTCGACCTGCTGGTCATGCTCCTTTAGATGCATCCCAGGATACAGTTGGTTTTCTGGGCTGTGAGTGCATACTGCTGGCTCATATTAATTTTCTCATAGAAAAAGTCCTTCTCCACAGGGCTGCTCTGAATCTCTTCTTTGCCCAACCTACAGCTGTGCCTGGGATTGCTCCAACTCAGGTGTAGGACCTTGCACTTGGCATGTTTGAATTTCATAAGGTTGGCATGAGACCACCTCTCAAGCATGTCGAGGTCCCTCTGGATGACATTGCTTCCCTGCAGCGTTATCAACTAAACCACACAGCTTGGTGCCATCAGCTGAGGGCACACTCAATCCCACTGTCTATGTCACCAACAAAGACGTTAAACAAGACTGGTCCCAGCAATGATACTTGAGGGACACCACTCGTTACTGGTCTCCAGATGGACATTGAGCCGTTGATCACAACTCTTTGCATGTGTCCAGCCAGCCAGTTCTTTATCCACAGAGTGGTCCACCTGTCAAATTCATGTCTCTTCAATTTAGAGAGAAGAATGTTGTGTGGGACAGTGTCGAACGCTTTGCACAAGTCCAGGTAGATGGCAGCAACTGTTCTACCCCTGTCCATCAGTTCCGTAGCCCCATCATAGAAGGCCACCAAATTGGTCAGGCAGGATTTCCCCTTAGTGAAGCCATGCTGGCTGTCACCAAGCCCCTTGTTGTTTTTCATGTGCCTTAGCATGCCTTCCAGGAGAATGTGCTCCAAGATTTTGCCAGGCACAGAGGTGAGACTGACTGGTCTGTAGTTCCCTGGGTCATCCATTTTCCCCTTCTTGAAAACAGGGATTATATTACACTTTTTCCAGTTGTCAGGAACTTCACCTGACTGCCATGATTTTTCAAATATGATGGACATATTAGCAAGGAGGGATTGCTTCCTGGGACTATTTTATTATTGCTACCAAGGAGAAATAGCTCCTTATAAAAGAATATTTAAGTAAAATAATTCAGAAGCTGCATAGTGATGCTATTGCTCCTATTTATTTATTTATTTTTTCATTATGTTAGCTTTGTGATAAATAACTTTTCTGATTTTAACGATTGAACTATATCTGTACTATGCATCCAGTGATCCAGCTAAAGAGTTTATGGCTCTAAGATTCTGTCCAGTTTATACTGAATTATCGACTTTTCTAACAAACAGTATTATTTTAGGGTTTTGTGCGTTCAAAGTCCTCAGTCCATTTACCAGAGAAGATACTCTCACACAAAAAGTGTTTTCAAAGGTGATGCTCTTATATTTTTAGGAAGAAAACTTTTTCAAAACCATGCTAAAAAGAGTTCTAAAATATTTATTATGCAATGTCTTCAAGAAAGGACAAAACAGGACTAAATTCTTCAGCCTTTTTGTGTACCTACTTGTATCAGTTAGCTAAGCATTAGCTGCTATGTAATCTTACGCTGTTGCATCTATACCTCTCAAAGCAATCCATTTACTAAACAAAAGTTGAAAAAAAATTCTTTGCGATAAGAAATGTCTTCACACATAGCTAATATCAACTGTCTTAAGAAACACAAAAGACATTGAAAATATTCACTCAAAAAGCTAGTCCTATACTTATGTGCTTCATACTTCATGTAAATGTAGCAAAAGAAAACCTCACTACAATTACTAATTTATCAGCAAGCTTAAATCCAGGTCCTGGAATTCTGGAGAGATTAATGTTATCTTTGAAATCAGGTTACAACATCCTACCTCAGAGGTTGTACAGCTTAAAAAAGATCACCATAAAGCAATATTACTAATACCACTGTAGTTAGTGAAACCAGCACATAGTTTAGTTAGGCTAAATTATGTAAGCTTAATTCTGAACCTGTTTGTGTGATTTTAATGGTTTTTCACAACCATAAGGTTGGTTTTGCTGAGCAAAGCTTTCCTCAGCCTCTCACTTTGAAAAGTATTTGTGTAACTTTGAATTCACAATTGAATGCTGTGGATAACATATGTTTTTAGAATATTTTATGTTTCTTTTGCTGTGACTGTTTAACTTATAAGCTCTTCAAGGTTGAGAATATTCCTTACTATATTTACTTATAATGAAGTTATTATTACCTGAACAGATGACCAACACAGAGTCATTTGGCTTTAACATCTGAAACAAACATATACATGTGAAATACAATATATGACAACTGTACACATGTATTGTTAAACTACTACATACCTTCTCTATCTATTGGTGCATACACACACAAACATACACACCTGCAGGTTATTTTCTCTTCCTTTGTGTTTAGTTTACTTTAGCAATCTTATTTCCTTTGCTTAAGAATGTAAAGGAAACATAAAATACAAACTATGCAGGAACACCTTTTTCCATATAATGAAGCATGGAAAGATGTAATAAAATGGATTATTGCACCTTAAAAACAAAAGGTTCTTCCTAATGCCCCAGGAGCCCTTCAAGCCATTGCAATGTTAGCACACGCTATATTATCAGATATATGTCATAGTGATAAGATAGCCCACTTGAAGTAGCCTTTGAGCTAAAAACAAGACATTAAGTTGAAGGAAGCAGCAAATTAAAGTTATTGGTGTAAGGATAATTAGAGACTGGCAGGTATCCAGTGTCATTATGAGGAACTTGCTGTAGGGCAAATGCAACAACTGCCTGTTTTCTGCAGTGCCACAAACATGGAACTGTCTTAGCTCTAACTGGCTTTATTTTAACTTACATCTGCTTCCTAGCATTTTGATTTTTTTCAGAGCTGTTCTTGAACTTAGACATTTTTAACTTTCATTTTAGTCTGAATTCCAAATTAGTTGTATTTTGAAGTACATGAAATATACCCTTTGCAATGACAGGAGAAATGTTTTTTGTCTGGGTTGAGTTTTGGTTTTGTTTCTCCATATAATTAGCCTCTTAATATTCCATTTTCTTCTTCTTCTTTTTTTTTTTTTTTTTTTAACAGTATCTGGTTATCAAATGTCTACAATATCTTTTATTTTTATTGTTATTATTTAAAGGCATGCCCAGCACTGGCTAAGGAGACTTTTAAGTCTTTCAGTTCTTCACAAACTTGTTTGCAGTAGATGTCTGGTAAGAAAAAGATATTAAAATGGAGAAGTACTAGCTTGCAACTGACCAGCAAGGAGAATAGCTTTGATTTGCCATGTTATTAAAGCTACAGCCAAATTGTTCATGCTCTCAGGTTGAAACTGGTATCTGGACTGAGAGCTTTACAACCGTTATTTGTTATGTGCTCTTCACATGGGGAAGAAAAGTAAAGGAGTGTTATCAGGTCTAGTTCTTTAAATGGAAATAAGCTATACCTGGGGTATACACCATGGCCTGACAGTAAGGAAGTACTCCCACATCACCATTTTAGCTATAACACAAGAGAAACTATGCTACAGCTTAGAAACTGCAGGCAGTCTGTCAGCTTCTAAATGCTGTCAGAGAATACGGGAAACACAGGATGAAAGCCTGGTGATGGTTTGCCAATATTTTAAAAGGCTGAAATGATGAAAAGGCCACAATCTTAGAAACTGGCTGCTATTGAAACACGGCTAACTTTAGTAATTTTTGAGCAAAACTGTATAGATAATTGATGTAATTAGCATATATTTTTAAAAGCCTCTTGATAAATTATTACAAATATTATAAAATTTAATAGTGCCAGAGAATGCTTTCGAGTATGTAATATAGCTGTCAGGTCACAAACTATTCATAAGGAAGGAAAAAGGTAAGATGTCAGCAATCAAAAGTTAGTTTTGTGATACTGTAGTGACAGGATGGATAAACTGAGAGATGAAGTTGACAATTTGTGTTTATCTGAGAGAGAAAGCCTATTTAATGGGATGTTATAGCCCCGTTTTGTCCAGGAGTATGCTATTCAGTTTTTGAGGGCCCAGCTGCTGCATTTTCGTTGATGTGCAGGTACAGCACAGTAGTTGAAGTCAAATTCATCTCTTCTTCACATTGCCTGTCTTCCAGAAACCTGTGAGGGTCAATGCTAAAGAGGTGAAGATTAAATGGAAGCCCTTTGGGTACTCTGTATTTAATGATATAAAACACCAATACATTTACTAAGTATATAAGTGGGTTTTGGAAGTCCAAGAAACCTCCATCTATCCAAACCATCAGAGACAGAGAAAATGGCCTAGGATCCTTCCTAGGCTTACCCTGATTTTGCCTACTATGAGCGCCCTGCAGTTAGACTTCAACAGACTTCAAGTATTATGTGTGATAATTCTTGAAATTCACAATAGTTAATTTCTGACTGCCTATCTCGTAAGAAAGCTATTTCTGAAGAATAAACTTAACTCTTAATGTTGTAAACGTGAAAGTGACTAAAATATAGTACAGATATCAAACCAAATGCATAGCTAAGAGAACAAAAACAATCTTCCTCAACTGAAAAGAGATTATACTGTATTAATTTACTCTTGACAGGGCTTGACTTGGTTTACTTCATCAACTCCTGTTTTCTGTAAGCTGCAGTGAACATTTTTCTGTGCTTTATTCCCTGCAGGGTTTTTAAAAAACAAAGGAAATAGATAACAGCAGACTGGCACAAGGAGGACATTTCTTCTAGTTCTTCTGGTGAAGTCCTAAATGCTGGAAGATAAAAGAGTGAGAGAAAACTTTGACATGCTGTCCAAAATCTAAGCCCAAGTGTTCAGAGGTTGTGCCAAATCTCAGCATTCATGGCCACACGGTCTACACAGCTAGTCTTGTGCTAAGACTGAATATTTCTATATGTGTGTATATGTATGTATGTATTTATACTTATATGTACATATAATTAGTATATATACAAATGTATGCATATATGTGTATGTGTACAGTGTGTATGCTTGTCGTGGTTTAAACCCAACCACAAACCTCTTTTGCTCACTCCCCCCCTTCTTGCCCTCCCCCTGCTTCTGGAGGGACAGAGAGGAGAATCAAAAAGAATGCAACTCCCACGGGTTGAGATAAGAACAACCCAGTAACTAAGGTATAACACAAATCACTACTGCTGCCACTAATAATAATAGTGCTAAAGGAAATAACAAGAGGAAAGAATACAACACCTCAACACCAGCTGACCAATAACTCACCCCACTCCCCCCAGCCAAGCACCGACCGATACCTCCTCCAACCCTGCAGTTCCCACCCTTCCGGGCGTAACTCCCACTTACATCCTGGGCATGACGTGCTGTGGTATGGAATACCTCTTTGGCTAGTTTGGGTCAGGTGTCCTGTCTCTGCTTCCTCCCAGCCTCCCCTCCTCCCTGGCAGAGCATGAGGCTCAGAAAGTCCTTGGCCAGACCAAACATTCGAGCAGCAACTGAAAACATCGGCGTTATCACCACTGTTCCAAGGCCAAAAGATCAAAACACAGCACTGTACTAGCTCCTAAGAAGGAGAAAAATGACTGCTGCTGCTCAACCCAGGACAATGCTGTAGACAGACTGGTAAATATACACTTCCCACATACAGACTACATAACTTCCTGAACAAATACTTTCACCTTGCTAAACAGTTTCTGTTCTATGGGGTTCTGCAAAATCAGTGTACCTAAGGCATCGCTTTTGATAGAGAAATTAATCTTACTTTGTAGCAATATGAATAGGGTATAGTGACCTAGAGATAAAAATAAAAAAATGTTTGGTTTCCATTTTGTGGATTTTTTTCTGTCTACAATTTTTGATTAAGCATTTTTTGAGAAAAGAATTTCCTATGACTGATTTGCGTATCCCAAGTGTAAGTTAAACAAGCTTTATTACCCACTTGGAAAAAAAAGAAAATTAAGCACAGCAATGCAGCAATATTTTTCAGAGAAGTTAGTTCCTCCACCCCTCCTCTTCCTCCCCTGAGTATATTGTATCGAGGAAAAGTCACAGTTTTTTTTTTTTTTTTTTTTTTTGTCTTCTTTAGTTCAATTAAAACATTTTAAAAACTTCCTTTTCATCTCCTTCCCATTTTCCTCTGAAGTAGCAGTCAGCAACTCATGGCTCACAATCAAGAGCAAAGCACAGACAAATGAGTGATGCCAGGGCTTAAACCAAAGTCCTCATGAACAGATTGTCTAACAGACTGGAGTAATAATCTTCAGAGCCACCATGCTGGCTTGCAGATTGCTGTTTTAAGTGGCTTTGATTATTATGGCTATTTGGCAGCAGTTCTTAAATTGGAGTTTGGGCTTCAGAACCCAGATGTACTACCTGAGCCTAATTGAATTCTCCTGGATGGGGAGTACAAACAACAGAAGAAATTTCCTAATTCCTTTGGTTAAAACTGAAGTCAAGACAACCACATGATTAGTTCAGCATCAGTACTTGTTTCACAGGAAAAAAACCCACAGCTGATTAATAACTCAGGAACAAGTAACAAACCAAGTGGTTAATTTACACATAAAAATAAGTATTATAAAACTACAGTGATTACTATTAATGATTTAAAGTGTGTTAATTTCTACAAAATCTTAGATTATTGAGAAATAGCAAGTTGGTTAGTGAAGGAATTAGTATTGGTGAGACATTCAAGTATTAAGTTGCAAACCTGTTTTTACAGAGAAACAGACGGGAGGACATAAGGCATTATAACACAAACAAACAAAAAAAAAGACATAATTAAAAGTCTCTGAAGCATCAGGTACTCACTTCTGCAAGAATAACATAGTGATTACCAGAGTTTCCCAGTACGTAAAATTAGTCCCATAAGATAACTAATGTTTATGTTGCTACTACCTTTTAAAAATGTTTGGAGGATTATCAGCCATATGGGCATCACAAAGGTAAGGAGGGCTTGAAAACAATTATTTGGGTGTGAAGTGTTCTCACATTGAAACAAAACAGAAAAATTTTGATCTGATTGGTCCCCTCTGTCTTTTTCACAGGAAGTGTTGACATGAACATAATAGGTTTGACATAATCAATCAAAGCAGACCATAACTTGATTTGCAGATACTTACTATGTAATTGTTAGTAATGAAAAATGCTGAAAATACGGTTCACTGGCTCTGTAATAATGGCTAAAGAGGAAATCACAGTATAGCAGACAATAGAGGCATATATTTATATTTTGTGACCTTCAAACATACTCTGCTCTTGCAGTCAGAGATCTGAAAAGCACAAGGTAATCTTTTTTCCTTCTGTAACCCTGAAGTGAAAGGATGTTTTAATACAAGCAGGTGGCCTACACACCCTAGTTGTTATGCATAATCCTTTTATATGGAGAATGATAATCTGTAATGGAAAATAATAACCTGCAATGAGCTATGATTGTATATGCCATTGTGTGCAAATACTACTAATTCGAGCTGCATGAAAGTGCCTACTGCCTAAATTTGATGTATAGTAGGCTTGGGTTGAAGTGAGTTTGCTTAAAAATTCACTGACTCCAAACCAGGTCAGAATGTGGTTTTACTGTAGGTATGAGTGTGAATATACATATTTGCTCTTAACCATAATGTTAGTGTGAAGAGAATATGAAAATTCATAATACTAAAATTATTAAGTACTTCACCAGAACTGTCTGTAAATATGTACTATGCATCTGAGTACAAAAGAACCATGAATCTAACTAGTTTGCAATGTTATTACAAATCACAGGAAGAACCAGAAGAACTGTATGTATGGACACAGATGAATGGACGTAATATACCATCTCAGAAAATGAAGTAATATGCAATCATCTGTTGTGAAAAATGCAACTTTTCTTAAAACAAGAAGTTTATTTTTCCTAACACCTTTTCCAAAGTAAATGGTTGTAAAGTAGATGTGAATAAGAACACATTCTAGGACTCTGTATTAACTGATATGAATGGGAGAAGATGTTAAAGTATTATCTTAACATATGTAAAACACTAAAATAAATTGTGAAGTTAGATTTTGAATACATGCAAGCATGCCCACCTCTCCAGGTAAAAGAAAAAGTAATTAAATACAAGGCCTAAATCTTCTTTCTTAACAACAGTAGAAAATTAGCAGTAATTCCATTGTAGATAGTGGAGCTGTATCAGGAAAAAACATTACAAATAGGATTAGAATCATGCCTACAGCATCTAAAAGCATAAACCAGCATTTAAGCTTGTTTAACATATGACAACCCTAGGAGCAATTTGGAGTCTGCCAGCATTGCTCCCCCTGGAACATGCAAAATAGCTATGATATGTGTTGCTACTCAAAGAATGTTTTTCACAACTTAGCATACAGTTTATACCTTCCAAAGAGAATATGCAGCATACTATGCTTTTTGGGTTTTGTTGTTGTTTTTTTTTTGTTTTGCTTTTTTGTTTTTTTTTTTAATTCTCATTGTTTAGCATGCATTCATTAATACAAACACATATCTAACTAACTTAAGGGTACAAGTCATAAATTCTTCCTGGTCAACAGGTTACCTGCTGTTTACGTCACTAATAGCAGGATTGCATTGTGCAATGCTTTATGCAAGCATTTATCATTCAGAAAGGAGCATTGCCAAAACTAACAAATGCATTAACAAGGCCAAGAACGTTTGAATTTTGATGTCTATTTTTCCTAAAAATCCCACAATTAATCCTTTGCCCAGGAAAGTATATTATAAGTTTGTCAGTGTTGTAAATAGAAAACCCTGCCCCTTGTTCTTTGGTCTAATCTAAACAAAAACCTGATTATTTTATGAGAATTTACTTTAACATTTCTAGATCGCATTTTCATTTGAGTTGAATGATGTCTTATGTGCAGCTTTTCTTTCAATTAGACTATTAAAAATTAAGTATATAAGCCACTCTAAGAGTGTTTAAATTAGCGATTATTCAGGGCTGGAACTAGATGATCTTTAAGGTCCTTCTAATCCAAACAATTTTCTGTTTCTATGAAAACCAAATCAACTCTTCTAATGTTATTATTGATTATAAATGATTTTGCATTTAACTTATGTTTTTTTTTGTTCATTTATTGTCCATAAAAGATAACAGACATATTTGAAAGAGCAGAATAATATTCTCATATTTAATCCACATCCTTAAAATTATATTCTTCATAATTATTTCCACAGATAAGGTGAAAGTTATTTTCTGAACTGAAAGCATCCTTCATGCTGGCTCACAAAGTTAAAACTGCCCATGTTTTGGACTGTCAGTATTAAGAGAAAGGAACAGAACGTAAGGATAAGGAGTCTCTCTCTCCTGTCATTTTGTGACAGTGCCATTTATTAAGAAAAGTTACAGACATAAAGAATTTCAGTAAACTAAATTAATTAAAACCCTTATGTCTGTACGTTTTCATTTTATTCCAAATTCTGTCAAAAGCAGCATTTCCTGGGATGGGGTCTCCATTGCTAAAGAATCATAGAATCATAGAATAGTTAGGGTTGGAAAGGACCTCAAGATCATCTAGTTCCAAACCCCCTGCCATGGGCAGAGACACCTCACACTAAACCATCCCACACAAGGCTTCATCGAGCCCGGCCTTGAACACCGCCAGGGATGGAGCACTCACAACCTCCCTGGGCAACCGATTCCAGTGTCTCACCACCCTAACAGGAAAGAATGCCCATGTACATCCTTTTAATTACACTTGTCAGACTTTCATAATAGTCTACCATGAACTCCTGTCACAGTTGATGACTCAGAGTATTCTGACTGGCAGATGGTATCTACCATGTATCCTTTTTCCTTCTTTTTTTTTTTTCATTTTAATATCTGAAAACTTCAGAAAATAATTTCTAGTGGGAAAAAACATAGGAAAAGAAAAATCCTGGCATTTTTGCATCTGTGTTAAAATCAACTTAAAGGACAACATTGTGTTGATATTAAGTTAATAAGAGGCATGAGCAAGCAGAACTAGGGCCTAAAAATATTTCAGCTGGTGACAGGACTGAATATTCTAATTATTTTTTTTCAAGTCTTTAGTATTTCAATTTTTTTAAATATCTTATTCACTGACTAATTCCTTGTTATTACAGAATGCATTGGGATAATAAAACTACAATAAAAATATATTTAATGTTTTTCAACTATTTTTTTAATTACGCAGAGCACCATGTAACTTATTTTGGTTGACTTCCTCTGAGAGTCAAGTTTCATCAGATGTACAAAGGTCCTCCCTTAAAAATCATCTCTTTATAGAACAGAATTTTTAACCAGTACCTAGTAGGTAGGTCTGAAACTCAGTTTTCAAGGTGTTCAGAATGAACAAAGCCTGAGCCTATGCAACTTCACTTAAATAATGTTCCCATACTCTAAATCTAAGAAATAGCAAACTTTATTCAGAAAGATGTTTAAACTGTGGAAAATCAACATTAGCTGTGCTTTAGCTAAACAATAGAAAACTGAAGTCTAGTCACTAAAACCTGTTTTGCTCTTTTTAACGTGTGTGAAATTTTTGTTTAGCAATTACATAATCTATACTGCATAGCAAACTGTTGTCCCTTCGTGGTGTAAATATCAGACTGCCAAGAAGATGCCTGCAGGAAAAAAAAACCCCACAATCAGTCAGAAAACCTCAAAGGAGGCTTTCCCAGAAGCACTTCTACTGTTTACATCAGCAGTTCTTAATTAGGTAACTGAAAAGAGGAGCTATCCCTGTTTCAGGTTACTGTTTCTCTTTACTAACACAGCTCCTGCATCAGTATATTATTCCTCCCTGGTTGTTTGGCTTATTTTATTTTGTTTTGACTTTATCTAAAATAAGGTATTCAATTGAAGCAATAATCAGAAGCTAAAGAGACAACCAAAAACTTAATTTCTGTTCTAGTATGAGCACAATCAGTGTTATATCTCAATTACTATCCAGAGATAGCAGGCAAAATTGCTTGCAGGTCTTCAAGCTCACCTATGAGTATAACTCAATCTATGGTGTTTCCAGATTGGTGAATAGCACTTTGAGATGTTTGATATTATGTGATCTAGGATTTGATAATCATACAGCTGGTTGTGGTTATCATAATGAAATTTATGGAAAAAATATATTTTGAATGTTTTTATCACTTCTGAAAGGGAAGAAATGGCAGCAGTGGTATAGGATCATAAACCTGAAATATAGAGAGACCTGCATTTTATTATAAATGTCTAAAAAATCTGCATAACTAAGGATATACAACAGTGTGTTACAATATAATTTTCAACTAAAACCACAATGATTTCATAAAATTTAAGTGAATCGTGCTGAGAATTTTAATCTGCAATTGGGGAATTTTTTATAAGTACTACGATAGGCCTCTTGAGTGCAAATATGTGTATAACATCCCAATATTAAAAATACTGTACTCCAAGAAATAGTTAGGTTTTGAGTTCTAAAAGTTGATAACAGTTTACTGACATACAATAATGACAGATATCTCATTGAGGATTCAGTAATAGAGATAATAATTTTAAAATAATAGTTTCTGTTAAAAAATACTTTTTTTTTTTTTTTTTTTTTACTTTAAAAGTCTTTTCCTGAAGTGATTTTCCATCTACATAAGCTAGTATCACTTTGGACAGAACATTGTAAAACTTCTTCAGTCTTCTAAAAAAGCCCTGTAGTTCACTATATCTTTGGATTATATCTTTAATCCCTATAATTGTTTCTTTACTCTTTGCATGTACCTTAACTTTTTAATTTAGAAAGCTCTTCTTGCAATTACAGGTCTCAGAAAAGAATGACATTTAGAAGAGAAAACCTGGACTAAAAGGAAAAATAGGCATATGGAAAAAAAATTTTGAAATTTCACATTTTTAATTATATTCTCAAAAATAAAATACAGGAACAGCGATTATGTTTTTCTGTTATTTCATAACTTAATGAAGAATACATAAATATAATGCAAAAAGAAGAGCAATAAAACCAAATGAAAGGTATGAAGTGTTACCATACTGCATTGCACTGAAATGTCATAAAACCTTTTATAAAGACAAATTCCCTCTCAAGTGCAGTAATACAGTCAGAGTAGAAAACAAAACAATCTTTACTTTATATACTTCTTGCCCTCAGAGGAAAAATACCAAAAGGAGTTCTGATGCTGTTCATAACAGGTAAAAGTTTTCCAGAGGGGAAATTTCCTCTTTAGTGCTGGGGCAAGGTAGAATCGGAAAGCAATACAAGGAGTAATGGTCAGAACAAAATTAAATCAGATTTTAGAAAAGAGTTCTTTGATGTGGGTTTTTTTTTATTGTTATTTTTTTTTTCCTAGTTACAATGTTATCATTTTATTTCCCAAGCTCTGGCTTTTTCAGGATCCTCCTCTCTCTAGAACAAGTGAAGCTTTTTTGTGTTTTTGTTCCTGTGCTAATTTTTGCAAGCTGCTATTGATTAGTTTACTAAGGCAAAAGGCCTCAGGTGTAATCTGCAGAGGTTTATTTTGTTCTCTTTATCTCTCGTATAATGGTTATGACCCTGGAGTCACTGCAAATTCTAAGACTTCTTTTGAAGACCATATCAATCCTGTAATTAAAGTGTGTTTCAACCTCCTTTGTAATTTTAGATAGACTGACAGCCACAATCATTAGGCCACTTGCTGAATATCAGTGTCATACTGTTTCTACCCTGATTTGACTTGTAAATATTTTTCTAGGTGTTGTTTGTGGGGATCTTTTAGTTATTGCTCACAGCAATCAGCAGCTATTAAAACACAACTCTCTAGATTACATATATTACATTATATTCTTCAACTCAGAAAGTTACTGCAGTTTCTATGATGTATGTTAAAATACAAATTACTTTCAAGATGACCTTTCAACTGTCATACTACTACTATGTAACCCATCAATTTTGGTAAGTGAAGCCTATGACAAGCAACAAAAGTAAATACATAGTGAAAACAGTGATATTTTATTAATCTTTTACAACCACATTCAGCCGGGTAAGTTGTTTTGTTCTCTTATCTAAACAAAAGTGACATTTTAGGCTAAGACATTCAAATGTATCTTTTTTTCTATTGGCATAGTTTTCCATAGTAATAGTTGTTACAGCAATGACACTTGTAAAGTAAAAAGTGTTATGGTACTCTCTCCCCCCCTCCCTCTCTCCCTTCCATCCTCTTTCCCCTATTCACACCCTTCCTCCCTCCCTGCCTCCCTCCTTCCTTCCTTCCTCCCTTGCCTTGTTTACTTAAAATCAGAACAAATCAGAAAATTATCTTACTTTAAATTTTGTGTTGACCAAAACAGAGAAAGTTAGATTAGCATTTTTTATTACTTTTAAAGTTTAACTTGGTCTATAGTTATGTCTTCTTGGTTACCAAAACTTTCCTTGGAGGCACATAACACAAAACAGATAAGAAGCTGGGGAACACAGAAAGGGTAGAACATATCACAGAATCATAGAATGGTTTGGGTTAGAAGGGACCTTAAAGATCATCTAGTTCCAATGTCTCTGACATGGGCAGGGGTACCTTCCATTGGAACAGGTTGCTTAAAGCCCCATCCAGCCTGGTCTTGAACACCTCCAGTGATGGGGCATCCACAGCTTCTCAGGGTAATCTGTTCCAGTACCTCACCACCCTCGAAGTAAAGAACTTTTCCTTACATCTAGTCTAAATGTACCCTCTTTCAATTTAAAGCCATTTCCCCTTGTCCTATCAGTATATGCCTTTTTTAAAAGTGCTTCTCCAGATTTCTTGCAGGTCCCCTTCAGGTACTGGAAGGCTGCTCTAAGGTCTCCCCTGAGCCTTCTTTCTCCAGGATGAACAACCACAGATGTCTCAGCCTTTCTTCACAGGAGAGATGCTCTAGCCGCTTGAGCACCTTCGTGCTTATATACATATAGTTCACCTTCATACTTACACATAGATTTATATTCTGAGCCAAAAGCAAACCCAGGGTTTAGAAGAATGCTGTCAAAGACAGAAAGGTAAACAAGAACAAATGGGAGGCACGATTCTAATATGAGACCTCTAATTTAAAACCTCTTAGAATATTTTCTGGCTGATCTATTAGATGACCCTCAAGAGGAGCCTCAGCTATTTGCCATCATATACAAGTTTTCTAGGAACAAGTGTGAATATAATTTCTTTAGTCACTCTGTGATTATGGTAGTGACATTGATAAACTATGTCCTTGGAAGACAATGGTGATGATCAAGGTGCTTTCTTTCTTGTCAATTTATCATATTACAACCCTCTCTGGAAACTACAAGTTATTGGGTTTTGGCTCCCTAAACCAAATAGTGTTCAATGCAAACATTAGCTTTTTTTAATAAATAGTTGCTTTATACTATTGATTGCTATTTTTCAAACAACATTTATTATAAACGTACCAGTGGCTTTGCACTAAACAGTCATGTTACCCATTCATTTTACTTTACATATAGAAATAGTATATAGTGTATGATATATAGAAATTACTAAACTCATAGTCTGCACCCAAGAAAAATACAAAGAACCCTATTTTTATGTATTTTCCCTCCCCAGACAAATGAGACCTCAAACTATCATACTAAATGAACAAAACTTAGAGAATGCTTAAAATAATTACAAGGCAAAATAATTCTCAGAATCAAGACAGCCTTTATACAGTTGGAGTTCTCTTTGCTCCTTCTGTACCCAGAAGAGTTTGATATAAAATGTGATAAAAGAAATAAGCATTTAGGATGCAATGTGAAGGAAAGCAGAACAGCTATTAATAAATTCATCACAGGTTTAACATCTTCAAGAGTAAGTACAAAATTCAGAACTTATACAACAAATATGAACTTCATATTTGTTACTTGGCTAACGTATGGCATTAACATTCATAAGCATAACGGTATGTTAAATTGACTGAGCTATTTTATTTTTTGGGACAACTTTCTGTTAATTATTATAGAAGATGGTGTTAAAATTGACATTAAGTATTATAATGACAAATAAAAAGAATTTTAAAAATATATAGCACAATACTTCCTCTTTCAACTGAATGTTTTCTCCTTAACTATGAAAAAAACCCATGGCTTTCCACACTTTTTACCTTGGCAGTTCATCTTAACTGTTTGTCTATTCAGTCAACCATCATTCAAGTTAGACCTTTAACTTACTGTAGCATAAACAGTGTTTGAGAACTGTTAGATTTGCATTTATTATCTCATGGTCATGAATGGTTCATAAACAAATTGTTCCAAACCTTAGGATCTTTCTGAGCAAGTTATATTTATTTTTCTATGACAAAATTTCTATAACAATGAACATATTGTCCCCTTAAGTGTTTTCAGAGAATCTCCAGTTGCTGGGGTATGTGTGTTATAAGTTAAGTGCTTTGTGTCAGGTCTTAAGATACCAGGAAAAGAAAATATTCTTTCTCTCATTATTTCTGCTTACAACCTTTCTCTTTCCAACAAAAAAAAAACAAAACAAAAATGAAAGCATGCAAGCAAACAAAAAAAACAAGCAACCAACCAACCAAGCCCAAAAGACATCTTAAACATTTCTTAGATGATTTTTAGCAATCTTCTACTTTATGGACCATGTTATGGTTTAGTAGAGTTTCTTGGGACTGTCTTGTTAGCTTACAAAAATGTACAGAATTTTTATACTTCCACACTTTCAATTTTTTTTTTTTGCAGTAATAGGCAGAAGTTATATGAAATAGTAATGTAGACCATCAATATCCAGGGCTAAAAACTCTTGCAGAAGTCCTTAATCTCATGCATTGTCTCATTCAAATAAGTTTTATCTATTTCAAGGTAAAATATTCCTCCAGCTAAGGTCTCTAAAAGCAGGCTTTCGTACAATTAGTTTCCTCTTTAATGCGTTTATGAAAATGTAGTAGCATCAAACACAGTTCAAGTACCTAAAGAGGGCTTTTCTCTTTACATGTGCATAGGAAAGTTACTAGGACTTCACAGGCCCTTCTCAGCATATTATGCTGGAATATAAATTGTCATTAACATTAACTATTTAGTCTTATTGTGTCTAATAATTCATCCATTTATTGCTTATTTCTCTGTGACACATAGCTTTCCTGAGTAATTATTCTAATACTCTTATAATCATTACGAGGCTTATCATACAGTTATTCAAAATGCTACTGTACTTCATTCAGAAACATCTGTTGTCCTGATGGTTAATTTGACATGATGCATGTCAGGGCTGAGCTGAATCTGTGTTGAGTGAAAAATGAAGCTGACTGAAAATGCCACATCAAAATATTTCTAGGTTGATTTGCCTTTTTTTTTTTTTTTTTTCCCCTCAGGAATGTTGAACTTTATTTTCTCTGACAATGAATTCATTAACTGGTTTATTAAAATAATGGGCATAATAATCATTACAAATAAAATTATGCATCAAGTTACATTTGTAGTGAGGCAAAGATAGAAAAACAACCCAACCCAAAAACTTAGAAGTCAGTTCAAATGTATGGTTGTGCATAGTATTCACAATAATTTCTTTTCCTTTTAAAGTTTAGCATTTTCTTTGTATGCCACTCTTTTTAAAAAATTAACATTGAAAAAGTTCAACTATACCAGCATGTATCCTTTTCATTTAGATGACCAGAAAGCATGAGACAGCAATGAATTTGAGGCTGAGAACCAGCATCTTGCTGCCAGCATATTGTACAGTGGCTCATAAGACAATTGGTGCTCACCTTTGAAGGAAAAAGCCATGGCAGGGCTGACAAACCCTGAAGTGCCACAAAGAAAGAGTTATGACTTTATGGAATTGTACAAATATTTCTAATAAATATGCAAGGCATTTGTGAAAGATGGGAGGATTTAAGAACTCAAAATTCAAAGGCTGAAATAGAAGTGCCTTTCTTTAAAATTTTTTAAGATACTTAAAAATTTTAAAGGCCTTCACCTGAGGGAAACTCTTAAAAAATTGAGTGAAGAAAGCTAAGACATACAGAAATAATAATTATAAAAATAATAATAGTAAATCAGTGGGTAGTATGAAGCCTATTTAACTTCAGGAAGTAAGCTAAGCAATCTGAAAACTAACAGGTTTTAACTTTCCTTACTTATTTCTCCAGTTGACGGATAAATAAACAAGGAATATGCAAATCGTAAAGAAGATTATAATTCTGTTGATGGTACAGCCAACCTAGGCTGGGAATTTAAAGGCAGTGCAACTAAATTACCTTCCTGCATTTCAGAGGTTCTACAACAATAATAAAATAAAAACAGGCATATAATATGGCATTTTGAAAAAGTAAATTAAAAAAAAAGGGAAAAAAAAAAAAAAGAGAAAAAGCCAAAATCCATAACAACCTAGAACACCCACAAAACCTCCAATACCCCTCTTCAAAACAAGCTGTGGAACACCCTTGAAAGCATCAGGATAATAAGGGAAGAATTAAAGATCAATAAGAAATAGGTAGCATGACATCTGAAGAGTCACTGTTTCATTTGCCTTCTGCACATGCCTTAACTGACGCTGAGGGGAACCCTAGCATCATCTACTCAGTTCACATGCATCACAGACATTCAGGTTCAATTCCATTTTCTCTTTATCCCTTTCTAGGCTCTTGCTCCTCTCTGCAGCATAGAATCCTGACTTGTTCTTCTTAGAAGAATAGGTATCAGTAGATCAATAGGGATCAGTATGTAAAAGTCTGCCTGAATAGTTGAGAACAGAAAAGAACATCTTCCTTGCTTCTTTAACTGTGACAATCTCCCAAAAGTAATGGAAACACAACTGGAAACCATGTTTCAGATAGCTTACTATTAATAGATGTGAGTAATATTACAGGGTTTGTGTGCCATTTGAAAAGTGTGTCTTTATGTTCTTCTGAAGGTGTAGGATTTTTATAGTAACACCTTGCATAACGATTATTTTAAGTAGCAATGATACTCAGTGCTATACTGCATGCCTGAGAAGGCTAACAGCTGCAGAGCTTGATAGTTCATATCTTTTCAGGTCATCTGTTCTTTAAGAAGTTCTCTCAACATGCAGTGCATTTAAAGATACTTGTTCACACAGGGTTTTTTTATTTTGGGAAGTGACCTTTATGGTGTGTTACAATACATTTCTAAGAGTTGCAAAAACGCAACCTGCTTGTCAAACAGCTAAAAATGTAGGTCATTACATTTGTTAGAATTCAGCTTTTTTTGGCGCAACAATTAAACGACATTTAAAATCGTTGCAACAACCCATCAGATAGGACTCTTTCTTCTAGGCTGTTTTGCTAATATTTTTTGACACATTTCATTAACAAATGTGACCTTTTTCTAACATTAATAGTTTGGGCTCCTTACTCATGAAATGCATTTTCACATTAAGAAAAGAGAGCTAATGGTCTAATTCCAGCACAATTGTCAGTTCATTTTGGGTACCATTCTTAATTTTTCAGGCAGAAATCAATGACTTGAGCTTTAATGTTAAGTACTAACTGGTTTCAGATATAGCATTCGTACTTTATTTTCATTACTATTAAAGTAGGCAAATGGAAAAAAGCCAAACTTTTTATTTTTATTTTTTTTTCCTGGCAATGGAAAGAAAATACCATAAAAGGAATAATACAGTTCTGATTAGAAGAAACATGTAAAAATCATGTGAACTGAAGCCATATTTGAGGCACCAAAAATAATATTTAATCCAAACTTTCTCTTTTTTAACCAAGTGGTGTAGAAAGAGTGATAATTTGTAAGGTATGTTTAACAATGTTCTCTTCAAGGTGTTACTCTTCAGTTGCTTATAGTTTTGTGGAAGAATGGTTTTCACAGCTTTTCCCCAATACTGGGACTCAGGTGAAAATAACTAAAATTCGAGACATTTATCAAAAGTCAAGAAGTTGGTGTTTACGGGTAATCTCAGAACCTCAGCTCTTCTGGTCAACAATATCAGTAAAGGTTTTGGCTTGCCTTCTCCATGCGGCTCCTCATGAAGAGAACTTGCATCCTCTTTGTAATTGCCCCTTAAGTACTGGAATATTGTGATGAGGTCCCCCCTGAGCATTCTCTTCTCCAGAGCAAACAGACCTAACTCCTTAAGACTTTCCCCATAAGGCAAGTGCTCCAGCCCTTTAATCATCTTTGTGGTCCTCATTTTCAAACATCATGGCAGGAATTGAACATGCCTATCAAAGATTATGTGGTATTTGGAATCCCAAATGAACAAAGATTCAGCTTTGAGGAGGCCTGAGGTATATAGCTGTTTCTTAGCTTTTAGTAGACCCCTGTTTGACCCACTGAAGTACTCATCATCCCTCTGGAGTTGCTATTCTGATGTAATCAAAGACGCGGTTATTTGTCTTGTTTATCGCCTGTGAGTCGGAGTACTTAGCTTTTAATTGAGTGTTTGCTTTTCAGTCAATGTAATAACTAAAATACTTTACTAAAGGAGAGATTGAATACACTTTGTTATCTATGTCTAAAGGAATAAAGTGTCATTTAGTACCTGCAACTGACCTCTGATGACCATGGTTCATTTGGTTCCTGGTATATTTATGGCTCAACTTTGTTTTGTTATGTTACGATTTTAAACATATGCACAATTTATGGCAGAGTATCCTCAATGTTTTCTCATGGTCTCTTCCAGTAGATACTAAAATCAGTATTAACCTTCTATTGTCTTTGGTAGGCCTTAGGTAGGACCCTGGCATAACTTAATTATAAAAATCCCATCAACACCTCAACTACTATATGCAATTGGGTTTCCTTGTGTTCCTGTGGCAATGAAGAAAATTAATTTTTCAAAGACATTTGTGCAGAAACAATACATGCAATAACAATTCAAGCATGAAATATTGTTGGGTTATGGCTAATGTCAGGGCCAAGACAGAAATCTTCTGCATAGCACTGAGTTTTAAAGCAAATTAGACCACTAAAAGGGGAAAAGGGGAGAAGATAATGTTCCTAGTTGCCTAGCTGTCCAACACAGAGGAGGAAAAGAAACCTGTATAGTTAACGATATTTAACTTCTGTTTGTTACTGAACAACAACAGCAAAAAAATTTAATTTTTGTGTCAGAAAAAAAGAAAACAACAAACCCCCAGATGTTAGAACCAGAAGTAGGCCATGTAAAATAAAAAAATATTTTTTCTGCAGTTTCACCAAATTCAGTGCAAATATGCTAATTAGCCCATTTTGCTACAACATTCATGGAGTATTGAAGCCATTGCTCTCCTCCACGTCTTTTTATTAGAGGAAAGTAACTTGTGATTATGAACCTATAAAATGAAACATCTCAAAGAAGCTCAATTTATTCTTGATGAGCGTCTATATTACACCTATTAGATTTTAAGAAATGTTAAAATGCTGTAGCCTGATTGCCAAATACTCACAAACTCATCACTAGTGACTTCTGAGATTGTATTTCTCTCTGATATGTACAGAATTTAAAATACTAATTCCTTGAGTATATTATTGTGGTATTTCAATAATATAATGGAAACCACAGTACTTCTGCGACTCTATGATTCTACGACTTGCTGCTGGCCTGAAACAGTCTCCTTTTACATCAGGACTTTGTGTGGTTTTGCTGTGTTTCATATGTGTTTGGTGCCCCATCTGCCACAAAACTTTCTAATATTTTTCAGTGACTAAATATCTTCATTCTTAAAAGCAAAAGATTTATGTCTAATTTATTCATCTTTGTTTTTTAGAACTTGGATTGTATCAGATCTTCATCTGTCAGATAGATGAACCTTCACTCCATCTCTGTTTCTGGCAGTAATTTTAATCTTGTAATCACCTTATTTTCAACTTCTTTCTGCAGACTTGAAGTTCTCTTCAGATCCATCATTTTCAATGTTGGGGACACTGACTCTGTTGATCTAAACTCAGTATCCAAGCACATATAGCACTACATTCCTCTCTTCATACACCAAAGTTTGTGTTTGTTCTTTTGGCCATTAGACCATAGTGAAAGTTCATGTTTGAATGGTTATTGCTGTCATCAACTTTGTCTTTTCAGAACTTCTGGTTCCACATAGTTAGAGATCTCACCTAGAAAGTGTGGCTTAATTCTTTGTCACTTACATTTCATCACTGTAAAATTATTGTTGCTTTTTCCCAGTTTACTATGAAATCCAGGTCTTTTCCTACAATTAGCTTTTTACTTACTGCTGGCTTTGTCATTGATAATTCCTTATTTTCTAATAATTGATGACATAGAGTAAGGCAAGAATTATGACATGACACCTGTAGATGTTTTAAATGTTTTTAATAATTATATGCTATTTGGAATGACCTTCTGAGACTTGTCTCATGTCTCTTTTGTAATATATTTAATTGATGTTATGTGAAATTTCATCATTTAAATTTATTTATTAAATTGTTTATTATCAAGTTAAATAACATTACATAAAAAGTGTACTACATGAATGATATTATCCATGTTAACTCTAAACTTCAAAGATAAAGAGAAATTGATAAACTCATTCTTAGAGGTCTGTAGTTCTATCTGTTCATATTTTATTATCTATGATTTTCTGATTCTATATTGGTTGTCAAGTGATATTTGCCTCATTTGATTCTTTACTAAGTTCAGTTTCAGTCATTCCATTATTTAACGTAAGTAGTATCTAGTCAGCACACTTCAACTCAGCACCTCTCATATCACTTACATATGAATTATAATGGTGAAGTAAAAGAAAAAAAAGGAAGCTCCAAGGGAAACTTCAGAGCAGTGGGACCTAGGAATCCCTGGTTTTATTCATTTTGTGGCTGGTGATTGTTTATGTGGCCAAGAGAGATCATTCAAACACTCCTTATTTTCAAATAAGACATTTATAAACATTGATAAGAATAGGTCTTCTGATCTTGAAAATTGAATTTTGTGCAATTAAGTTTTTATTTAATATATAAGCATTTTTTTCTGTTTTATTATAGGGTTCACTGACATAAAACCAGTATTTACATTGTACACTAAAGCAGCAATTTGAAGCTATTTTGGTATGAAGCTAGTAGTGGTTAGAAGAGTATTTTCAGAAGGGCTGGTGTTCATTGTTAATTAGGTGCATATCATGTGAAATGGACAGTAAAGTGAGAAAGGAGTATAGAAAAATATGCTGTTACACTGAACAATGAAATATTACAGAATGGTGGAAAGGATGGGGAGGCAAGTAGAAACTGTTGGTTAAGATGGTATTTTCTATGAATGGCATTCACAAGTTGACTTGTTTTGTGAAGAAAGCCTATTAGTTTACCCAAAGTTTGATAGAGAATCAGAAGCTGTCAAAGACATGACCAAAGAAAGTGCTCTGCAAGTTCTCCTTGGACATTTCCATAAAGAGTTTGCCATTACATGTGTTAAACTGTCAGATTTTGCATTCATGCCAAGCATGCCCACCTCCTTCAAGCCTGCATACTTATGTATCTGGTTTTGCTGTGAGGGCTCTAAGTGAGGATGAAAAATAAGGAGCTGGGGACAGAAAAGGAATAGCAATGACTTGAAGTGTTTTAGCTGCTATTGAGTGCTTTTTCTGCTATTGTTTTGGGGTGTTTTTTTTTTTCTTTATTTTATTCAAGAATTACAATTAGGGTGAAAAAAGATGCTAAAATATAGAGCCTTGTCTTTTTTAATTTGTCCCTATTAAGTTTCAAGCCAAGATGTTGCTGGGTTTGGGGATTTTCTTTTCTCTTGGTTGAACACTATTAGTACAAATTTGTGAGTGATTTAGGAATCTGTGAATAGGCTTAATATTTCTTAGGAGAACCACTTCCTCAACCTGAAAAAAGGGACACATACTATTTGCAAATACTTTCTCCTTTCTCATGTACTCCTCTAACAAAAGTTGCCATGAAATTCTCTCGTATTGCATAATAAAATATGTCGTAGTTCCACTTCTAATACGATCTACATATGGATTTATTCACCCAAAATACTCCTGTACTGCAGCAAACCAGCAGTGTCAAATATTACAAGGATCCAGCCAAATTCTTTTGGTGTCCATTAAGTCTTAATACTGAAACACTTCCTGCCTGTGATTTGCCCTTTTTTTCTGAAAATAAGCTCCGAGACCAAGCTGTCAATGCTTGAATCTATCAGGATTCAATTCAATGAGGTTTTCTTTCTCTTTACTTCCCTTTTGCTGCCATGCCCAAAACACAAAAGTTTGAAACTTTCTTTGACCTGAATACAAATAATAAAGATCACTGACCTGCAGTCTACTCTTCTTTCTTTATCAACATTTAATGGAAAGGGTGGGGAGGGAAAGGGAAAATGCATGCTGTTAGCTATTATCTTTACAAATGACTTGCTAGCCTTTTATTTGTCTTCTCATGCTTCAAACACTCAAAAGACATTTTCAGAATTTCACTAGATGCAGGTTCAATCTTGAGATGACTTGACAAGCTGTATCTTCCTTAAGAGATTTTGACATGATATTAAGCCATAGTTACAAGCCAATACTTGAATGTGGAGCCCTGGGGAAATCTTTCAAAAGTGGAACACAACATTTACAGCAGGAGGCAGGTGTCTGCACCACTGATGCAAACAACAATATGATATATTTAGTATCGAAAATGGAAGCAAAACTACTGTCTCTTTACCACTGGGGACAATGGAAGAGGTTGAATGAGAAAAAAAGCATTCTTTTCAGCCCTGGAGAATTTTAATTTACTGACAGAATGAAATATAGTCTCATCACGGCAGGTGCAGGAAGGGCCAGGTGCTGTTCACAATATTGTCTTTGAATTTATGTGTTTTCGAAACAGTGAGAGGATGTGAAGCAGCTGCACTGGCCATGTGGAGAGAAAGCAAAGAGCTTTTAATTAGCAATAAGAGGGCTGTTAATTTCTTTTAGGAGCCGACTTTGCTTTGCACTCATATCAGAATCTCAGCAGGAGCTCTGTGCAGCCCAAAACATACAAAGAAAATCAAGTAAACCATGTGTTACAGCAGATTTAAAGCAGACGTGAAATAAGGGTCTGGCTTTCAGCTAAAGAAACTCTTGGAAATTTTGTTTCTCAAATTGAGGAATGAGGTTCACAGATGAGGAATTGCACAAAGATTTTTAAATCTCAATTAAACTGCTAACCCAAGTGGTGTATAACATAAGACTCAGAGATCACAGCACAAAAAATGTAACCGTTCTGCAATGGGATTCCTGCTGAAAACTAATACAGTAGCTGTTTGGGCTGAAGTAAGTGCTGGAGACCAAACACTACGTTAAATCAGAATCTGAGAAACCTTACACGAGACTATGTCAGAAACATGAAATCATTTGCACAAATATCAACTTTGGTTTGGTCAAAGAATTTAATACCTTTGCAGTCTGGCACCAAGTACTAGCAATGTCCAGGTTTTTTAAGCACATACAGCTGACTTTCTATTAGAGAAAGACAAAAGAAAGTGTAACTTCTATTGGTTTTCATTCTGTCAACCCCAAATCCACAAAAGTATACTTTTCCCAATGTGCAATTCATTTTTATTCTAAACGCTTAGAAAAAGTTCATCACTTAAGACCCACCAGTGACCAACTTGTCCTTAATTTAGAACTTCCTCAACTGAAATTGCAAGATTTGAAATCTGAAGGGATGCTCATCCTCCTGCTCAGCTAAATGTTAAAATCGTGTACAATGTTTTTGGATGACAGCGAAATGAGTTATGAATGTGTAAACAGTCTGATTTAAAGCTCATTGTGATAAGTTACAAACAGCAAACTTACTAAAATATCTGGAAGAAAATGTAAGTCCACTTACGCTGGACAGATTCTATTTGATAACCAAGGAAATACAGAACAGCACTTACTGTATATAGGAGGTGTCTGTTTAGCATTTTCTCAGGGTCCCATTCTTAGAATCATAGTATCATAGAATAGTAACGGTTGGAAAAGACATTAAAATCATCTAGTTCCAACACCCCTCCCATGGGCAGGGACACTTCACACTAAACCATGTCAACCAAGGCTCTATCCAACCTGGCCTTGAACACCGCCAGGGATGGAGCGTTCACAGCCTCCCTGGGCAATCCATTCCAGTGTCTCACCACCCTCACAGTAAAAAAATTCTTCCTTATATCTAACCTGAATTTCCCCTGTTTAAATATGAACCTGTTACTTCTTGTATCACTAGAGTCCCTAATGAAGAGTCCCTCCCCAGCATCCTTATAGCCCCACTTCAGATACTGGAAGGCTGCTATGAGGTCTCCACACAGCATTCTCTTCTCCAGGCTAAACAGCCCCAACTTTCTCAGTCTATCTTAATACAGAAGGTGCTCCAGCCCCCTGATCATCCTCGTGGCCCTCCTCTGGACTTGTTCCAACAGTTCCATGTCCTTTTTATGTTGAGGGCACCAGAACTGTACACAATACTCCAAGTGAGGTCTCATGAGAGCAGAGGGGCAGGATCACCTCCTTTGACCTGTTGGTCACACTCCTTTTGATGCAGCACAGGACACAGTTGGATTTCTGGGCTGCAAGCTCACACTGGCGGCTCATGCTAGAATTTCTCATCAACCAACACCCCCAAATCCTTCTCCACAGGGCTGCTCTGAATCTCTTCTTTGCCCAACCTGTAGCTGTACCTGGGATTGCTCCAACCCAGGTGTAGGACCTTGCACTTGTCATGGCTGAACTTCATAAGGTTGGCATCAGCCCACCTTACAAGCATTTCAAGGCATTCCTTCCATCAGCCTATCAACCGGACCACACAGCTCGGTGTCATCGGCAAACTTGCTGAGGGCGCACTCAATCCCACTGTCCATGTCAGTGATGAAGATGTTAAACAAGACCGGTCCCAACACCAATCCCTGAGGGACACCACTCGTTACTGGTCTCCAGATGGACATTGAGCTGCTGACCACAACTCCTTGCATGCAGTCATCCAGCCAGTTCTTTATCCACCAAGTGGTCCATCCATCAAATTGATGTCTCTCCAATTTAGAGACAAGGAAGTCATGTGGGACAGTGTCAAACACTTTGCACAAGTCCAGGTAGATGATGTCAAGTACTCTACCCCTGTCCATCAGTTCCGTAGCCCCATCATAGAAGGCCACCAAATTGGTCAGGCAGGATTTCCCCTTAGTGAAGCCATGCTGGCTGTCACCAAGCACCTTGTTGTTTTTCATGTGCCTTAGCATGCCTTCCAGGAGAATCTGCTCCAAGATTTTGCCAGGCACAGAGGTGAGACTGACTGGTCTGTAGTTCCCTCAGTCATCCATTTTCCCCTTCTTGAAAATGAGGGCTATATTTCCCTTTTTCCAGTCGTCGGGAACTTGACCTGCCTGCCATGATTTTTCAAATATGATGGCCAGAAGCTTAGCAACTTCACTCGCCAGCTCCTTCAGGACCCACGGATGGATTTCATCAGGTCCCATGGACTTGTGCACATTCAGGTTCTTAACATGGTCTCGAACGAGATCCTGTCCTACAATGGGCCTAGGGTCTTCATTCTCACAGTCCCTGTATCTGCCTTCCAAGACTTGGGTGGTGTGGTCAGAACATTTGCCAGTGAAGACCAAGGCAAAGAAGTCATTCAGAACCTCAGCCTTCTCCAAAACCAGGGTAGCCAGTTCTCCAGATAGCTGCTGGAGAGGGCCCACGGTGTCCCTAGTCTGTCTTTTATTTCCAATGCAATTCTAGAATCCTTTACTGTCATCTTTCACATCCCCAACCAAGTTTAATTCTAACTGGGCCTTAGCTTTCTAGACCTGGTCTCTAGCTTCTTGGACAACATCCCTGTATTCTTCCCAGACCACCAGTCCTTCCTTCCACCTTTTATAAGCCTCTTTTTTCCCCTCAAAGTTTTCTCAGCAGCTCCTTATCCATCCAAGGAGGTCTCCTGGCCCTCCTGCTGCACTTCCTTCTGGTCAGGACCCAACACTACTGAGCTTGTAGCAGGTGATCCTTGAATATCAACCAACAGTCTTGCCCCGCCCTGTCCTGTCCTCCAAGGCTACATCCCATGGAACCTTACTAAGCAGGCTCCTGAAGAGGCCAAAGTCTGCTCTTTTGAAGTCCAGGGCAGTGAGCTTGCTGCACGCTCTTCTCACTGTCCTGAGGACCCGAACTCGACCATCTCATGATCACTGCGACCAAGGCTGCTCTGGAGTATCACATTTCCAATGAGCCCTTCCCTCTTGGCAGACACGAGGTCAAGCATGGCACCTCTCCTTGTCGGCTCCTCTATTACTTGCAGAAGGAAGTTGTCTTCCACACAATCGAGGAACCTCCTGGATTGCTTGTGCCGTGCAGTACTGCCGCTCCAACAAATGTCAGGGTGGTTGAAGTCCCCCATGAGAACAAGGGCCTGCGAGTGTGTGGCTTTTCCTATCTGTCTGTAGAGTGCTTCATCCACAGGTTCTCCTTGATCAGGCAGTCTGTAACAGATCCCCACAGTAATATCTCCCGTAGCTGTTCTCCCTCTAACCCTGACCCACAAACTCTGTAAACTGCTCACCTGTCCCCAGACAGAGTTCCATACTCTCCAGCCTATCCCTAACATAAATAGCAACTCCCCCTCCCCATCTGCTGTGCCTGTCTTTTCTAAAGAGCCTGTAACCTTCCATTCTAACACTCCAGTCACAGAAGCCATCCCACCATGTTTCTGTGATATCGATTATATCATATCCCCATAGACATGCACACATCTCTAATTCCTTGTTTGTTTCCCATACTATGGGTGTTTGTATAGAGCCATCTGAGCCAAGCTCCAATGAGCCAGCCAGCTCATTGGCTGGAACAGCTGAAATATCTCTACATTGCTCTGAGTATTGTTGCTTGGCAACTGACTATGTGTGTTGGGATGGAATGATGCCCCCCTTCCCCAACACATCTAGTTTAAAGCTTTCTTGACCAGCCTGGCAAGCCTCCTATCACAACAGCTCTTCCTCTTTAGACCAGCTCCACCAGCCTCCAGTAGACCTAACCTCCCAAATCAATTCCCATGCTCTAAATACCCAAACCCCTGACTACAGCACCACTGTTCTAACCATTTATTAACCTGACAAATCCATCTAGGCTTTTTAAGGTCCTCTTCTTTATCCTGGAGAATCGATGAAAAGACTGTTTGAGCTTCAGAGCCCATAATCACCTCCTGCAGGGCTCCTCTGTGCCTCTCAAAGTAGAGTCCCCTACTACTATGAGCCACTGCTTTTTCCTGGCAGCACCAGTAGTGATCTTCTTTACCAGTGCATCAGCCGGTTGTTCGTGGTGCAAGGTGTGTGTTTCCTTGTTAGGCCCCTGCAGGACTGCAAAGCAGTTCTGGGGGACATCAGACTTAGGAGGAAGCCTCTTGCTTTTAATGGCCTTCTCTCTCTCTTTTTTTTTTTTTTTTGTGCTACTATTTCCTAGCTTCCCAGGTTAATGGCCTACTTCTTTCCTCCATGAGCTACAATGGACGCTTGAGGCCCCTGCACAGTTTGGGCCTGGAGCAGAAAGTGCTGCTTCTTCTCAGCTTCCCTAGCATCTTGTAGCCTATTAATAGCATCCCGCAGCTCAGCCACCTGGTGCAGGAGGACCTCCGCTAGGGAGCACCAAGTGCAGCCCTGCCCATTGTGCACCGCCCCCCCGCACAACACCAGCGCGGGCACGCTCTACCCTCCGAGCTCTGCGCTGCAGCCTCCCCTCTCACCAGCTCTATCTGGGCGCCGACACGCGTCTGGATACCGGTCCCTAATCATAAGACAAGGACTCACCTCAAACACACAAACCACACCCCTAGCCACTCATGCTCCCTGAGGTGGGTTTTTAACCAGTCAGGGCTGCTGCCGCCGCTCCTGGCTCCGCCCCCTGTGAGTCAGCTGCTTGCGTCATCTGAGCTGCTGGCTCCTGAGCAAGTCTGTGGAGGACTTGAGGTTCCTTCGGTGGCTCTTGCTGCTCTGAGTTGGGGCTCCTGGATGCTGAGCTTCTGCCTGGTCAGGTACTGAAGGTTTCCTATCTTGAGCTACTCACCTCAGCAATTTTTAAATGAGATTTATTTATGTGTTTACGTTTATGTTGTATTAAAGATCACTGAGGTGGAGAAAGTTAAACGTGTCCACAAGTCTTTACAGAGGAGAGAATTAAAATCATGCAAATAATATATTAGGTCAGGATGGCAGTTTTTAATTTAATCTTTTGTTACGCAGCAGCAGTTAGCATACTTCATTTACAGTGACACAAAAATTAACTGGAGAACTGAAAATTTACCGTATCCCCGTGGACAATCTTTCAGGATATGACAGGAGTCTAATAAATGAATCTGTCAAGTCAAATGTCCATCTATCTTTACATTTTTACCTAGTATATAATAGTAAATTTTTATTTAGATTTAGTATCTTTTTGTAATATCAAAAACTAATAAGCAATTTCGTGTATTGATTTTAGAACTCTATATGAAAGACATATATGAAAAAATAAATCAAGGTTTATTAGCCTGCCTTCTAGTGCAATGTAAAAAATGTGGATTTTATCAATAGTGACGTGGAAAAGAGGCATACAGCATTAGCTACTAAATATATTTGTGTATAGTATATACATCATTATATATTTATAAACAGATCAAATTAAGTAGAGACAGATTTAACAATCCTGATTTACTGGATTTCATAAGTAGGATGACAATGTGCCTATATATGTGGGTTAATATCATCTATCATTAGATGTGCAGTGACATACGTATTTTTGGACATGTTCTGAACAAGGATGTACCATGGCTTTGTTCTAAGATGCTGATGTAAAATGTTCTAAGAATGCTGTGCTAAGATAGCTGACCTGAGAAGTTGCTACATTCAGGATCTTGCGCTTTGTTGGTGTGGAAAGAATTCCCATCATATCTAGTAGAAACCTTAGAGAGATTAAGGAGGGCCTTTGTTTACACTACTCTGTAACTTGTAAGTAGTAAAGATGCTTTTTTCATTTGCTGCTAGATGCTTTTATTTTGTGCATTTATTCCACAAATACAATGTCATATTCTCACTGAAGAGAGGATATCCTTCTGAAGACTGAAAATAAAGAGAGGAATTGTGCATCTACTTACTGGAGAAGATGACTGTGAAAGTGAGCAGACAGGAAGAACATAGTAAAACCTGAATTAATGTGATAGTCTGTAACTTCAGGCAACAATGCTGAGGAGCTGAACAAAAGTAGAAGTATAGCACAGGCTCCTATTTAGAATGATATTCACATTATTATGAAGCAAATAGGAAAAACAAAGCAGGTGTTATTGTGAAACCAGTATCGTCATCATTGTACAGTTACATGTAGCAACTGCTTTATTAAACCAAGGCATATGTTGAAACCATACTTTTGCTAAAGTAATATTTTTTTTAATACTGTTTTGTTTTTTGTTTTTTTTTTTTTATATTTCAATTTCGCAGGTAAGGATGGTAAACTGATGATGACACTGATGCTGTATTACTGAGCTCTATCATTCAGCTTTTCAACTTCTGTGATGTCCTGACAAATGAAATGATGAGATTTTAAGTCCTTTGGACTTAAAAAAAACCTCCAACATTCAGCATATTTGATTTTTGTTTTAGCTGCTGAAATAATATAACTGTATACAATGGGAACTATATTGTGATGACTCATATGAACTATGTAAAATTTAAAACAACTACTATAGTTCATAAAATTGTAAGAAAAAAAAGGAATTCACCCCACAAGCAGCCTCAGACAAGACTATATATATTTATTACTGAAAGATAGCATTAGTAGTCTTTATAAAAATTCTGAAGTACCAAACAGAGTACTTCTGCTGGGCCTCTCATTGCCAGTCCATTGTGAAGTCTCCAAGTATACTTAGAACTCTCAAAAGTCACCATCTAATGTAACTTTTCACCAAAGAGTAGTTCTCTTATTTTTTTTCTAAAATTTTCCTACAAAATGCAAGAATCTCTGAGATAGGAACATGCATTCACACCACTGGGAATCACTGCGGGGGAAAAAAAAAAAAAAAAGGCAAGAAAGATTTTTTTATGAGTTCCTTGAATTGTCTTATGAGGAAATGAGGACAGATAATGGGCTGCAGATATCAATACATCTGAGAGTTGTACATATCCCCATGAAAGCCAGGAACATAACTTCTGCACTGTAGTTGATGATGAAGGCGGACCTTGAATATTTTGTATCAGAAACAGTATGGCCAGCAGGACTAGGGAAGTGATCATCTGCCTGTATTCAGCACTGGGGAGATCCCACCTCAAATACAGAGTTCAGTTTTGGACCCCTCACTGCAGAAATGACACTGAGGTGCTGGAGTGTGTCCAAAGAAGGGCACAAGTTTTATGAGGAGTGTCTGAGGGAACTGGGGTTGTTTAGCCTGGAGAATAGGAAGCTGAGGGTGTTCCATACCACAGCATGTCATGCCCAGGGAGGTAACTGGGAGTTACTCAGAAGGGCACTGGCTCTCTTTCTGGGTCAGGTTCGTTTTGGCGTGTGGTATCGTATTCTCCTCCCTTGTTATTTTCTCTTATCATTATTATCATTGGTGGTAGTGGTAGTGAACGGTGTTATACATTAGTTACTGGACTGTTCTTATACAGACTGGGCAAAGAAGAGATTCAGAGCAGCCCTGCAGAGAAGGACTTGGGGGTGCTGGTTGATGAGAAAATGAACATGAGCCGGCAGTGTGCGCTCGCAGCCCAGGAAGCCAACCGCATCCTGGGCTGCATCAAAAGGAGTGGGACCAGCAGGTCGAAGGAGGTGATCCTGCCCCTCTACTCTGCTCTTATGGGACCTCACCTGGAGTATTGTGTGCAGTTCTGGTGTCCTCAACATAAAAAGGACATGGACCTGTTGGAACAAGTCCAGAAGAGGGCCACGAGGATGATCAGGGGACTGGAGCACCTCCCGTATGAAGATAGGCTGAGGAAGTTGGGGCTGTTCAGCCTGGAGAAGAGAAGGCTGCGTGGGGACCTAATAGCAGCCTTCCAGTATCTGAAGGGGGCCTATAGGGATGCTGGGGAGGGACTCTTCATTAGGGACTGTAGTGACAGGACAAGGGGTAACGGGTTCAAACTTAAACAGGGGAAGTTTAAATTGGATATAAGGAAGAAATTCTTTCCTGTGAGGGTGGTGAGACACTGGAATGGGTTGGCCAGGGAGGTTGTGAGTGCTCCATCCCTGGCAGTGTTCAAGGCCAGGTTGGATGAAGCCTTGTGTGGGATGGTTTAGTGTGATGTGTCCCTGCCCATGGCAGGGGGGTTGGAACTAGATGATCTTGAGGTCCTTTCCAACCCTAACTATTCTATGATTCTATGATTCTATCTCAACCCATGGGAGTTACATTCTTTCGATTCTCCTCCCCATCCCTCCGGGAGCAGGGGTGGGGGGTGGGAGGAAGGAATGAAAGCGTGGGGGGAGTAGAAACTGTGTGGCTGACTGGGTTTAAACCATGACAGGAGGTTTAAATTGGATATGGATATTGGATACTGAGGGAGTCATTGGGCACTGGAACAGGCTGCCAAGGGAAGTAGTGGAGTCCCCATCCCTGGAGGTATTTAAAAGATGTGTACATGTGGCACTTAGAGACATGGTTTAGTGGTGGATTTGGAAGTATTAAGTTTATGATTAGACTCAAACTTAAAGGTCTTTTCCAACCTAAATGATTCTATAATACTATGACTCTATCTCACTGAAGAGGTCTCAAGGAAGTCTCTCAAACTGATAAATAATAATACTACTAACAGCCTGCTAATTGTCTGAAGAGCAGTATGAGAGTCTGTAGAGCTCAGAAGTGTAGTGGGTGGCAGGGTTACAGAGTGCCTGAAGTCAACTAGTGTTTTCCCAGTCTTGGTGGGTAAGAGACTTTGCAAAACTCGATTTTGTATATTTGTATTATGAATTAATTATTAAGGAAGAATCTGCAATTATGAAGGGAAGTTTCTGTTACAACTGAAATTACCCACTATTCCGAGAATGCTACATTTCCAAAATTCTACCTGTTGTACTATATTTTGATGATACCCTGGTTATGGTTTATTTATTTATTTATTTATTTATTTATTTATTTATTTATTTATTTATTTATTTAAAGTAGCTTTGCAGTAATTTGGAAAATCAGATATCACAGCAGAAAAATTCCAGCTGTAGTACCATCCTTTGATAATATCCTTGTTATGATTTAAAAAAAAAAAATATTTAAAATTTACTTGTTTCCACTACAGCTTTCTGCCAGTAAAAATCCTTTTGCTTCCTTTTGACAAGATCCACAAGAATGGATTTGACAACATGTAGGGACCTTCAAGAATGTGAAAGTATTACTAAATCAAGTTCCCATGATTACCAGTTATCATTTATGGAAATCGATGCTGATGACTGTGTTCCATAAATATTAACATTGATGCCACTCTCACCCATTCATGAGAGTGAATCATCCATAATTTTCTAGCCTTAAATCTTAACAATAATTGAAGAAAGATATGCATAAAGTACTGATGCTTTCCATTATTACTGTAATCAGTGTATTCTGAATTTATATTTTTATTTACTTTTGTCGTTTTCAAAATGCCTGAAAACAATCCGATCATTTATTCGTATCCCAATACATACAGAGGTGGAAGGTTATGCCAACTGCTTATGATTAGATGCTTGTTTGGAAATCAGTAAAATGCATTCTTAGTGACAACACACTGATTCAAAACTCATTTTTCCATGTTGCACACCTCTCAGTTCCACTGCTGGCTGAATTCTTCTTGTTAACATCTTTCTTTGACTCATTTTGTCAGGTTGATCTTACTAACTGAATTACTGCCAGAGTTTAACATCTGCATATGCTTTCAGCATGTGGTCATATGATCATGATTTATCTTCTCATAACTGATGTCTGTTACGGGGAAGTCACACTGTGACTACTGAAGGAAGTCACATCTTTACTTCACTAGGTGAACCACATCCAGCATGAAGGTATATGTCAACAGTTTTGGTAGGAATGGTGAGTAACTAATACACATTTTCATGTTCCTCATCTCTCAGCATGTCACTCCATGTCTAATTACTGGACTTATATTGGACAAACAGCTTATAATATAGCATCTCAAAGCATACCCTGATCACCTCTACTGTGATATACTGTAATATACGAAACAGTCTTTACATTTTATTTTTTTTATCATCTTTCTTGTGCTCCTTTGTCTGACAAGAAGTTGCATTCACCAGAAGCTATGAAACAGGACCAATGTGAGGTTCTTCAACAATTTTCATCATCTCTAGGCCTTCCTCAGAAGCTGGAGACTGCCAAGATTAACAACTTCAGTTTGACTACCTGAGAAGCTAATTTCTAAGTATAGAACTTATTATTGCGCTCTCTAACTAGGAGAATTCTTAGATGTGAAGGATGGGATGATATTTAATCAAAGTAGACTTATCATTAACTTATGATTTTGTTGTTTTTTTCATGTATTGTTTATTTTTAGTACAGAAATAATTGACATAATGCAGCGTTCCTCTCACCATTCATGCACTGACAACCAGGCAAATGCAGGAGACCCAGGTCTGCATGCTTTGTTAGTCAAGCTGCCTGCAAAAAAGATTGTATTCACCTACTGACTGCTACAGTTCTGTGTATTCTGCTTCAGAAATGCAAAATTAATGTAGTCAATCCAGCCTCCATTTTATCAATGGAAAGATGGATAAACGAGATGGTACAAGTGTATGGCAATTACTGTTTCTACATCACAAATCTGTGGTCACCTACTGATTTAATGGCAGTTGTACATAACTTTAATGCAACAGCTTGTCCTAATGAAGAGGTTATATAAATATTGATGTGAATTCTAAGCCATAACCCATATACATTTTTTAAATTAAATGTATATACTACATGTGCACTGATACTGAAATCCATGTATTATAAGGTTAATTGCTAAAAGTCTATTACTGTAATTCTCTGAGCTCAGTTAATTTCAATCATTTTAGCTCAAGCTGCAAGTAATCTAAGACAGAGGTCAAATTCAGGTCAGAGAATTCTGAGTGAATGTAAAACATCATGTACTTTACAATTAACACATATTCCTTTGAGTTGGAAGAGTCAAGTTAGCTGTGACTGTTTGGACAGAAATCACTAGTCTATTTAATAACATGAGATGAACTGGAACCACTTGTTCATGTTTTGTGTTGTAACAATATTGTATTGGATTTATGCTTGTAGAACTATGCACTTTAGATTAATTCAGTTTCATGCACTCACTTCTTGTTTTGAGATGCATCTTGAAATAATTAAAGATTCCCGGGTGGAGGGGGGGGAGGAGGTGTGGTGGAGGGTGGAGGGCAGAGGGCAGAGGGCAGAGTTAAGAGTTAAGTAAGAGCTTAATACCTGCAGGCTATATAGGAACTGTTGTTTTGGTTAGGTTAGGTTAGGTTAGGTTAGGTTAGGTTAGGTTAGGTTAGGTTAGGTTAGGTTAGGTTAGGTTAGGTTAGGTTAGGTTAGGTTAGGTTAGGTTAGGTTAGGTTAGGTTAGGTTAGGTTAGGTTAGGTTAGGTTTTTTGTCTTTGTCTTGTCCTTCTTTGCCTAACACATCTTCTGCATGCCTTTGAGTGTGAGCTTACAGGCATTCTTTTAACTTGGATCCTAACGTGATACATGAATTATTTAAAAGTAAATACTTCTATTGTAAAGTAAAGTGAAGAGACTCTGTGACCTACTCTGCTAGGAACAGTGGTTTAGGCTTTTGTGAGTAATACCACGAATTATTTGTGCTGAAGCATATAAAAATTAATACAAACCTTAGATGCATGTGTAGAATGACTAAAGAACAGAAGGACCTGGACCAAAAATGAGCGAAAGGATTTGTAATGGTTTAGTCATTTAAGTAGCTGCTATTTTTACTGTTTCCTCTTTGTTACACACTCATGAGGGCTGTTTTATTATCGTGATTTGTTTTACATATGTTTCTAGAGCTTCCACTAAGATTATCTTAAATCACCCACTACACTATCATAAAGTTAAACATAGCTTAATACAGCAACAGTTTAAATACATTGGACAAGCAGAGTAGATGGGGTAGCAGAAAAAAAAAGTAATAAAAAGATGGTTTACCAAGACCTCATAATAGTGTCACAGTCTGCATCAGCTGACACACAGAAGGGTTAGATAGTTTCTTGTGGGTCACCAAGAAAAAAAAAAATGGAAGTGAAACTTAAATGAATTTAATTTAAAATTTGCATACTAGATCCATGATGCTTTGTCCATAGGTCTTGTGCTTCATGTGGCTTGTGACTGAATGCTGCTTCCTTCTTCTAGTGATTTTATAGCCAGCAATAGGAGGAGTTTTCTCCCAAAGGGGATGCTCAGTAAACCAAGTTTCCATCTTTGGAAGGCAGTGAACTAGCAGGTACTAAAATGGCTATCATGAGGTGACACTGAACACAGAAGTATTCACGTCTTTCCTACGTACTAGATAGTGCTATTTTTTAACCATTGTTGCCTTTCACTTTAATTTTGGAAGATGACCACATCTAATTTATTTCATATTTCAGTGAACATGACATAGCCCTCCATTAGTCTATTACAGGTGTTCTAGCCTTGAAGTGAATAGCAAATACAAACTAATTTGGAAGAGTGAATAAAAGGATATAAACTTTTTACTTCCAAGTTGGTGATCTGAAATCAAACCAACCCAATAGAAACTGATAGTACTTTCTGACTAATAAAATTTTCTGTCAATGTGATAACTCAGTCCCAGACATGTCTCATCTTCCTTCCTTTTACATTCACTATCACTCCTGAAGTGGGAGCAAAGAGAGACTAAAAATTGCTGAAATAGGGAGAATGGGATAATACACAGTTTTAATATTTAACACTGCTACTTAACAAAATAGGAAACTATAACACCAGTATTATTACAACTGAAACTTTTAATTTACTTCCTATTTTTCATGCAAAAAAATTTTTGGAAGTTCAAGAGTGCAATTTAAAACAGTTTCAAGTAATGAAATTTGCTCATGCAACCTAAAGCCCTGCAGTCTCCCAAATGGTGTAATTTAACCTGTCCTTGCTAGAGCCACCTTTTTAACATGTTTATCCCTTTCAAAAATGGTCTGCTTCATTATATGATTTGTCATTTCCAGACCTATGTTATGTTTCAAAATAAAAGGTATTTTGAGGCTTAAGAAGATGAAAGAGTAGGAGAGAAACCATTCTGTCCTTTATTTTAATTTCACATGGCTTCCTTGTGTTTTTGTCTGTCCTCAAAGACATGCCTCAAGTCTGAGAAATGTAACAGTAGAAATACCATCAAGAGATGTCTGTGCCACATTTCTGAGTGGTATAAAAATATCCCAGATAACAAGGTCACCAAACTAAAAACTTTGATAAGCTTCTCTCAAAGCACAGTCACTGCGATAGAACAACCCTTTGATGTCCTTGCCTTTATACTAGACTTCTCAGTCATTAGTTATTTTTTTGTTAATATCTTTTTTTGTCCTAAATCAAACCTTTCTCAAAATTAGGTACTAGTCCTCTAAACAACTTCCCAGCTTTCAAAAGAGAAACCTTTTGCAACTGCAAAGTAAACCACTGAAGTCCTTGGGTATTACCCCTACTGTTTGGACATGTCTTTTGTAGCAGCATCCCCTGTTTCTGTAAATTATCTAGGTGCTAAATTAATGCATTCTAAATTGAATCATCTATTCAAATATTATTTGGTTTCAAATGTTCACTTAGGAACTGTAAAATACTTCTATATTTAATCTCTTCTATGTGAAAACTAATACTCTGAGTTTTATAAGATGCTTCTCCATCAGTGTCATCATAGACAATGTTGAATTCTAAGTTTATAAACGAATAAGTTAGAAGTAGTCAGTAATACCTATTGGCATGTAAGGCCTATTGACCATTTAAGGATTCAGAACACTTAATTCAGGAACCTTCATAAATTACTTAACCATCTACTGTACATCATCTGAGCTAGAAATGTGATTATGCAAAACATCTTAGTCTACAGCAAGCACAAGGTGAAACAAATTTGTTTAAATATCAGTGACAGAGGCACATTTTACCTCAAATTTATATGGTCTAAGAGTATGACTGCCTGCCTGCTATTTTGCCTCTGATGACACTCAGTAACTTGATGAGCTGCAAAAACTTCTGTCTGAGCCCTATGTCGAGCTAATATCTTCGGAGTGGAACCTGAGGGACCAGTTCAGTTTCCAGTGAGGTTCATGGGCCCTTGAAATGGATCCAACATTTAGAGAAGTTGAATAATTATGTCAATGAAAATAATTCCAGATAGTGAGACACCTTATTTACAATACCACACAACAATGATGGAAATGAATGAATTTATATAACTGATATTTCCTTTTAAAATGATGATAGAACCATAAAAAAACCAACAAACTGTTCCCTGAATTTAATATCCTTTTTTTTTTTTTTGCTAGCTATTCACATGTATGCCTGAGGCTATGATTTAGATTGAACAGTCCCACATGAACTCTGCATGCACACATCTACCACTAATGCTCCTTTTTTTATCAAATATATAAAATATTTTTAGAGAAATGTTTCCCACTTTGCATTTTCCTAATATGCATATGTATGTATATACATTATTGTATATATATATGAATATATAAAAAGTATTTCTCTTTGGAAACTAAATATTGGAGTTTATTGTTACTGTAACACAAACAAATTAATACTTCATAAAATAAGACATACCTGCTCAATACAGCAGTGCAGTTTGCTGCTAAGTCAGACTTACAATGTGATTGTACTAGATTAAAAGATGGGCAAACAAGTCTGGGAATAACTCTGCAATAAAAAGTAAGATTTGAAATGGAAATCTGAAAGTTATATGAGCTAAATCTTAACAGATTTCCTTAAACTACACTTGAAGATACTGTCAAGTAATAATGATTCTTGTCACTAAGTGATTCTTCTTATCTATTTTAGACGTCTGTCTTAAAATAACATGAATCACCCTCTTGAAGTGACTGTTTCTCCTTTTCAGATTCTTAGTTAGCTCAGTAGTAGATGTCTAACCTGTGACTGATACACATGCGTGTCCTTTTATATTAGGGGTTGGAGTAGATAACCTTTAAAGGTCCTTTCCAACCCAAACTATTTTATGATTTTTTATTATGTTTCATCAACACTAAGCATTCCTCTTTTTTGTAAAAGTCCTGAAGTGGGATCCAGCTCTAGATTAGCTCACCTGGACATACATATATGTAGAAAAAAGTCAGGTCAACACAGTCAAGGGAAAATTCAGTTTACCCTGAAGGATCAGTTCAGGTCAGGCAATGCTCCAGTCAGCTGTTTGAACATAGCATGTTTGCACCTTTTGAGTTGACCAATGATATTCCTGTCAGCTAAATAAAGAGGGCACATGTTTTCTGTGCAACTTGTATCATATCTGCTAACCTCAGTCAGGAATTTAGGATGGCATAAGGCAACCTAAATGATATTATATACCTAAGTTTAACCAAAATTAGTTTAAATCCTCTGTAGCTTATCAGCTGACTCACTGCCCCATCCCGTTTCATTGACAGGAGTGTTCAGAGATGATCAGTGGAGGTAAGTAAGACTTAAATATGAATGTCTGCACCTAGATACCTCAATTTAAGTGTCCAGGGGCTGGATCAAAAGTGTGCCTGAAATGTTTTGAGGTGTTGAGTGTAACCCGAAATGAGCTAGGGCATCCACAAAATCCATATGGGTTGACATCTATATCTTATGACCTGTGAGGTCCTGAGTACTTTTAACTGAATTGAATTACACCTTCAGTCTTAAACTGAAATTCAACTCTCATGTAATTTTCACAAGATGCAACAACAATATGGAAAACTTTAATAGATAGCTACAGATCTGTCTTGTCTGGCACAATAAAGAGTCAGGCTGAAATCATAATTAAGATTAAATGCCTTTCATGAAGCTAAACCAGGTTATTCTCTTTGATGTGGAAATTTGGTTGTTATTCCATTCTGTTAATTTATAGCAACATCCTGGTAAATAGTATTTTTGTGATATATTTTTTAAATTAAGGACTTTTCTAGGAAAATACTTTTAATCCTGCAGTGCAAATTAAACTCTTGTTCCTCCTTGTATGTGATGAAATAATGTTTGCTAGGAAGTTCAGAGCCAAAAGTGAGTTTAAAGTAGCAGGTGTAGAACTCTAGAAGTAGGCAGCTCTCCAGCAGCAGTGTGTATGATAATTGTTCAATTTGCCCAAAGATACTTTGTGTAATCTGTTTATATATTTCTTCTTTCTAATATTTCCTCTTTCTAATATTTACACTGATAAGAGCTTCAGAGATGTACATAATTATTCTCTGTAGAAATCAGGCTAATTAATATACTTATTTGAAGATATGCAAAACCACACTGAAAAATGCTTCACTAATCATTCTATCCTTATTTACATATAAATAATGTATAATGGGCCTAGTTCTGCCTACTTTGAAAACTATGAGTATTTTTTCTATAACATTCAATAGCAACAGCATCAGGTCCAATACTTCAGAACTAAGATAATACTCCATGGTGTTTTGGGAAAACAAAACAAAACAAAACAAAACAAAACAAAACAAAACCTTAATCTTCTTTCTTACCCTAATATTTCCTTTTTCCATGTTAGCAGTATTGGTTTTGATTTGCTTTTTATATAAAGACTTAAAGCTAGTTTTCCAGCTTCTGAAAACTTGATGGCAAATGAACAGTAGATATTTTTAGAATTTTGTTTCATTGAATTAATCTGATCACATTCTTGAAGCTAAAAGAAATGTGGAACTCATTTTACTTGCTGAACATGGTAAACTCAACACCTTGTCATTTTCTGGGCACAGAGACCTAAGGAAGCACATCTGTCAAGTCCCTCTGATTTCAAAAGTAACATACAGTAAGCTACTTAATACTTCATGATGTGGCACCCTGCAAGACATCTATTTCAACATTTTTTTTCTCTCTGACTTTTTCATCCCTATTTTCCTTAGGGAGTAGGTATATATTTTCCAGCTTCAGGAGTTGGCTTCTACAGCTTCTTTATCTCTCATGCTTGTTTCCTGCTAATTCTTTAGCATTTTTATTTTTCTCATTATCATGGCCTTGTTTCTGGGGTTATGCTAAGTGCAAATGGAATGTTTTTTCAACTATTTCAAAGGAAAATTGGTCATATATTTCTCAGATGTCCTAATAGCTTGCATGATCTCATATCTTAAAAGCTATTCTTAAAAAATTTATTAGCAGGACTGAATAATGGAGGAACTGATGAAGAAGGCTGGATTCATACTGCTACCAAGCAATCATACATTTATCCTTGCCAACATCGTATCTTTTAAAGAAACACTCAGGCCCTGAACACACAGCTTACCGTTACAACTTCAAAAACTCTAACAATATATGTATTCATTTAGTATTAGAAAAGAACAGAATTTTGCCCTTATTTCTTGGCTTTTTTGTGTGTGTTTGGAATAAGCAGACAAATACTGAAGTCTGTTAAAACTTACAGAGAATATTAAGATCAGAAAGTATTCACCTTTGTGAATACTGTGTTATTGTTTGGCAAAAGTCAGTTTATTGACTATTCACATAAATAAACCTACTCCATATCTGCTGGACTGTTGAGATATGCCAAGGAAAATGTCTTTAGTCCCAGCAGGAGTACAGCTTAAAAAGCCTGTCTGGTCTTTCTGATCTTTTTCATGCTCCTGCTCTCAGACAGCTATACACAAAATCATATATGAACATACACAAATCAGGGAAACATATTAGTTCCTTTACAAAGTAGTATGGATTTTCCCCTTCTGAAGTCAAATATTTAATGGTATTTGGGTAAGTAATGAGTATTTATGGATTTTCTACACACATGCATTGGAAATATTATGGTATATTTTCACATAGTATGAAAACATTATTATGGCAATCCAGAATTTCTGAAATATTTTTAAAAGTCATAAAAAATCTATATTATTGCAATCAGTGTCTCCATACTCTGATAAGAAATCAAATTCCCAGTTTTATATCAAGGATCACAGTATACAAAACATTTTAAAAATATTTTTTTATTGCTTACATAAACTCTTGAAAACGACACATTTTTTACTTCTTGTATTTGCCAACTTTAAATAATGAGATTCATAGAATAGTCTGCTATACCTTCAGGGTGAATTTCATGGTCAAAGCAATGATGAAAAAAAAACCAAACCCAAAACCCAAAGAAAACCAAAACCAAAACCAAAACAGTAGAAGATAACATGATGCCTTTATTTTCCTTAAGATGTCGTTATTGTTCCAGTCCTTCAAATTAGATTGTTCAGTGACTGCTTATGGTACAATCCATGTATGGAGTCCAATCAGTTTTCTCTTACATCAACTATCTGTGGCAACTGACTGATATTTGTTATACATTCTTGCCACACTATTTAAGCTTATACAAGGTCCTGTGTATTTTACAGAAATAGTTATTACAGATTTTTCACATACCGTGTTTCAATTTGTCTCTTTTTACTTCATGTAAACAGTGCAAAGCATCTGGCTCTTGAATTACTAAATCTGATGAGATTTGCTTTTTACAAAGTAATCAGCCCAAAGATGGAATTCTCACCATTCCTTTTGCAAAGTTCTAGGTGTGCTGTGTATCCTTAGGACATAATTTACAATAGTAAAAAATACGTAATAGAACTATTAAAATATATTGTGTATAGTTATCTCCACTGCCTTGATTTCGGCTTTCACTGGATCACAGTCGCAGTACTTTGCATCCTCTTTCTGCTTATCTTTAATAGCACTATAGATGCAAAATTATAAGGAAATAAAAAACTTCAGCAGAATCCATAAACTTCATAATATTAGATTTCTAAAACCATTTCAGGTTAACTAGTTTGTATTTGGTGGGTTTGTTCTTTTCTTACACTTAATTCCTCATTCTTGGTTTTGGGTAGTTTTTTCTCATTTGTCCTTTTTCTGCTTTCTACCTGACTTTGCGTATTTACTTTGTCCTTAACTTTTATTTTTCTGCTTTTCTGCTTCTATTTTTTTTTCTAATGTTTCTGTCATCTCTTGCCCCTGTTATTGCAGCCTTGTCCATTCCACCTGGCTCAACATATCCATTCTTTACAGAGGATTTTTCATATTTCTCTGTTTCTTATTATTTTCTGGATAAAAGTAAAGCTTTTGTTCAGTGTATCTAGGATATGAATAAACTACTGATTCATAGTGTTCTTTTTCTTTTGTCTTGGTAGAACTGTTTTTATTTCATTCACCCAATGTTATCTCTGTATTGTTCCTCTGTACGGAGGGGAAAAGTGAGAGGGCATTATGCTCACAAGCATGAGTCCCTCTTAAAGAAGGTGTTTGAATCTCTTCACAGAACTTTGTAATGGAAAAATAATTATTTTTTTAAAAACAGAAAATGTGTGGGACACATTAACATAAGAGTAAAAAAAAAGCAGTAAAATCATAAATATCCTAAACCATATTTAATCAATTACATATTTCTACAACTGATAGAAATGTTAAGATCTGAAGATTCTATGAAATCTGAGGCTCATGAAAGTGGATCAAGATGTAGCTTTTAAACCACAAAATTTGTTTATGATTCTGACTGGAAGACTGGAGATTACCAGCTAGATTTCTCCCTTAATATCGAGCAGCCCAAAAGCCACTGTCAAAAATTATTCTGACACTAAATGAATGGAAGGATCTATGTGTGCATGAAAAATTACCCTGCTCATTTAACTGCTTCATATCAGAGAGCCATGGATCAAGGACTTTATAGGTAAATGATTTTGTCTGATGTTGGGAGGGAATCAGGGATTGAAAACTTGAAGAAATAACTACAAAACCCAAGGGAAGCTAAGCTATTTTCCTGTGATGAAAAAAAAAAAAAAAAAACCACAGAAACAACCCATAGACAAACATGAAGAGAAATAGGACAGACAAGAGAAAATTCTTGACATGCGCAAATTAGCACCCCTCACCTGTTAGATGGAAAACTACTATAATTTACATGGCAAAGAGGAATGATACATGATAACAAGGAATTAATCTAGTCAATATAATTGAGAAGTAGAACCAGATTTCGCCACTGATTTCTGATGGTACTGCTGTCTGATCAGGTGTAATTTCAAGATGAGTTTGACAAAGAATTTTTCTGGCATACAGTAGACTGGAAGAAAAGTCAGGTGGGAACCTAATAAGAATATAACATTGTAGTAAGTATTACAATTTCATTAATAGACATATTTACAGGTTATAGCTCTGAATGATAAAGAATAAGGTACTCTTCTGGAAAATCATTTGAAAGATGGTTTCATTTTAAGTGTGAAAAAAGGTGAAAATACATGCCTGTGTGGATTTTTTCTTTGCCCCATTGGAACAGTTTATAATTAAATGGATGGAGTTCTGAAAGAGCCATTGGTTTTACAGTTTACTTAGCAACATTCTTGCAGGAAGGACTGCCAAAGAAGCACAACACTTTTTCCATTTTGCTCTTCTATTCCCAAAGAGAAAAATTCTGGTATTTTTGATCTCAACTGGGTTTAACTAGTCACTTTTCTTCTGTTACTTATTGCAGTATTATTTTATTATTTCATGATGTTACTAGCTATTCTATTAATCTAACATCACTATTATTTTACTTTGGACTTTGGTAAAGAATCTAGGATTGACAAATTATAAATTTAGCTAATTGGTTACTGTCAAAAAAAAATTGTGGCTGCTAAAATGAGCAAGAGATTGCTCGACATTATATATCAGCGCATCCAGTATTACCTTTTCTGTTGATAGTCATAATTATTTGTCTGCCTCTGATTTTAGTTGAGACATATAGCCTGAAACACGTTTCTTTTTGTTCTGGGAATATTTTGGATAAAAATTGCAGGATTTGTAGATACGTAGCCAATTTTTTTAGGCTGACTTCAGTCATAGTTTCAAAGCTTTTCTGAATTTCCATTTAGCAAGAGAGAAGGAACATGTACACATTTTAATTATAGTTCAATATTTAAATTTTAAATAAATATTTCACAAACGCTGATATTTTTTTAGCTTTTAATTGTATCCAGTTAGAACTTTGTAATATTGGGACAGCTGATACACTGCCCCAGGCACAGCTACAGATTGGGCAAAGAAGATATTCAGAGCGGCCCTGAGGAGAAGGACTTGGGGGTGTTGGTCAATGAGAAAATGAACATGAGCCGGCAGTGTGCACTCGCAGCCCAGGAAGCCAACCGCATCCTGGGCTGCATCAAAAGGAGCGTGACCAGCAGGTCGAAGGAGGTGATCCTGCCCCTCTACTCTGCTCTTGTGAGAGCTCACCTGGAGTGTTGTGTACAGTTCTGGTGTCCTCAACATAAAAAGGACATGGAACTGTTGGAACAAGTCCAGAGGAGGGCCACGAGGATGATCAGGGGACTGGAGCACCTCCCGTATGAAGACAGGCTGAGGAAGTTGGGGCTGTTCAGCCTGGAGAAGAGAAGGCTGCGTGGGGACCTCATAGCAGCCTTCCAGTACCTGAAGGGGGCCTATAGGGATGCTGGGGAGGGACTCTTCATTAGGGACTGTAGTGACAGGACAAGGGGTAACGGGTTCAAACTTAAACAGGGGAAGTTTAGATTGGATATAAGGAGGAAATTCTTTCCTGTGAGGGTGGTGAGGCACTAGAATGGGTTGGCCAGGGAGGTTGTGAGTGCTCCATCCCTGGTAGTGTTCAAGGCCAGGTTGGATGAAGCCTTGAGTGGGATGGTTTAGTGTGATGTGTCCCTGCCCATGGCAGGGGGGTTGGAACTAGATGATCTTGAGGTCCTTTCCAACCCTAACTATTCTATGATTCTATGATTATTAGTAGCTGGTGCAGCACTGTGTTTTGACTTCCAGCCTGGGAACAATGCTGATAACACTGATTGATTGTTTTTAACTGTTGCTAAGTAATGTTTATTCTGGCTAAGGACTTTGTGAGTCTCATGCTCTGTCAGGGATGAGGGGAGGCTGGCAGGAAGCAGAGACAGGACACCTGACCCAAGCTATCCAAAGAGGTATTCCATACCACAGTACGTCATGCCCAGGGAGGTAACTGGGAGTTACCTGGAAGGGCACAGGCTGTCTTCGGGGGGTCGAACTCGATCGGTCAGTGCTCGGTTGGGTGAGGTGGGGCGAGTTATCGTTCGGCTGGTGGTGAGGTGTTGTATTCTTTCCCCTTCTTATTTCGTTTATTTTTTTTTTTAATATGCAAAATACTTCATACAAAACAATTATTAACATCCGTGAGCTAGCTGAAACTCATCATTATTTTCAGTGGTTGGTGGAGTGCTGTGCTTTGGTTTTAGTTTGGAAATAATGCTGATAACACACTGGTGTTTTAGTTGTTGCTGAGTAATGGCTACCCTGTTCAAGGACTCCAGTTTCCAATGCTCTGCCAGTGAAGAAGGTCACAAGAAGCCGGGAGGGACCAGAGACAGGACACCTGACCCAAACTAGCCTAAGGGGTATTGCATACCACAGCACATCATGCCAAGTATAAAAACTGGAGGGAGTAAGTTGGGAGGGGCCAATTGATGCTCTGGGCTGGGCATTGATGAGCAGGTGATGAGCAATTGTATTATTCATCATTACAGTGCTTTCTTTGTTTTGTTTTGTGTTTTGTTTTTCCTTGTGAGAAGGACTTATGTTGGATAAGTTCATGAAGAATGGTCTTTCATTGGTCTCTCATGAAGGTGTTAGAAAAAAGGGCAAAATTTTACGATAACTAAATATTAGAAATGATTATATTTGAAAATTTATAAATCAGTAGTGTGGGTTTGGAAATACTGTAATTTTCCAGTACTGTTTGTAGTTTTGTACCAGAGTTATTCAGTAACCAATGTTAACAATGGTAGGCTAGGTGGCAAGAGCTAACATAATTACATATGGTAAAGGGCATACGGGTGGATTTAAAAAGTACTGTGAAAGTCTATCGAAGTAGAAATTAATGGACACACCAGGGTAGTCAAGTGAGAACAAGACAACGCTGGCATCCACACAATGGTTGGGATATATCCAAAGAACAGAAAGGTGAAGAAGGACAGAGCGAGGAAGACTTCTTACTTCATCTGAGGAAGACTCCTTACTTCATCAATGCGACCACCAGAGGAGGCTGCGCAAGCGCAGAAGAGGCTGATGTCGTAATAGACTGATGTGGCAATCCTTGATACATACGTATTAGTTAATGATGCAATCCGTGTTGAATATGTATTAGTAACCAAATTTTTAGTGTATAAATTACGAACGCGATGTGACGAGGTTGAAGCCAGATTTGGGCGAGTGCCCCTGGTTTCCCAGCGCTGCAGTAAAGCACCTCATATAACCATTCCGGTGGTTATGTGTTTATTCTTACGCTAACAAAGGGAGCTCATGCTGGCACAGGGAAAGGATATGAGGAGTCCTTCCTTAAGGAGGAAGGAGTGGCAGAGACAATGTGCAATGAACTGACCACAACCCCCATTCCCCTGTGTCACTTGGAGAGAATGTACAGAATGCAGGGGTAAAGTTAAGCTCAGGCAGTAGGGAAGGGTGGAGGGAATGTGTTTTAAGATTTGGGTTTATTTCTCATTATACTACTCTGATTAGATTGATAATAAACTAATTTCCTCAAGTTGAGTTTGTTTTACCTCTGACAGTAGTTGGCAAGTGATCTCTCCCTGTCCTTATCTTGACCCATGAGCCCTTCCTGGCATTTTCTCTCCCCTGTCCAGCTGAGGAGGCCAGCAATAAAGAGGCTTTGGTGGGCACCTGCCATTCAGCCAGGGTCAAACACCATGCAGTGCAAATCCTTTCAGGTGAAGAAAGTGAGTTAATCTGGAATGATCTGATTTCTTCAGCAGCCAGGCACAGAGAGAAAACAGGCAAAACCACTAAAACAGAATACCAAGAGTGTTTTTGTTAGGTTGTTTTTTTTTTCACTAGTGAGCCAATGCAGTAATATGCAATCCTCTGCCTGGTTTTTGAAAGAAGCAGGTTTAAAAAATATTCCCAGAGAAACACTGTAGTGTTGTATTGCCCATATTTTTTAAAAAAACACCTACTTGCTCCCTTCCCCCCAAAAAAACCCAAACAAACAAACAAACAAAAACCCAAAAAAACTTATGTAGACAGTTATTTGAAACACATCCTTATTGTCAGTCATTTCATACAAGCAAGTCTGGGTAGTTAAAGGATCAGTATGCTGATGGCTTTAAATCCTATTCTAGTGACCAAATCCTCCCATGAAGTGTGTTGAAGGTTTGGAATGATGTCCTGTACTTTTATGAATCAAATTAATTGGGTAGCTATGACCCAAAACTAATTGCAGATATAGTGAGGTTTCTTGAACTTAAGTCCTTTGTGAATTTAACTTTGACTCTTCAAAGCACAGAATGAATAATGTTAGCCAATGTGATGGACAGACAATTTTAGCTTGGTTTCTTAAGGAAGCAAGACTTTCTCAGTTACATCCTGTTAATCTGGCTGTCTCCTATCTCTAAATGCTTTTGAACATGTCAGTCAATTTTAACCTAATTTGATAAAGAAGTATGATAGTGAATGAATATTTAAGAAAATTTTGAAACTGCACTCTAGGTAAAAGAAAACTAAAAAAGAAAACTAGAACTTTCCTAACGCAATAGTGTGAAGTCAAAAAAAAAAAAATCTATTCTATTCACCCTGTTACTATCCATCAGAAACACGAACTTGCCCCTGGTCAGCCTCCTACATCACATTTTACAGATATAGACATGTGGTGGCACAGGTTACAGGCAGACACACACACCACTCAGAATTACTGGCAGCACCAGTAACCTCATTCTTCTCTTCTCTCTGCCTGACCAGGATGGAGATTAATAATGAAAATATAGATATATATGTACAAGGTGGATCCCTCCATCTACTGAGTTCAGACATTCAGTCTGCCCAGTAGCTGTTGTTGGATCCCAGTCTTTCCAGTTGCTGGCTTCCCAGGTCCTAACAGCCAGACAAGGCATAGCCCAGACTCCTTAGTCTGACTCATCTTGTTGAGTTTCGCACCTGGACTCATGGGACACTTCTGGGAGGCGACTGGACAATATGTTTATTCATCCTTAATGAGTTCACAACGTTGGATCCTGTGTGTCTTTGTATCTCTGTGCTCCAGATTTGGAGATGGAACTTTAGTGGGCTGTTGTGGTTTAAGCCCAGCTGGCAACCCAGAACCACGCAGCTGCTTGCTCACTCCCCCTGTTCTTCCTCCCCCTGCTTCCAGAGGGATGGGGAGGAGAATCTAAAGAATGTAACTCCCACAAGCTGAGATAAGAACAGTCCAGTAACTAAGGTATAACACAAACCACTGCTGCTACCACCAATAATAATAATGACAAGCGAAATAGCAAAGGAAGAGAATACAACTGCTCACCACCCGCTGACCGAAACCCAGCCTGCCCCCAGTTTATATACTGGGCATGATGTGCTGTGGTATGGGATAGCCCTTTGGCTAGTTTGGGTCAGGTGTCCTGTTTCTGCTTCCTCCCAGCTTCCCCTCCTCCCTTGCAGAGCATGAGACTCAAAATGTCCTTGGTAGGAATAAACATTACTTAGCAACAACTGTAAACATCGGTGTTACCAGCATTGTTCCCAGGCTGAAAGTCAAAAACACGGCACTGTACCAGCTACTGAGAAGGAGAAAAATGGCTGCTGCTGCTGAACCCAGGACATGAGCCAGTGGCTCTCCTGATGAGCCAATGTCTCTCCTTTGTAATGAGCCTGTGAGGAGTTAGGTGAGGGCTTTAGTTTGACTCCCCCTCCTGCTATTGTCTTTCTGAAGTACTTTGTGAACATGCAGGTGAGTTTATGAGCTTTTATCACATAACCTAGCATTACTCTAAATAAAGTTTTCACTAGAGAGGACCCACACGGTCCTCTCTCCTTGTACACTACTTTGCAGTAATCTCTTTTGTGCCCTGGCAGGGTTGTGCTTCTAGACCAGGTGTAGTGCTCTCTCAGGTACATCCTAGAGGAATCTGCAGTCTATGTGGTCTGTGGTGTGCTGAGTCTTATAAATATTGTTTATACTTCCTACCTCTGAAAATTAAGCTTTCAGAGAGTATAAACAGAGATTTATAGTTTTAAATTAATCATCTCGTGAGAATAGAATCCTATATTTGTGTGAAGAGTATATACAGCCTCTACAAAAGTTATATTTTTGGTATGGTGAGTGAGCATTTAACATTAGGTATTGCTAATTTATGACAGTTTTATCTATGTATCATAGTGAAAATATTCTTAGCTGTGTCCTTAATGAATGAGAAGACTGTCCCCTCAATCATTAAAGGGTTTCTGTTTCCTTTCCCAAAAGATAATGGTCATCTTTGCTTTAAGATCCTCTCAGTTAAGCCTCTAGTTTTGCTACAACAAATCATAATGGATTATGTTGTTAGAACGTCTGCCTGTCAGGAAAAATGAAGAGAACATTAAATTTTGCTCAAAACTGTGCTGTTCATTCATTTTATTTTGTCCATCAACTACAACTCTAATTCACATTCTAGGTTGTGAGGCAGGTCAAGACAAGGAGCAAACTGTATTGTCACAAATTTGCACCTGAAGCAGTTTCATCCAAATTTTTTCTTTAAGGTACTATTGAAAATTAAGCTACAGGTAAAAAAAAAATATTAAAAAGCACTGCTATGCAGAATAATATTCAGTCTTCATCTATTAATATATGAATAGTATTTTCCTGGGTTTCCCCCCTCTCTTCATTTACTTCTGATCAAGACCTATTGTACTTCCTTGCCAGTCTAAAAGTACTTGGACCTTATGACATATTTAGCTAACCATATCTATTTTTTTCCCCAGAGGTAGTTCTAAGCTCTAACCTATATGTATAGGTTTTTCATTTAATTATTTTAGCTAAAAGAAGCTACTCAGATGCCACTGACTGATGCCAATATATCCTTAGAAGGCAAATGGCTTCATTTTGACCAGCCAGAAAAATTTTGAATAGGATTTGGCTATGTTACAAACTCTCCTGATATGACAAAGCAGAAAAGATTCTGAATGTCTTAGCCTCCCACCATGTGATATCAGCAGGTTTGAAAAAGGCTAGAGGGTTTTTTTTCTCCCAATAGGCTGTTGAAGTCATTTGATTGCTCAGTGCAATGTCCAACACATGGGTGGGGCAATCCCAGGCACAGCTACAGGTTGGATGGAGAAGAGATTCAGAGCAGCCTTGTGAAGAAGAACTTGAGGGTGTTGGTCAATGAGAAAATGAACATGAGGCGACTGCATTGTGCGCTCACAGCCCAGGAAGCCAACCGTATCCTGGGATGCGTCAAAAGGAGCGTGACCAGCAGGTCAAAGGAAGTGATCCTGCCCCTCTACTCTGCTCTCGTGAGACCTCACTTGCAGTATTGTGTGCAGTTCTGGTGTCCTCAACATAAAAAGGACATGGAACTGTTGGAACAAGTCCAGAGGAGGGCCACGAGGATGATCAGGGGACTGGAGCACCTCCCGTATGAAGACAGGCTGAGAAAGTTGGGGCTGTTCAGCCCAGAGAAGAGAAAGCTGCGTGGGGACCTAATAGCAACCTTCCAGTATCTGAAGGGGGGCTACAGGGATGCTGGAGAGGGACTTTTCACTGGTGACAGTAGTGATAGGACAAGGGGTAATAGGTTTAAATTAAAGGGGAAGTTTAGATTGGATAGAAGGAAGAAGTTCTTTACTGTGAGGGTGGAGAGGCACTGCAATGGGTTGCCCAGGGAGGTTGTGAATGCTCCATTCCAAGGCTGGGTTGGACAGAGCCTTGAGTGACATAGTCTTGTGTGAGGCATCCCTGTTCATGGCAGGGAGGTTGGAGCCAGGTGATCTTAAGGTCCTTTCCAACCCTAACCATTCTATGATTCTATGAGTATGTCCATGGACATATACCTAGTATAGACCTTTTACTATAATCTTTGTAGCAACCATCAAATTTATTGACAGTTTTTCTGCTATGCTTTGCTTGACAACAGTAAGAACTAAGTTCAATTTGTATGGGTTGTCAATAAATACCATAAGAAGTTTGTGAGCCATATTTCCCTATTCAAAGAGCTTGATTGAAAAGTCTTAATCAAAAACTGCTTTACTAAAGGATGAGAAGGAGAAACAGAAAGGAAATGTACAGAAATTAATTATGTGTTCTCTGAAACAAAAATGTACTCAAGTCTTCCCTGCACATTTTTTTAGTGAAAAAAATGTAAAAACAACAGTCTCTTACCCATTTTTTATCCACCTCATTTATATTTTCTGTCACTTAACCTAGTAAAGACTGGTTGCAGCTACAAATAGTACTAAAGCCACAGGCATGCTGAAATAGCTGTATCTTCCTTCTAAAAAGATTATAAGGTACACTTACACACTGAGCATATTGCCTACTTCCCTCTCCATTGGACATGCTCCTTGTTGTTCCTCTCTCCTAGGAAGCCAGTTATCTCTTGCTCTTTAGTAGGAATACCACGATACAGAGAACCATACATATATGAAGACTGTGATGTCAAAGATGTTTCTAATAAGTCGTTTTGGCTCTTCATTTTGGCCTTCTGAATTTCCAGTCTACTAGAAACTATATCACTAGAGAATGGACAATTTGCATCAGGCATTTTTTGTCATAACTCATTTACCCTACTTTTTAAATGAATTTTTAAATATGGGCCTCACTCAGCTTTATGATGCAACTACCTTTTAACAGAAATAGTTCACAAATATGTTTGCATATCAGGTTTAAATCTCTCATGGTTGGTCTGGCCCACTGCTCAACTGTGCTGCTTTGCCAACAAATCTTTACAGAGTTACTCACTATTTGGGCCTTCATATTTCTCCATTTGGCTGCTTTTCTCTTTTAGGTGATCTCAGGTGATGATGGTTACAGTCATGCTAAGGCTACTCAAATGGAAATTTGCTTATACAAGTGTTCCACAGGTATCTTGAAAAGCAGCAAAAGAACAAACCAGCTTATAGTCTTTAGAAACTGAGTTGTCTGGTGGAAGGGAAATTATAATGCAGAACATCAACATAATCTTAGTTTTTCAGTGGCTAATGAAGTTTTCACAATATTCTGATGCAGAATATAAATGTAAATTCAAAATTATTTTTAGATTCAAAACCAAACCAAACCAAAACCACCAAATTACAAGATCCTGTAACTTGGAAGGAATTTATTACAAAAGGAATTAATTTTTTCTGGTGTAGCAAGTAATGCATTTTGGAAAAGCAGGTGATAAACTTGAACTGAGGTAATTCTAAACTGGAGCCTTGGAAAGAGAATTTTCTTGTTACTCACTCAGGCAAGTATGCAAACATTTAAAATTTTACCTCCAGGAAAAGAGACTGAGTAAATAATAAAAGCAGAGCTTGGAAGAGAAGTTACTATGGGTACATGTGAAGTAGAAAGATACGAGTATTTTTTGGAACACAGGTTCACAAATATATCATGGTGATGAACTGGAAAATACTATTCTCCTAATATTCTGGCTTCCATGGGAAGGTCATAGGCTGTAAAGGAGCCTGTCTCTCAGTATAGGTAGATTTTATGCCAGGGGACAAAACATTAAAGCCTGATAAGTATAGATTATAAATATTCTATTTTCTGTCAGCCCAAACCATTAAGTGTGCCAAAGCTGCCTTAGTGAAAGTTTTTGCTTCCTTATAGCTACCCAAATGCTGCCAGCTAGTTTTCTTCCTTGATATATACTTGTTCTGTTGGGTGCAAATTAAATCTCAGGGAACATCAACAACTCTGTTCATTACAGAGTTTTTCTATATATCTGCTTTACTAATTTCCTGAAAGATACATATGCGCTTGTGGAGAAATCTACGGTGTTTTGGTAGAGAAGCTTCTTGGAAAACAAAAAATTGTTTTCACTTGTAAGAATTAAAGTGAACGCTATGGCTATTTCTAGGAAGTTTTCTAGATGACATTTTTCACAAACATAACCCAAAGCTTTTAAATTGACAAAGTCAAGATAAATTAGATGTTAATTTTACTCTTTTTATATTAAAAGACTACATTCAAGATCTCTGCTTTAGTGTTATGTTTGGGGGTTTGTTGGGTTTTTTTAATTTTTAATTAGTGAGCAGTATAGGCAATATTAATAACAACCTGGTCACATGCATAATGACCCATTTCTGCGTGATAGAAAGAGAAGAAAGTAGCGGTGGTGAGTATCGTTAGTGTGAGGCATACTAGTGTACTAGCGCTCTGGAGGCAGTATATATGCAGAAATAATTTGTGATCTGAGCAGAATTGTGAATGAGTTTGAAATAGTTGACATCACAAATTTTCTGTGTGTAATTGTTGGGAAACCTTGTTTCAGAGGAATAATCAGAAACCTATGCTATTAAATAAAATTTTTAGTGGCAAAAAATCTTGTAAGAAATTTTTAAATTAAAAGTTCATTTTTTTACAATCTATAGAAACTTTCCAAAATACCTCCTCCTGTTAAAGAAACAGTCAATGTAACAAAACAGAGACAAGCTACATATAATGGCCTTATTTGTCCTGTAGAGGAAGAGGACACAAATACATATTAAAGTCATTGTGTTTAGCACTTTCCTATTCTATCACAGTGAATACTAAGGAAATACAGCACAATAACCTTCTAAGGAAAGTGGACAGAACTATATCTTTTGAAGTGCTGAAAACAGAATTGAGTAAAACACCTTCAGGTTTATTTACTATGACAGTCTGGTTGATTATACAATCTAGTAGGAATTCTTTATTTTCTTTGCTATCGTGCTGTCATCAGCGTTTCACTCTAAATAAGCTAACAAATTATACATATACAAACTTAAAAGATCATTTAGAGACAAACATGATGGCTATATTATATGTAATATAATAGAATAGAATATTTAGGGTTGGAAAAGACCTTAAGATCATCTAGTTCCAACCTCTCTGCCATGGGCAGAGACACGTCACACTAAACCATGTCACCCAAGGCTCTGTCCAACCTGGCTTTGACCACCACCAGAGATGGGGCATTCAGAGCTTCCCTGGGCAACCCATTCCAGTGCCTCGCCATCCTTACAGTAAAGAACTTCCTCCTTCTATCCAATCTAAACTTCCCCTGTTTAAGTTTGAACCCGTTACCCCTTGTCCTATCACAACAGTCCCTAATGAAGAGTCCCTCCCCAGCAACCTTGTAGGCCCCATATATTCTCTTTATAAAATAGCCCCTTAGCTTATAATCTGCTGTTACACTCTAGCTTTTCTGTAAGAGGTCAATTAGAGTACAAGGAAACAAGAATAAAGGATAATGCAAATTGTTCTAAATAGTTAAATTCAACATATTTCATGTTAGTACTGAATGTTTCCCAAGTGATAAAGAAGGTTGCGGAATACCATTTAAACAAGAGTCAATCAAATTCCATTTTTCTTGTATTTATGCAGAAGCCTCATAATGAAGAGTCCCTCTCCAGCATCCTTGTAGGCCCTCTTCAGATAGTGGAAGGCTGCTGTCAGGTCTCCACTCAGCCTTCTGTTCTCCAGGCTGAACATCCCCAACTTAGCCTGTCGTCAAATTTACTCTGGTGCATACACACAAGCAGGATGGAAATAGGGATGGATTTCGATGTAGGAAGATAGATTTCACTTCAATAGGTGTAAGTGAAAACAGCAATTCAGTAGACTTCTCTTTAGAGTCTGATTTTTTATTACTGCTTATCTTTTCCTTGTTTTACATTACAAAAATGACGCTTTGGTTTACTCTTTCAAGAATATTATTACACCTTCCTTATTCTTCTTAAAACTTTCTTATAATGTATTACTATTATTCTTCCTATGAGGCTTAATCGCCTATAAGGAAACTGCTGATTTTAAAGGTTTAACTACAGGGAATAAGACATGATACATTTCTTCTTTATTTCTGATTCAGCTATAAAATTTAAGTAAAAGGGTCAGTGAAGAAAAAAACCAAATGGTTGTTAATGTAGAGTGCAAAACTGATAGTGCATTTGCTTTTGAGATGCTTGAAGGGGCCAACTTTAAAAATTAGATTGCCTTCATATAACATGACTTTAGTGTTACTCACTAGTACAGAATTTAAAATCTCATTCCCTTAATGCAGAGTTTTTTCTATTTTCAGATAAAGGTCTTGTTCCACTAAAATGTCTAACCATCAAAAAATAAAGAGTAGGACCTGCATTACTATTCTTGAAAAGTATTCTGTGCTCCCTGATATGCACTCTTCCTTGGGTTTTGTGCTAGAATAATGGAGAGGTTTTTTTTCCATTTTTTCTTTTAATCTCAGCAAACTTTGTAATCTAAGTGCATGTTAAGAGAAGAAATAGAATTCTATTGTGTTGTGCTACTTACACTTTGCCCAGGCAAAGAAACTATATTCTACATCATTTCTGTTCCAGGAGAGCTTAAACTGAAGTTCTGTGGCTAGCAACTAAGTCCAGGGAGGTTTTGGATAAGACACTTGACTTAGGTATCATTCTGAGACCCTGTTTTTTACACACAAGTACACTCAAGGAATTATTGTTCATTAAAAAAGGCATGAAAACTACTTTATTTCAAAAGTCACAAAAAAGAAAGTGCCACTTTTTGTATCTTCTTGTATCTTCTTGTACATGTAGTTAGAACATCCCAAACAAATGGCAGTATATGCAAAAACTAAAATTTATTCTAGAAAGTGACTATGAGCTTACTGTCCTAGGTCTTCCTTCTTTTCTTCATTGATTACCCAGAGAGTCTACTCAAAATACATTAGGGTTTGGGTTGGTTACTGGTTTGGGTTTTATGTCATCCCCCCACTCCAATATTTGCAACAGTAAAGCTGTGAAATTATTTTTCTGAGGATAGAAAAATAGAGAAAACATCCTCTCCAGGAAGAATGGTTATGTTGTCATGGCAACAGACAGGGTGGGATTTCAGAAAAATTATGCAAGATGCTCCCACTGAATTTCCCCTTGGTGTCAATAACACATTGTATTGAAAGCTCTGGGAAAGATCATGCAACAGGTCATTAAAACCACAACTGAAAGACATATTTTAAAATAGAATAAGAAGGTCTATGTTTCCATTTTGTTGTTCTTGTTAATACTTATTTACATTCAGTTGACTTTATTAATGTACTTATTATGTAATTATTTCCATAATTCTGCTCATTTTTTCACAACTGTAGGCTAACAGTGTATTATAAAAATGTCTACCAAATACTTGAACATATTGCAAAAGTGACTGCTTTAAAAATGCTAATTAGGAATAGAAGTGGGGTAGTAATGAAAGATTTTTCTGCCTCTTTAAAATACTTAGCAAGGCAATGAAAAATATTACTGCCTAAAACTTGGAAATGGCTTCTGGCATGAATTTATGCTGAAGTTTAATGCTGGAAAAGAAGAAGAAAAGAAGAAACTTTGTTGAATTTGTTTCTGTGGATAATTCAGTGGTACTGACACAAGCAGCTCACCAAACAAGTTATTGTCCCAGCAATTCTCTATAAATAATTTATAAAGCCATACTTAGCAGTATGGCTCCTTAAAAATGGTCCTACCAAAAAAGTTGAACTGCATCATTAAACCAAATCATTGCAACTGGCCAGGGTGCTTTTTAAGCAGAGAGTTTTCAGGGAAGCATTGCAGAATAAAGCAGTTAATCTGCAAAAACTCTCTTAAATCATTGTATTAGAAAGGTCATGAGCACATAAGTATGATTTAAACATGCTTTTCTAACACCTAAAAGAATTACTATTCTATAGTAACTTATGCATTACATCCATGAAAGGAAATTATTTTCTGGATAGACTGTCATCAAATAAAGCCATTAAAGAGAGTTCCAATCTGGTTTTACAACCAAAATTAAACAGCAGCAGCAACAACAACCTTTCATTTAAAATAAGAAATGCCTCAGTATAAGATCTGATCATGTTTAACAGCACATACTCCTCACAGTAGCTAATAAAACAAAAGCTTTGCTTCAGCAGGGGGAGGGGAGGGATAAAAAAAATCCATCAGTAGTTTTCAGGGAGGCACAGTGAGGTTAAAAGACAAATTAACACCCTCAGGTCCATACAAGAGTACATGCCCTCAAAACTGCTGTAGACAGAATACATTAGAAGTGCACTTGGAAGAGGCTGATAGCATTTTAATTAATGGAGAACACTTGTGGGCCATTTATTGTTTATAAGAATTAGATAAGCTAATTGATCCAGCACAGGTGCATGTAATTGAGAGATATGCCCAAGACTGAGGATTCACATTTAATTTACTCTGTGAGTTTTGCAGATACAGTAAAAATTTATTTCACAGGTATCTCTAAAAGGAAATGGATAATGGTATTTAAGACAATCTTGCTAACTGAAAAAGGAAGAAGTTTGACTAAGAAGAAGTGATGTAGCAAAATCTGGTGTACAACACCATGCAAGTGAGAGAGAACCTTATTTATTTATTTTACTAATTCACACTTAACCTAGTTTAGAAATACAGAACTATAATAATTGCACAGTAGGAGCTTGAGGATTAAGCTAAATATCTTCATAATATAAAGAAGACTGGGATAGGGTTGTGTAATATATTATTAGCCATTTAAAAATGCAGTTCCAATTTAATCTGCTTAGCAATTTAGAAAAAATTTGGGGGAATAAAAAATTATTTTCTCCATATCTTTTTTTCTTTGGTAGCTGAGTTGGATTGGTTTGGTTTTGGTGTTTGGGATTGTTTGTTTGTTGGTTTTGGTAGGTTGGTTGGTTTTTTTTTTTTTTTGTTTGTTTCTTTGGTTTGGTTTGGTTTTTTTTTGTGGTTTTTTTTTTTTTTTGTGCTATAATCTTCAGGATTTTACCTTTTCTAATAGATACTAAAGAGTTTTAAAAATAGTGATTTAATTTCAGATTTCTAATTAAATATCCATGCTTTTAAAACTACTGACTCTGTACTCTTTGATCTTCTTGTTGGGCATTTACATTGACTTTATTAAGAAACACGAATAGTTCTTTTCTTCAGTAGTTATACTGTCTATGCCTGTGAAGTCTTAATCTTTCATACACAGGACTAGGGTCTAGTGCTCTTCACAATATCTAAAGAAGCTAATTAGCAGTATGTTGCAGAGCTCAACTTTTATGTGTTTTGTAGGCTGTTTTCTAAATAAAATCTGTAGGTCTCATAAGTGGAAAATAAGAACTTTAACCTATATGCACAAAACTTACCATGTTCAATAGTCAGTGGTTGAACTAGGCAACATAAAATGCCCAGGAAAGGGGTACAGATTAAGCCCAGACAGTCTTGAAGGCCTAGGCTCACATTCCCAGCATTAGTTAAGCCTGTAACTTCAGCTGGGATCAATGAAAGGGAGTGACCTAAATTCCACAAGGTTTTAAGGTATCAAATCTTCTAAAAGATGTCTTTCATGTAAGATCATCAATGCAAATACCCATGTTCAGCAATGAAAATCAGTTCAGCTGCTACTTACCTGTTTACCTACTGCATGCTTACGTGCAAAGAAAAATTCCAGAATCAAGGTAATAGGAAAGAAAAAGAATATAGGAATGAAATGTAGCTTTTAAATGCACTAATGTCTAAAACTTCAAGTAGTAAGGGACAGCCTCTTCCATGTGGTCTGAAGGCCTTTTTTTTTTTGTCTCTTGGGAAGTAATAATATAAATGTATCAATAAAGGTGTGTAATGCCCTCAAACATAATTTGTAGTATAGCTCTGAGACCACCTAAAGCTGTGGGTGAGAAGGGTAATTACTTTTCTCTCACTTCCTAAGTTTTCGAAAAAATACAGAAGGCAGCCCACTTGCTGCCTGTAGCTGTCATGTTTTCAAATAAAACATGTTCATTTTCTCTTAATTTTCCTGGAAGTTCATTAGTTACTTTTTTTTTGAGAAAGTTTTTTGGCAACACATACCATTTTACACTGCTCTTGGAGGATTCTGAAAATAGTTTTCAGGTTTTTCTGGTCTTTTCTCCACCTTTTTAATCCGTTGCCTATGTACAGGACTTTACTGAGAGTGCCTTTAAGTAGCTTCCTGCTTCGCAGTCTAGATTTTTTTGGATCCTATTCCGTGAAACCAACCTCTTAATTGAACAAGAATGAAAGACATCTAACTAAGATTATATTTAATTAGTGCTAGTTTTTTTGTGGTGCATCCATTATTGCTGCAGTAAACTCAGCTTTCATAAATTCCTGGAACTGATTTTGCTCTTTGCCCATGTTTTAACTCTGTACTGGGGTATACTGTGGTAAAACAAAGTATATGCTACCCTTTATTTCTTCTCATACATACCTTGACTTCATCAGAAATTTGAGAAGATAGAATAGAAGGGAGCCAGTAGAAAGTCTCCTATATTTATGATGGCTGATCTAGGCACAAACAGAAAAACTTAGATGTATATCAAAGGTGTACATCCTTTATTGAAAGTGCTTTTAAACATATTAAAAGTGATGTTTCTAAACACAGATATAAACTGTTGTCTCAGTAAGATGCTTAATTAATGTGTGAGACCTTTTTATTCACTTTATCAAATAATCAGAGCAATTTGCATATTACTGTATTTTACTCTATCGATATGACTTTAAGATCAAGATTTTTTGAGTATTTCTGGTGTGCAAGCTTTTCTTTGCTGCTTTATCCTGTTGAATTTCTCTGCTACAATCTCTGCATGAAACCCTCTGCTGCTGGGAGAAGCAAGTTATTGATGAAAATTTCAAGCAAATCCTTATGCCATTTGCAATGCCCCATAGCCCATGAAGACGTGAATCATAATACATAAAAATACCAAATGAGGGTGATTCTCTGAAGTAGTTCTCATTGCTGTTTCCTTTAAAATGAGAGACACATTCTGGGTCAAATCTTACTGTGAAACATAAGTCTCCAAGGGCTCCCAATACGTATAACTCAAAAACTTCTAGCACTTTTTCTTTATTGAGTTGCTCTATTCTTGATGTGCGTGCAAGTGTCTTTCTGTTAATGGTCATTCAGAATTATATAGCACATTAGCCCTCCTTTTGTTATGATTGAGAACTCCTTTCCACTTAAAGGTCAACCACTCTGAGTTCTCTAAAATGTGCATGTTTACTCAGATTCTTCTAAAACTTTCATCATTTTATTTAGCTACAGGAAAGATCTGGCAGTCCAGATTTGGAGTCAGTGAGGTAAAAGCCCTATGATATAGTGCTTTGAGTATATTACTTTCAGACCTTAGATTCTACTAGTGATCTTCTAATGCACACATTGGGCTCTAAGAAGATCATATGGTAGTTGACCTCAGTTACTCAGAGTTCAGCTCTCATAAATATGATACTTACCCTCTCTCAAAGCAAAAGCAGCATCACAGTCATTTTTTATATTAATAGTTAGACTTTACAGATTGGTACATGCCAAAAAGCCCTACCCAAGACTGATGGCTATGTATTTGAGAAGACATCATTCAGGGAATTTCTGGCAATTCAGAGTTTCCTGTGTTTTAGGCAGTGTAATGGACACTTTGTTGCTGCCATAAATACTGAACTCAAACAGTGATCTTGACTGGCTCTGACCTTAGCGTTTCCTGTTGTCCATGGGATTCATTTAAACAATGCTTAAATCTTGCAGTGTTGGCATAGGGTAATGCTTGTGTAGGGAGTCACATCTTTTTAATCACATGGTTAGTCATTGCCTGGATGTCAGACAAGACAAGGGTCTTTACAATGGCATCTTCAGCTGCCTTCGGTGAGACTCCCTAAGCCACTTTTCAACTGAATTATGATACCTAGCTGGTCCGTGGTCCCAAGACCAGTTCAGCACTTGCATGATCTATTGCTATGTATTATTTTAAATTGTATACGGAATATCTTCTTACTATCGTAACTACCTACAAGCTGTCTGATAGATAGAATTATATCTACAATTTCTGCCGTCCCTAAGGAGTCTCAACCTTTAGGGGAATCTTATCCTCTTGTCCCTAAAAAGAATCATATCTCTGTATGGAGGTCAATTCTGCAAGATTAGGAAGTCTTTGCAATGCACAGATTAAGCATGCAGGATGTTAATTAACACATTTAAGCACATAGATTAGTCTAGGTCTAAGCAGGAGCTGCCCATGGAAACAGTCTAACCAGTCTGAAATTCCCATCTGAAAAGCTTCTGTAACAATTATTTGAATATTTAATTGTGAAAATGGTTAGGAATTCAATCTACGACCATATCTCAGGCCCTCCGCTATTTCAAACTGATCCCTTAGCTCATCTATGCAGATAGCTAGATAGGGAGTTTCAACCATACAGGAAATTAATGACTAAATGTACTGGGTGTGCACACAGTCAGGCTCAGTTGTGCACTGCGGGATAAAGTGTTGCTTCTTATGTTAAAGTTCCGTGGCTCCTACCACATAAGCATTCCCTGTCACTAGTACGCATAGCATATTCTATCCTAATATATTTGTCCTTATTTTGAATAATAAACCTGCACTTCAGCTGTGGGATTTAACTCTTTCCTAAGAATGGCTATTTCTCTCTACTGACTATAAACATCTCCCAGGATATTTAGCTTGGACATGACCATCATTCAGGTGAATCCCTTTTATGAATAGAAAATGGCTAAAATCAAAATAAGGGAGTATTGCCTTAATTAAGCCAAAGCAAGTTTTAGGTTGGCCATTTTGTAGCATCTGATAGTCTTTACTAATAAGATCCCCTACAAAAAACAGGGGAAGATCTGGAGCTATAGTACAAGTACAAACTAAAAGAAGGTAGATTCTGACTAGATACGAGAAAGACATTTTTTACAATGAAGGTGGTGAAATACTGGAATAGGGTGCCTAGAGAGGTGGTAGATGCCACATCCCTGGAAACATTCAAGGTCACTTTATCCTGGGGGTCACTCAGCTGGAAAGCAGCTTTGCAGAAAAGAACTTGGGTACCCTAGTGAGCACCAAGTTGAACAAAAGCCAGAAAAGTCCCCTTGAAGAAGAAGTCCAGGCTACTGGTACCCTGGACTGCATTAGGAGGAGTATTGCCAGCAGGTTGAGGGAGGTGATCTGGTCAGTATAGGTGACACCCCATTTGAAGTGCTGTGTCCAGTTCTTGGGATTCTTGGTACAGGAGACATGGACATACTGGAGAGAGTCCAACAAAAGGTCATGATCTTAGGGAACAAAGCGTGTATCCTGTGAGGAAAGGCTGAGGGAACTGGGGCTTTTTAGTCTGAAGAAGACTCAGGGGGGTTCTTCCTAATGTATATAAATACCTGCATGGAGACTGCAAAGAGGACACAGCCAGGCTCTTTTCAGTGGGACCCTGTGACAGGACCAGGAGCAATGGGCACAAATTGAAACACAGGAGGTTCCCTCTGAACCTGAAGAAACACTTTTTCACTGTGAGGGTGGCTGAGCACTGTCAGAGGTCACTCAGGGAGGTCGTAGAGCCTCCCTAGTTGTAAATATTCAAAAGTTGTCTGGATGTGGTCCTGAGCAGCCTGCTTTGTGTCCCTTGCCAGGCAAGAAGGTTGGGTCAGACGACTTTTAGAGGTCCCCTCCAACCTTAACTAGTCTGTGATTCTATGATTTACTAATGTTTATTGAATTTGATGTATTTCATGCTATCTTGAATTCCTATAAGGTAGGAATAAGAGTCAGAGCATTCAGGCATTTGAGATAACTTATTTCAAAGAATTTTCACATTGAAAATCACCATATTTGCAATTAAACTTCCATTTTTAATTTTTTTCTATCTCTAATAGAAATTTACCAACAGTTCTGATCAATGACTTGTATTGGTCTTAAAAATAATCTAGCAATCAAAATCAGTTGCTATATAAAGTGTCTCAGTTGATACACATATCAACCCATTTGGAGGAAGCAATATGTCTCTGAAGTATTATTAAAACTAAAGTTTAGCTTCTGGTAAAAATTTTAGAATCTTAGACTTTATAGTTACAGCTTTAACAACTCATAGAATCATAGAATCATAGAATAGTTAGGGTTGGAAAGGACCTCAAGATCATCTAGTTCCAACGCCCCTGCCATGGGCAGGGACACCTCACACTAAACCATCCCACACAAGGCTTCATCCAACCTGGCCTTGAACACCGCCAGGGATGGAGCACTCACAACCTCCCTGGGCAACCCATTCCAGTGTCTCACCATCCTAACAGGAAAGAATTTCCTCCTTATATCCAATCTAAACTTCCCCTGTTTAAGTTTTAACCCATTACCCCTTGTCCTGTCACTACAGTCCCTGACGAAGAGTCCCTCCCCCGCATCCCCATAGGCCCCCTTCAGGTACTGGAAGGCTGCTATGAGGTCTCCATGCAGCCTTCTCTTCTCCAGGCTGAACAGCCCCAACTTCCTCAGTCTGTCTTCATACGGGAGGTGCTCCAGTCCCCTGATCACCCTCGTGGCCCTCCTCTGGACTTGTTCCAACAGGTCCATGTCCTTTTTATGTTGAGGACACCAGAACTGCACACAATACTCCAGGTGAGGTCTCACAAGAGCCTACAGCACATGAGACTGCAGCTTCTCCAGTTGAAAGCTGATAAGGATATTTAGTTATTCAGTACTAATTTCTGGAAAAAAATTTCTGCGTTCTCTGGTAAAGATCAGAGATCAGGTGATTTAATACTCACTTTTTAAAGCTGTATATTTATGACTCAAGGTTTTCTGACTTTCTGTAATGGACTATTACAGAAATATACTTTGTATACACAAAAACTGTCATGTAATGAGATCTAGTTGGACAATTCTTAATGAAGGGTTGAGCTTTGATTTCTTTTATGCAGTGGTACAATACTAATGAATTTTGGGATTGAAATGAGATTGATTCAAGCCACTTTCTTCATATCAATTATAATGTAACAATATACTTACTATATAGAAGTATATATGCATCAGAAAACGTAATATTTGTCAACTGGCAGAGGTTCTAAAAATTGCCAGGTTTCGCTTTTGGAGCATAAATCAAAATTGAGTATTTTGTACCAAGAGAAATCTAGCAAAAGCAAAAAAAAAATTTTTTTTTTGAGAAAAGTTTTCACAGAAAATTCCCTCTTTTATATATTCCTATCTTACTCGCAGCTGATGAGAGCATTCAGAAATAGAGGACTGCAATTCTACTATTTGACAAGATGATGTAAGTTACCTCTCCAAACATGCGAATGTCACACCTCATACTGAAGTTTGCAATGCGTTAGAGAAACATTTAGAGTAATTTCCAGTAGTGCCAGAATTATTATAATCTGGGGGGAAAGAAAAAAATAATACCCAGTGCTACCATAGCTTCCACATTGTTTAAGACATATTCAGAGAAGTAATTCTTATAGTCTTTGTCAAAAATGGTATGCCTTGTAAGATTATGTGATGAATCACTATTACAATGTGTTATGCTGCATACTAATATGGCTGATAGCTATCTATAGCAAATAAGAAATATGGGCAAAAAATGGTGAAACTCTCAATGTCCCTTGCTAGTAGACATCCAGATACCAATGTATTAACACAAATATCTGAGGTGTGAAATAAATAATAGTGTCTCAGTAATATATGCTTATTCCAAGAAAGCTAAAAGTTTTCGTTGTAAGACATTGCTGCACAATTCACATTAACCACTATCATGTACTGTAAAGTGCTTGTCATGCAGGTAAATCTGTCATTTCTCTTGGAGTTAAGGCTTATAAGTGAGCTTTACCAAGAGACACTTTTGTCCCATTATCTAGCTTACATTTTTCTTGTACTATTATAAATTCATTAGGATATATTATTATGTATTTTTGGAATACCAACGAGGCCATCACATAATACTTTAAATATGATCCCTACACAAGAGAGCCTTATTTCTAAATACTAAGTAGATATAGAAGAGGACAAATAATGAAAGAGAAGGATTAGGATGAAAGAACAGCATTTAAATGAAAAACTAGTGAAATGAGCAAAGCTATGAGCACAATATTTTATTGATAAGTTTCCCATTTACGTTTTACTAAGGTTTAAGTTAATACGTTTACATTAAATATTTGCATGAAACATAATTTGGCTACCTTGCATAAGATTCATCTCACTTTATCTTTAAACATAATAATTGAGGACCCTAACTGGGCTACTAACTGTAGGCACCTCCAACACAGTCACTTCCTGAAAGTGATTAATCTGACCTATCATGGATATCCAATTAAGCATGAGAAGAATCATCCTCTGGGGATATCCACATATTTCTCCAGGGTGAGATTTGGCTCTTTTACTCACATACAAACATTTATCTTTGAGCTACTTAGGGGAAGGATAATAAATTCCAGCAGACTGCATTCTGCATATATGATATGTGAAAGAACTTGGAAGTCAAATTTCTTTTCCTAGCAATAGCTTTTGACAGCTACCTACCATTTCTGTACTACCTATCCTTTCATAATTATTTTATTTCTCTTTGTATCCTTATTTACTTCTGAGTAAGGTTTTATAACAATCCCAAAATATTTTATCTCTTGGTATTTAGATCACAAATGTATTTTCAGAGGCGCATTCTGTTTAGTTGTTTTTCACTTATCACATAAAAGTAAACCCATCAGCTTTTCAATTGTTTGTATCTGTGGTTTTTCTCATCTTTATTTCAACTTCTGTGGGATTTCAGTAGCCAAAATTCAGAAATGCGCCTAGTATTCTTGTAGTGGTTTCAACAGTGCTCATAGAGATTATGACATGCTTTTCCTGTTTTTCGTAGCCTAAACTTGAGCAGTCTATTTGTACTTTACTTTTACACAGTAGACAGTACCTAATTTACTGTCTGCTATTCGTTATCTCTAGATCTTTTTCAGCATTAGAGATTTCCAAAGCTCTCCCTCCCTTTGAATTGCATTCTAGAATATTTTCTCCTAGTGGTATTATCTTACATCTTCTATTAATGAACCACATTTCATTATTTCTCAGATGTAACTTCCCTTCATGTTTTATTTGTATTGTTTCTTTCACTCTTGCAATCCCTAATATATGAATATACAGTTCACATATTTTGAAATTTATATTTGATATTTTGAAATATAGTTTGAAATTAGCAGGTGAATTTAAGTAGGTACATAAAAAATTATTTTATTATGTCTTGCTGTTGTCATGAACATAATATACTATATTGCAAGCTCATGGCACAGCAATATCCATGTCCGTTGATGAAGCTGCTGGGCTTTTTCATTTACATGGGTTCAGGTGTATAACTTCTATTTTCTTTGGAGAAGGTCTGGTATGATTAATTTACATGTGTGATTTATATGCTAGAACACCTACATTCTAGGACCTTAACTTTGCTGAATGTGTGTGGCCCAAATCATGTCCTCTAAAATATGTATCAATAGGAAAATAATACACAAAGGTCTTCAAAGCATTACAGAGCAAATTCTGGAAAGAATTTGGGTGGTTTTTTTGTCATTAATGTCCTGGAAGTCTTTAGTGACCCTACAAAGGACTTTGAAATTAATTGCAATCTCTGTTTTGTGCAAAATATTCATGAGGTAGCATCTCATTATCAGAAGCGTGGTACAAAATAGAATGATTTCAAAAATTATGAAATGTTGGAAACTGTTCATATAGTCTCGCAATACTAATGTACCTTGTGACAGAGGGACAAAATCTTTTGCTTAGTATGACATTTGAATCCAGATTAATATCTCTACTGTATTACCACCAACACAGCTGGAAATGGCCCTCTCTCTTCAATATCAATCCCAGCTTCCACCTGCCAACTCACTACTAATTCTGCAGCACTTAGTTTCTTTTATTGTTCCTTTGGCTGATTTACAAAGTATATTCTGTCAGATGAGAAAGCTAAATTTTTATTTCACTATTGCCTTGCCATACCCTTATTTCTTATCTTCTTACCAGTTTCCTATCAATGTAAGGACTTCTATTTCATGGCATCCTGAATGCTATAATAACCGTTAGTGAAAGACCTTGCTGAGTGTCTTTTAGAAGTCACCTGATTCTTTCAGAACAACTGATTTGTTTTACAGAGCATTCACAAAATCTGCGCTTCCTTTCTAAATCAAAGTATTGCATTTATTATTAGAATTACGTGTTTTCTGATTTTTTTTCATTAATATAATTTACAAATCATAGAATCATAAAATAGGGTTGGAAAGGACCTTAAGATCATCTAGTTCCAGCACCCCTGACATGGCAGGGACACCTCACACTAAACCATGTCACCGAAGGCTTCATCCAACCTGGCCTTGAACACTGCCAGGGATGGAGCATTCACAACTTCCCTGGCCAACCCATTCCAGTGCCTCACCACCCTCACAGTAAAGACTTTCTTCCTTCAGTCTAAACTTCCCCTGTTTAAATTTGAACCTGTTACCTCTTATTGTATCACTACAGTCCCTAAAGAATAGTCCATCCCCAGCATCCTTATAGGCCCCCTTCAGATACTGGAAGGCTGCTATTAGGTCCCCACGCAGCCTTCTCTTCTCCAGGCTGAACAGCCCCAAGTTTCTAAGCCTGTCTTCATACGGGAGGTGCTCCAGTCCCCTGATCATCCTCGTGGCCCTCCTCTGGACTTGTTCTGACAGTTCCATGTCCTTTTTATGTTGAGGACACCAGAACTGCACACAATACTCCAGGTGAGGTCTCACGCAAGCAGAGCAGAGGGGCAGGATCACCTCCTTTGACCTGCTGGTCACGTTCCTTTTGATGCAGCCCAGGATACAGTTGGCTTTCTGGGCTGCAAGTGCACGCTGCCAGCTCATGTTCATTTTCTCATCAACCAACACCCCCAAGTCCTTCTCCACAAGGCTGCTCTGAATCTTTTCTCTGCCCAACCTGTAGCTGTGCCTGGGATTTCTCCAACCCAGGTGTAGGACCTTGCACTTGTCATGGTTGAACTTCACAAGGCTGGCATCAGCCCACCTCACAAGCACGTCCACATCCCTCTGGATGGCATTCCTTCCCTCCAGCATATCAACTGAACCACACAGCTTGGTGTCATTGACAAACTTGCTGAGGTCACGCTCAATCCCACTGTCCATGTCACCAACAAAGATGTTAAACAAGACTGGTCCCAGCACCGATCCCTGATGGACACCACTCGTCACTGGTCTCCAGAATGACATTGAACCATTGACCAAAATTCTTTGTGTGCTGCCATCCAGCCAGTTCTTTATCCACTGAGTGGTCCACCTATCAAATTGATGTCTCTCCAGTTTAGAGACAAGGATGTTGTGTGGGACAGTGTCGAACCCTTTGCACAAGTCCAGGTAAGCAAATCTAAACAAATTATTCACTTATCTACAGTTCTCTGGATGCTCACTTAAATATTTGACTGAGTACAGCCTAGTTCTGCTGACGGTTAGGGAGGTAATACAGTAAAGTATACTAAGCTACATGGTATTGTTCATTTTAAAGCTACATGTTAACAGAGAAAGGAGTGGGAAAAGTCGGTTTGCATAACATCTTAAGGAAGGTCAATTTCAGTAAAACATTTTTTCTTTTTTTTTTTTATCGAGAGTCCTACATATATGTTACGTATATGTTATGTGCTTTCTTAAACAACAAAAGGTGTGGGGGGTATTTTCCTGTCCATGTTACCTTTAAGAAAAATTGTCACAAAAGTAGCTGCTTGACAAAAGTAGTGTCTTGTGTAACTGTGCTATAAACAAAATAGCTGGGATGGTTTTATGATGAGTTATAGCAAAGCACACACTGGACTTCCAGCAATTAAAAAAAATAAATTACTAAGAATAAGAAAGAAAACAAATGTCCTCCACAAGTATAGAGTTTAGCATTTGCCAGGGTAAAAGTGTAATTAATGCTCCTTCATATGTAGTCCTATGTTCCTTGATCCTCAGATCAAAAAATAGTTAAGGGCTCCAGGTAAATGTTAGGATTAGAGCAGCTTTGAAGTTTAACAAATGAAGAATATGTCTTGAAGGCAGGGGAAATACACATCTGACATATAGCTTGGAGAGCACAGAGCTTAAATAAATTCTCTAGTTTAAAAACTGACAGCATCACATCAGGATAAAAGGAATTACTTTGATTACCAGCCCCCTAAACATTTAAGTTTTGCCATGAGTATATAAAGACGTGGAGTTCCCTTTTTCTATGTTTGCAAAATACTATGCAAAAATAATTTCCAAAGAAAGTATAAAAATCTACATCTCCAAGATGCCTGAAAATAGCTGTGTGTATTCAGTATCTTAATACTGAAAAACTGAGAAGAAATATATATTATCTCTGGAAAAGAGTGTGAAAAAGCACAGATGCAACCTCTGAAACTAAACAGTGAGACAGAGAAACAGCTCTCTTTACCTTAATAATTTCTATCTGCATAAAGTTAGGATTTGCAGCAGAATTCACAGTATTTAAAATTTTGAAAGTTTCCCATCAATCTCATCAACAATGCTGAACAGCCATAACTTTAAACAAGCTTAATTCCTTCTAGCTGATTTGTGCTCTTTCTAGCCCAAGTGTTGATAATAGATCCCTTACCCTACAGTCACTTTTTTTTTAATAAGATTAGCAAAGTCCATGTGTTCATGAGAATCTTCTTCTAAAACAAGCAATCTCTGGGGTTTAAATGTATGTTTATTTCATTTTAATTATTATAATTTGTCCACTTGTCCTTGTGATCTTAGTGTTTTACTTTCTCTCTTTCTCAATTTCTCTGATGTATTTAATGTCAAAGGTGAAAAGGTTCTCACTGTATTTCATAAATTGTTTCAGCTGTTTGAAAACCCCAATATTTTGTCTTGATTTTATGTTGTCTGGCTTAGCATTGGGATCTGCCACTGCCACTTCAACACCAGTGGAAGATAACTCCTTCTGCCCTTACAGATGGCCTGGCATATGTTTGAATTTTGTTACTTCAGCCATGAATGGCAGTACCCCAACAAGTTAAATTTGGTGTGGACTTATCATAAAAAAACAGAATGAATCATGAATTCTATCAGCACTCTGGCATTAAAATACTGAACATGCACCCCTTAATAACAATATAAATGTTGGACTAAAGGAGTGACAATGTGTAATCCTATGGGATATACACTGAGAAATCTCCCTTGGAGGTTTCACATGTAGTTAGGGAAAGGATTACCCATATCATAGTTAATAGAGAGAACTGATCCAGCACACATCTGTATCAGCAAGTCGGTGGCAACGACTACCACTGAAGTATTCAAATTCCATACATGCATGGATGAAGAAACCAGTTAGCATTCATAATGCCATGTGACAGAAGCTTACTCTACAAGATGTTTTTTATGCTTATGTGGTCAAAGTACATGGAAAAAGCCACCCACAGTGTGTATTTCATCAATTAAGCAGAAATGTTGTGTAGGTTTAAAAAAAAGATCTGAAAAAGAAAAAGGAGAAGGAAGGAAGAAAGAAAGAGAAGCAAAGAACAGACTCAGGTATCCTTGTGTGTTGGAAATATAAAACAATGGCATTGAAATCAGATAATCAATTCTGCTGTTTTAATGCACATTGATTAAGTCAGGGAAGTAATGGCAAAGATCCAGAGAATAAAAACGACCAAGGTGCTGTTGTTCTCTTCTCTATAGAGCCTAGAGGGAAATAATTTTTTGCTGGGGGAATTCTGAGGCTTTGGCAGTAGAGCAGCTTCAATAAAGACTGAGTGGTCTGAAGTAAGAAATTAAGCCTATTACCTCCCAGTTAATTCAGAGCATTTTTATCAATTATCAGCCTATAATTAGTTGGTGCAGTAGTGATGTTTTAAAACTCTGCAGCACTAACTCTGAAAACAAAACATGAACTGGTCCTTTGCCAACATATTTTCCTTACAAACCAGCTTTTGGAGAGAATTTCCATGATACATTAAATTTAAGCAGTTTGTTTTTACTGATTGCTTAAATATTTACAACATGATCTGCCAGCTTCTTCCCTTTAGATAGTCATGGATTTTTCAGTGCTTTGTGTGCTATTTGAATATAAAATAACAAGAAAGTGAGTGCATGTGTTAACAGCTGTTAAAGTCATATGGCATTTTCAAAGCTGTTGCAAGTATTTACTCACATGTGGAAGCATATATGCAGCTCTATTTCTTTACTTAGCAGCCGTCATCACTATAATCTACAGGTTTTGTTATACAGAGATTATGGGAAAAGGCAAAGGCGGTTTACAGTCAAATTAACAGCAGAAAATTAAAATACTTTCTTGTATTTTTTTTCTAAAAGTATATGCATTTCTAAAGAGAACCAAGAATGGTACTATTATGATAGATTAGAAAAATATATGCAAGACTGCAGGTTAGAAATATCCAAGATACCAGAAAAATCTTAATGCAAAACTAAGGTGCAAGCTGAAAAATGCTTATGAACACATAGGACAAACAGTATTAATAAAACCACTTTAAAGCCAGCCCACAGTAACTGTGTTGTTACTATTAATAGTGGTAATCATATCTATATTAGACTTTTTCTACATTGGTACTATTCAAAGAGGAATAGGATTATTTTTTCATCTTCCGTTGATGGGAATATCACTGTGATAGTGAGTCATGCATGAAGTTTAATAAGCCTTGCTAATTTTCTACCAATTGAAGGGGCTATTGATTTTACCTGTTGTAGATATTTGTTTCAGATTTGAAATTTCATTTGAAAAACTGAAAAGCATGTCATTTGTTAAAATTAAATGCTAAGCTTTACTCTAAATAAAGCAAAATTTAGTCTAAATGAACAGCTACTTCATAAACCAAGACATACTGGTCTTCAGATTATGCCACTGAGTTATTCTGATCAGCAAAGGTTTCTTTAGAAAATACATATATTGTTCATTTCTCTAAAATATCTCAATGAAAAACCATAATATTTTAAATGGTCATAAATATGATCATATAAATTCAGTTTCTATGTCCGCTGACATCATTCATGGACACTAGCTGTGGTATTAGATGTGATTACCATTTGCTGGATGTATTCATATATATCCTAGTGCAGACCTGATGTATTATTGTTAAGACAGTGTTCCAGTGCTAGCAGTGAGCATCAATATAGGGCCCATAGGTGTAAATGGTACAACAAGAGGGGAATCTTAATTATGAATACAAGGACTATGTTGGTCTTTTTAACACAAAGAACAGACTAGAAATTATATTCTAGTATTAACCTTTCTGTTAATTATATCAAAGCAAGAAAAGTCATGGAGATACTGGCTTTAAGACTGGGAAGTTAAAACAAGAGGAGACCTATTTTCAACTGACACTTTAAAATGCTGCTTCATCAAGCAAGAGTTTTTACAGTAGTGCTTTCTTTGACAAAAGATTATTTATTTATAGGAAAAATGCATTAAATAATTTTGAAAGATGATTTGACTGTAAAATGACAAATGCATGCATGTAAATTGATATTTTCAAAGATTTCTGTGAAAGCTTTCCTGAGTGCTCCTTCTAGATTACTTTTATTTGGTTTAAATTGAGAATAAGTATCTTGGCTTGCATCTACTGTTTTATTTTAGTGTTACTTTTAATTTTTCTTTGGCAATTTGTAGCCATTTACAATATCCAATATCAAAGTAAGCCAAATTTTACCTTCTTTTAATTATATGTGCTTTTGTTGTTGGGGTTTTTTTTTGGATTTTTTTTGTTTGTTTGTTTGTTTGGGTTAGGGTTTTGTTTGGGTTTGGTTGTTTTGGTTTCGGTTTTGTTTAAGCTTCCTTTTAGGGAAGATATTTCCAGCTGTGCTACTTTTAATTTTTATATCACAGAAGAAAAATTTTTTCACTTACGTTACTCTTCCATCAAATGTGAAGACTTGTACTCTTGAGTGTGGTTCTAACAAGTTTCTTCACAAAAGAAGTCAACACTCTTTTCCAATGTACTTTACCTTAGATAGTGATTTCTCATTCAAGTCCAGAAACTTCAAATAGTGTTTAAATTCAAAGTCTCTTCACAGATTCTCTCTACTAATCTATTAATATACTGTTCAGCAGTCCTAAATTCAAGTTGTGGTTAAATAATTTTTATTTATTTATTTATTTATTTTAGTGGCAGTGACCTATATGCTCTCAAATACACCCTCTGCCACAAAACCAATCTCACAACAGCGTTAGACTGACATCTAGAAACACCAGGGTAGCAGGATTACAGTTTTGTTTTCTTTTAAGTCCGACCCAGTGTTTTCCTCTTCTATTATCATAATTTTAAGGGCGAAAAAACTTCTTTTGTTTCTTTTTCTTCTGTAACATACGTGTGTATTTGGTCTTCTATTCCTGTATGTTTTAATTTTCTGGTATTTTTATTTTTTAAAGGTTGAGAAAGATGGTGTCTTTGAGATAATTAGTAGTCAGCACTCACAACCTCCCTGGGCAACCCATTCCAGTGTCTCACCACCCTAACAGGAAAGAATTTCCTCCTTATATCCAATCTAAACTTCCCCTGTTTAAGTTTTAACCCATTACCCCTTGTCCTGTCACTACAGTCCCTGACGAAGAGTCCTTCCCCAGCATCCCTGTAGGCCCCTTTCAGGTACTGGAAGGCTGCTACTTCCATATGATCCAGTGGGTAACTTCTGTAAACTTCTGTAAATAGTGTCTCTGATTAATATGTTTGTGCATTATTTTAGGTTATTTTCAAAATATTAACATTTGCAGGGTACTGAGGGCACTAAAAGACCTTGCTGACTTTGAGTGGCCTCACAGGGGTTCTCCACCCACAATGTCCCTGTGGGCCCAGTAGTAGGGCTCACCCCCTGTGCTAAGCTACATTGTAGATATACCTGCCTTCTAACTCCTCTTTCCCCTGTCTGGACCTCCAAGGCTCACCTAGACCAGATCATGTTGTGTCCTCTTGCCATATTGGGAGTTTTGGACAGACCCTGTTACCAGCCCCTAGTCTGCCACCTGTGCTGAGGCCCTGTATGGGTTTGCCCTTCTTGGTTGGCCACTGCCCATACTAGTGTCACCCTTGGCTCCTATCTCACCTTATTTTAGCAAGCACTGCTCTCTGACAAGAATACATTTTTTTCTACAATTATTGTTCTTAAGGAATTCAGTCTACCTAAAAAACTTCAGGTTTAAGTGACAGAGTTTTGTAAGGGAAGTGGCTTTTTTCATAACTTTCCTTTTTTTGCAGATCTTTGGAAGACCGTCAGGGTATTGGATCTGGTACTGAGGAAATCGCACTATGACCTTTTTTGTTTGAAGAAAAAAAAAAAGCCAAGTGAAGCTTTTTCATCTTGCTCTGTATCAGCAATGTTTTTTGGTTTGTTCATTTTTGTTTCACAGGAAAAAATTATTCCTTAATTTCCACTGCCATCAGCAGAGAAGAGCAAGTTTAGACAGATTTGAACAAAAAAATGATAGAATGAGTCTCTGAACCATAATAATTTCTAGTAAGCCAAAGAGTTTGAAACATTCTCCTAGAAAATATGCACTTCTAAATCTAACCAGGGGAAAAGTAACTTTTGGAGAGTATACAGAACACTGGAAACTATAAAGACATACAAATATACACACACATGCACATTTTACTTTATAATAGCATTGCATTTAAAGGAATTAGATTTTTTTAACCACAAAAGTATCTATTTTTGTGTATGTGAAGATGATTTTTATTATAGATATTGATAGCTAGTGAAAATGCTTTAAAGCACATTATAATATTTCTTGTTTAAGGGCATGGGAAAGTAAGAAGCTAATTCAAATAGTCTTAACAAATTGCATCATACTAATACACTTTCAAAAGTATGTTGTTAAATATTAATGAATTTCATTCTCCTGAGATCAAGGTTAGATGCATGTAATTTTTATGAGTTCATGTGTATTCTTATACTTTCATAAATACTCATGTGTCCCATATAAAAACAAAACAAAACAAAACAAAACAAAACAAAACAAAACAAAACAAAACAAAACAAAACAAAACAAAACACCATCAGCAAAAAAACCCACTGCAACAACAATGGCAACAACAACTAACAAAAAAATACCCTAAAAAGCAACAGTGTAATTGTGCTGTATTTTGTCTAATCCTGATCTCATCACCTAAAAGATTTGATTGGAATTCTGTCACACATTTGGCTCCACTTACCACGGTGGAGTTAGAAGAAAGTTGGAGGATTCATATCTTCCCATACTGTAGGCTATTTCCATATTGAACAATATAAAATTATACTTGAATATTTGTTATTAATGGTCTGATAATCTGGTGATAATATTTGGACAGAGACATTCTGAGGTCGTTTGTCAAAATCAAATGCTGAAGAGCAAAACTCTCTGACGGAAAACTTGAGATCACAGCTTTGCAACTGGCAGCTATTTAGCCAAGCAATGCCCTTGTTAAATCAGACATTTTGCAAAATATATTGCTATCTTTAACATCCTTAAAGGTACTTTTAAAAAACTGCTATAAACTTGTCGGTTTCATAAATATTAACTTAATCTCGAGTCTCCTCTCTGGTTTCTTACAGATTTAAGATGAATAGTTGAGTATTTGGGGAGAAGTACCAAAGATGAATGCTAATGCTATTGTTTACAATCTATGTCTGATCCAGGGTATTTGCAAGGAACATAAAACCAGAGTCCTGGACACAAACTTGTAAATATTTGAAACTAATCCTTTGTTACTGAAGCAATCAAATTATGCATTCACTTCTAGATATTTTCTGGTTTGATTGATTCTGAATAGCTTTGAATGACAGAGACCATGGACTCAATGCAAGGTAAAAGGACAGAATCTAAAACATGAAATGTGGTGAAACATTTTTTACATGTACTAGGTATATCAAGGAATAGGTTTAAGAATATACTAAAATGAACTACACAGAAGCAGCAGACACTGAAGTGAGGTTTTATTTTTCTTTGATAAATCAGAGGTTATTATTATTTTCCTACATTCACCTTGCACTATCTCAGTGTTGAAGATAATAGAAACATTTGATGGAATGTTAACTATTGTAAACTTGTTTTCACAATCATTTACACTTAGGTACCTTGGTATATTCTAATCCAGAAGCCATATTAAATGCATAGCAATTAATTTTTCCATTTACTTAGCTCTAGACAGAACTCTTTAGTTCAATGAAAGGGAAAAGCAACTGTGCTAATTTGAAAATCAAATTGCTAGTTTATTTCAGTTATTTTTCTTCAAAAGTATAACATGAGTGGGGTATTTAAGAGGAAAATATTTTAGCAGAAATATTTTTTTTGTCACATGGGGAAGTTTTATAGAATATATAGAAAGTGTGTATGGATAATGATAGAGAAAATGTAATAATTGTAGTCAATACATGTAAAAGATTACAAAGAAAAGAGAATAAAAGAAATGGCATAGCTGAGAGGCTGTAGAAGTAAAGAGCTTCTAATTTCCACATCTAGAACTGACTTCAGAATGATATCAAACTGTTTTGGCCAATCACAGCATACAAATATTAGGCTAAAGGTTCTTTTTAATCTGCTTAAAAGCAGGTAACAAATTAACTAAATCCACTTTACTTATTTGTAGTAATGCAGCTTTATTTCAGTGATAACAAAGGAAGTACTTTTCCCTGTAGTGGCAGTTGGACATTCTTCTGAACTTTCGTTCACACTGAGATTCTGATTTGCAAGTATAAAAAGGCTGCCACTTCTTCACAACATCTGAAGCTAGGATAAATTTTAGTTCTAATGCTGGTCACCTATTTAACATTTAGTTAGCTATTTAATTAAGTGTTAACGTATTAGACCTCAACATATCATTATGAAAGTTCTTCCTTCTGTTCAGGATTTATTTTTTTCTTTTCCCATCTGATATCCAGTATCTGCTGTATTTTCTGATTCATATTTGCAGTCAACTTCTTCAAAAGAAAATTGGATCCTTGTTTTTTTTTTTTAACCTTTTTTTTTTTTTTCCAACATCTCATTCCTAGAACTTCTTGGGTTCTTAGCTCATTCGGAGGAACAATGGTTTCCTCCTTCCTATACATATAAGAAAAAAAAAAAAAAATTCAGGATTGCAAAGGCAAAATAGCAATGACTCCTTTTATGCAGTTTTGTCTACCAAGGTACAAAGACCAGCACTAGGACCACTGGTAAGATTATATTCATATTTCTTTTTTAATTATCTTGAAAATATTGATAGATAACAGTAGCAGGTTTGGGTCTTTTTTTTTATATAAATATTAAACAATCTCAAATGAAATCACTTTTTTATGAAAGGATTTATACAATGAGGATGAACGAATTATGTAAATCCTCTATTTATTTTCAACAATTATTAAATGAAATTGAGGAGTTTGAACTGAAAATTTTGGCTTTAGAAAATAATTCTCTTGTGCTCTTGTACAAAAAAAGAGGGAAACTCTCAGAATAGCTGCATGACTACTGTAGTTTTGCGTGCACTTTGTGAGTTTGTAATATTTTGAAGAGGAGAAAGAGGAAACAGTCTGCCTAAATACATTCCCAGTGATATTTCAGTGACTGAAATAAGACATAAAGGAAATAGTACAGTATTATCCCATCTTCCACTTCTCACCATAACTACACCACAACATGGAGACATAGATATCTGACATATTTTCCAAATAATTCCAAACAGACTTGTTTTGCAAAGATTCCTGATGCAGTGTAATTCGTTATTTCTTGTTCTTTTCAGTCCTTATTACTGACCTGAACCAGTGTATGAGGTTTACATTTCAGCGATATCTACTGGAGGTCATACCATTCAGCTTCAGTTTGCAGACTGTGAATGCTCCTCCAAGTATGAACATTGTCTTGATTTTCACCATCATGTGTATTGAAGACAGAAGTCCCATGAAATCCAGTAGAGATCTTAGAGCTAAGGTTTAATATAGTGACAAGAAAACGCAGAAGCGATAAATAGTTATGTATGCTAAAGGCAAATATAATGTTGCCTCTTTCTACTCTATGCTCATGGGTCATGGTAAAATTTTAGAGGAAGATATAGTCTCAGAATTAGAGGCCAGACACTCTCCCACACAAATTCCTTTTCCTCATTTTTTCTTGCTGTAGCATCTCAATGCACAAAAAAAAAAAAAAAAATAAAAAATTATCGTTAGTTTTCCTACAGCCATTTCAATTTCATACTTCAGTTTGATCTTCCTCTTTTGTGTTGTTCTGGTGCTTTCCAACTGTATTACTAGAATCTGATACATCAACAATTAGCAGTGTGAAAACCTAACATGGAATCTCATGCTAATAAGGAAAATAAAAATATAATAGAAAACATCCTCACATTGTTCATGTCCAAGGTAGTATTTGAAATGCAATTTTATTCATTGACATTTGAACTAAAGTGATAATGCAGCTAACTATGAAGACATTTGACAAAAATGTTTTGTTTTCTGTTCAGGAAGAAATAGTTCAAGTGCCTCTTGTAGAATAAAAAAAAAAAAACTTCAATAAATGAATATTACTCAGACCACTTTAAAAGTAAAATATGTTTTTGTTTTTTCTTCTTTCCTAGTCCTCTTGAAAACCAAAGATTATTTAACAGGTAGGTAACCACATTTTAAGCAAAATCTTTTTTATGTAACTTACAGAAAAAATATGGATGGTTAACAGTTCAGTATTACCTGAGGCATCTTTTAACATGTTATCAAGAGCTCGTAAGAGAACACAGGTAAAGGTGTTTTTATTTTCATGCAATAGAATACACACATATCTTCTCAAGCATAGATTTATACTAAAGATACCCTCAGGACCAGACTGTATAAAACTTATCTTCTTGAGTTTTTAATTTTCTCCCTCAGTAGCATAATAGAGATAATGAGATAGATAGCAGATTGTCCTGGGTTCAGCAGTAGCAGTCATTTTTCTCCTTCTTAGTAGCTGGTGCAGTGCTGTGGTTTTAACTTTTGGTCTGGGAATAGAGCTGATAACACCGATGTTTTTAGTTACTGCTCAGTAGTGTTTACTCTGACCAAGGACTTTGTGAGTCTCATACTCTGCCAGGGAGGAGGGGAAGTCAGGAGGAAGCAGAGACAGGACGCCTGACCCAAACTAGCCAAATGGGTATTCCATACCACAGCACGTCATGCCCAGTATATAAACTGGGGGCAGTTACCCAGAAGGGCTAGAGCACTGCTCGGGTTGGGCTGGGTATTGGTCGACAGGAGGTGAGCAGTGGTATTCTCTTCCCTTGTTATTTCCCTTATCATTATTATTATTGGTGGTAGCAGTAGTGGTTTTGTGTTATACTTTAGTTACTGGACTGTTGTTATCTCAGCCCATGGGAGTTACATTCTTTCGATTCTCCTCCTCATCCCTCCAAGAGATGGGGCAGAGGAAGGTGTGGGGGGGTGGGGGTTGAGAGAGCAGCAGCAGCTGCATGGTTCTGAGTAGCGGGCTGTGCTTAAAGTGTGACACAGATAAAGATAATAATAATTAAGATAAGAAGATAGAAGTGTTACAATTTTGATTTTCTTGAAGATATACATTAAACTTTTTCACACACAAGAAAGTCAAACTAACACCATTAATTGTGTGCTTTGAAACCTTGATGAAGATAAGAAGAAATATCACCTTTGCGTTACATAAGTAAGATTTTATTTTACTGGGGAGTGAAAGAGGAAAACCAAATCATCCTTCTATTCATAAAGAGAGAATGTATTAGGATGATGCTTTGTAAACAACTGTGACTTCATATAAATAAAAGGCCTGACAACTTTCACCAAAGTGGCAAATGCAGGAAAAAGTCAAATATAATGAAGCTGTAGCTTCCAAACCACTATAAAGTATCACTTGCTAAAATTTATTCAGTTTTGAAATTTGAGTGTGTCTTTTCTATGACTTGTCAAGAGCTATTGTGGAATGCAAGTGATCAAGGCAAGGCATCAATGTACTACATCGCATCAATGTATTAACCACAGAGCATATGTCACTGATAACGCTGGTAGTCTAGAGTACATAGTCTTTCTGTTCAAAGAGTGGGTAGAAAGACTGCTGCAAGGCATAAAATTATTAATAGGATCTCATTTCCATAAGCTTGTCTTCAACTGTACACAGTCGCTATAATATAATTCCCTTGAATAATGCTTTAAGTAAGAACGACCCAGTAATAAAGTGATAATTTTATCCAGGCATCTACAATGAAACAAAGTTGTGTATTTGTTCCTGCATTTCTTAGTCCACATGATGAATAGTGGCAATTATAGGAAAGAACAATGTTAGTTTTGCAATTATTGTTACGATCTTAAAGTACTAAGAATAAAATCCCATATTTCACTATATAGTCCAATCACTACCAAAATATGTGACAGAGGAACATTTTATAATCTCTGTATTTCACACTGACTGCACAACCAGAAACTGGCAGAGCCAAGTCATTTATATCTCCTTATTACCACATTGCAGAAGGCTTTGAGAATATGGGGTTGGTGATGGATATATTTACAGTAGATGGTGCTTTTTCCTCTTTTACTGTAGTAAGTATACTTCAGATTAGTTCCACTGCAGTTTATTAAAGCAACAGAAAGACCTAAGCAATAGGAGAACAAGACACACAATTTGCCTACTCTTGTTTTGTGGAAGGAACCATATTTATATAGAAATAGAGGCTATTCAGGCAGAATCAGAGTTCCTTCATTCATAACTTTAGATCTTTTTGTGCTGTGTAAGTAATTTAAACTATTACAAAATCTACTTAAATATAAGACAACTATTTAAAAGGAATATGTCTATTGCAGATTAGCTTTCCACTAAGTATAGTACACAAATATTACTCTCAAAGGATAAAATATACCTAAATGATGAAAGCTCACCTGAATTAGTGGATTAGGTGAGACTAACATACTGTGAAAATACTTTTGATAGTTCTTCCAACAGGGTGAACTCAAAGCAAACAGATTTAACTGAATGGAAATCAGAGTATTTGCTATGTTTGTACACATCTCTTTTATAGTTCAGTTGAACTATAATAATGATATTGAGTTGATACTTCACTTCTGTATTCACAATAACTCAGCTACTTACAGACATGTTCTTACATGCAGAGGTTGTTAGGTTCCAAATTCTGCCTAAATCACAATTTTAGCACCTCTGGCAACATTGAATAGCCAATAGCATACAGTAGTCCCACAGCCAGCTTATTTTGCCTCTTTAAGATTTTGAGAAGAAAAAGAAGATATTTCATTAGTTTGCACTGTCACATATTCATCAACTCTGAATATGAACATGGATTTTGTGGATTATGCACTCTTGCAGCAAAGGTGTCCAGCAGCCTTCTGGCTTCATTACAAGGAGCGTTTTCAGTAGGTCAAGGGAAGACATCCCTCTACTCTGAGGGAGTGAGATGCATATGGAGTTCTGCATCTGATCCTGGACTCCCCAGTATAAGGAAGACATGGACATCCCGAAAGAAGGTCAGTACAGGGTCGTGAAGGTGTATAAGGGTTTGGAGCATCTCTCCTGTGAGGAAAGGCTGAGAGAGCTGGGGCTGTTCAGCCTAGAGTATACAAGGCTCAGGGAGGATATAATCAATCTATATAAGTACATGATGAGATGTAGTAAAGAAAGCAGTGCCTGATGCTCCACAGTAGTGCCCACTGAGAGGACAAGCAGTAGTGGGCTCAATACAAAATGCAGGATATTCCACTTAGCCATAACAAAAAATATTTTTTATTCTGAGTGTGGTCAAACAGGAGTCTCATTCCTTGGAGATGTTCAAAACCTGACTGGACATTGTCCTGGGTGACCTTTTCTAGCTGACCTTGCTTTGAGACCCCTTCCAACCACAGCTAATATGTGTGATTCTGTGATTGCTTTAGTAATGCCAATATAAGGGGCTAAAACCTAAATGGCATGAGCCCTGTCTGCAGCATCTACTTGTAGTGTTCCTGTTTGATCTTAAAACACTTTAAGTTGTCAGACTATCCTCTACAACTTTCAATTTACAGTCTATCAAAGATTACCAAAGATAGACATGAGAATTAGGTATCCTACTCTACTGACAGTCAAAGGGAGTGAGGTGCCAAGCAAAGCTTTCCATTGCTAAAAATGTATTACATGAGTAATTAAATGTCTACCAGTTTATCTTCCTGAAAGTAAAAGCAATAATAAAAAAAAAAAAAAATGAATTCATTCCTGAAAGTAAAAGCAATAATTAAAAAAAAAAAAAATTTAATTCATTCATTCTAAGTGTTGTATATTTTCAAGGCCAGGTTGGACAGAGCCTTTGGTGGCATGGTTTAGTGGGAGGTGTCTCTGCCCATGGCAGGGCGGTTGGAACTAGATTATCTTAAGGTCCTTTCCAACCCTAACTATTCTATGATTCTATATTCACAGATAGGGTGCTAGGTTTTAAGAAAATCCTCTAAATCCCCAGTTCTGGTTTCACATATTTGAATAAATAGGAGCACTTGGGACATATGCATAATGCTGCTTGCAGAAAATTCAAGTTAATGCCGTCAGAGTGTTATAATTAGAATGGTCTATAGCTGCTCTCAGACTATTCGGCATCCATCTAATTTTAGCAGATTGTGTCTGAAGAATGTAAATCCAGTGAATTTACTGCTTACTATAGTCATGTTGGTTAGAATTTGTTTGCACACAACCTGAACTACAAACTTGTAGCAAGATGGAAGGGGTCTTTTCACTTTTTTTCATGAAAATATATCTGTAACTGAAATTCATGCATTTGAGATAAAAAACAAGGAGTTATAATAACTGGTTTCTTCTACAAAACTCACATTATGCATAATAACTATTCTAAATGAGTAGCAGTTTCATTCATATGATTTTCTGATTTTATTATTACACTGATTACAGTAGTGTTATTTGAGTGGATTAGATGTTCTTCCATCTCTGTAGTAAAAATTGTTGGCTAGAAACCTGGAGACAAGACTTGCTGCAATGTCTAGAAATCAATTATGGATTTCGAGAGGGGAAGAAGTTCTTAACAGAAAAGTTAAACTTCTCCATTTCCTTCTCAGGTGCAAGACTCTCTCTGTAGCCTGTGAAGCAGTCGTGAACTCACAGTTACAGTCCCCTGTGCCTAATACCTCCCTACACAGCATATCTTTCTCAAGCTCCCTAAAGCATTGATTTCTTTTAAATAAACTTACTGTGCCATAAAAGTGATTCACAGGGTAATCTGCTTTTGTAAAGGGGCATTTAACCAAAACTCAAAAGATTCTTTCAATGTTTTTGCTGCCTTTATCACTAGACAGTGGCTTTTGTCTTTTTTGAAGTTTATTCTAAAAGCAAATGTGAAAACATTTCATCAGCATTTTTTCTTTATCTTCTCTGTGTTTTCTTTTTTTCACCTCATACCTTGCGTATAATAAAACTCACAAAATTTTGGTAGCACTAGTCCTGCTTTAGCTGCTTTCTTGTAATTCTGCTTTGAAGACATACACATTCCTAGTCCACCATGCCTTAGCAGCAAGTACATTCCTTGTATTTTTACTTGGTGTAATCAGTAAAACTTGTCAGTTTATCTACTCCTATTTCTTATCTGTATCTTATGATAAATTGCACTATAAATCGGTGTCACAAGCCATTTAGTGAACTTAGGTAACATTAGGTTCTATTTTTGTTTATTTGTTTTCTTGTGTGGCTAATATATTACCATTAAAAGTTTCAAAATGTGAGTTAAGACAAGTTTAAAACAATGGGGTTAGCTCTTTTCTTTGTTTTGAGGGGGTTTTAAAACTTATATTTTCACACCAGTTCCCTAAAGAACACTGTTCAGAATCATTAACAGCAAATATGTGTTTACAGCTAGTTTAAATCAATTGCTAATTAACTCCACAAGGCAGAAATGGATTTTTGTGTAGCACTGAGTTTGCGCTTTTCCTTTTTTCTTGACACTCACAGGTGTGAGGTTCAAACTACATTAGCATCTGCTCTGTAACTGCCTGATCCAAACCCCACTGAAAATTTAATGGGAAAATCTTCACAAAAATACTAAAATCTTAGAAAATTTTAAGCTAGACAGAACATCTGGAAATCTGAGCTGACACTGCTCTCAAATTAGAGCCAACTTTAGGGTTAGATCAAATTGCCAAGGGTCCAAGTCACATTTTAGTGCCTCTGCAATTCTTTAGTGCTCTTCTTCCAGTGTTCCACCAGTGCCCTTGATTTTCCCCCTACTTGTTATCTGGTTGGAACATCCCTTCATGCAAGTTGTGCCCAATGTCTCTTCTTTTATTGCACAATACTACCAGGAGTCTAGCTCCATTTTCTCCAAACTACAGTACAGGTAATTGAAGAGAGTGATTACAGTCTGCCTTTGCCTTCTTTTTTTTTCAGGCTGAACAAACTCAGGTCTCCCAACCCTCCTTGGATATTGCATAACCTATATAAGAGTGTAGCCATAAAAAGTAATGTATATATATATATATATATATCACAGCTTTTTTTCTGGTTCTAATAATTGCAACCAAGACCAACACAACCTAATCCATTGTTGATTGGTTTATCATTACTCAGTTTAAATGTAGTTGTTATTATTAGTGTAGCATAATGATTGCTTATAGAAGTTCGTTGCTGATTATTGTGAGCAATCTCACCATAACTCTTTAAACACCACACTACTGAATCTTTATGATTTTAAATATTTAAGATTTTTTTAATACATTTAAGTAATCACTAACTTATATCTGAATTTTTTTTTTCTAGTGCATATTAACAGGATTTCAAAGCATTTTGTGAAGAAACTTTTTTTTTTTTTTTTTTTTTTTTTTACACAAGAAGTCACAAAATTAACTTAGAGAGAAATTCAGGGCTTGTTCACTTGGAGTTATGTATCATAAAACCCTAATCACAGAATTTTGTCTCAGAGATTGCAGGAGAGATTGGCAAAACATTAGGGAAGAAAAGTCAGAATACGTTCTTTGATTCAAAACAAAACAAAACAAAACATTTCTAGCCTTTTTAGGTTTTTTTCTAGTACAGCTTGTAGATGGCAGTCTTGTATCATTCATGAAATTACATGAGTACACGTTTACATTTATAAATATGTAAGCACACAGAAAGACATATAAAACATTAGGACAGTGAGAAAGAGATGGAGTTTGTGGTTTTTTTCATTTCATTTTCTACCTCTTGAATGGTAATTGTATAAAGTACAAAGTTTCTGTAAATCTGATTTAAATCTTTCTTTGGTTCTGCAGTTTGTATATTTATGGAAACTAATTTCACTGTCACAATGATAACAACACAAATAATTATCTCTAAAATATTGCTGGTATCTAGTAGATAATAAGTGCCCCTGGAACTGATGGGATGCTGTCATGCTTCAGTAGGCTGAATGAGTGTAGACAGTTTCAGAATTGGATATAATACTTATGAGTAATGGGGAACTTTTCCTTAATGTGTGTTTCTAAAATTGTGGTGGCAAGAAACCTTTCACTTAGGAATATAAAAGCTTTAAACATCAAGCAAATTTTATTTGAATTATTTTGCAGCACTTGGTTTTAATCTGTGAAGCAGAGACATAAATTCTATATTTGTGCACCAGGAAAAAAGAACACATTCACACACACGCACTAAAACCCCTCTACAACAACAAATCAACCAACCAAAAATCCACCTGAAAAGGCTTCTGACAGCAATATCAGGAAAGCAGAATAACAGGAAAAAAATTCTCAGCTTACACAGTAGGCAACCACGCAACACCTTCACCTATCTTTTGATAAATAGTTATGCTGTAACTTATACTCTAGGTGCATCTTAAGAGCATGACAGAATAAGCACTGTCTGTGGCAATTAGAAGGAAAGAAAAAAAAAGCCACAAACACAAAAAAAGCCCAATATCCTCTAACTGGTCTTGTGACTTTTCTGTTTGTGTCATGTCCTTTTTTATTAATGGGCTTTTCCTTCTGCCTTTGAAAAGCTATTTAAAGGTACTACATAGGGCTGTGAGGTAAAAACAGTAAACTGATGATACAATGTGGCTTTGTCTCGCTGGCTTTGTCTGTTTTTCAAACATTTCTGTTTTGTAGAACTAATTTATACTTTGTTTTTTTACATTAAATTGTTTCTGATTGATGCTCTGATGAAGCATTCCGCATTTGGCCAACATGTCCACATTCTTCTCATTGCTGATGCACCACATCTAAAGCATTACTTTTCAGTGCCAAGCCATGAAGAGAGTGGTAACAGGAGACTAAAAATTGATTTGCCTCAGCAAAACATAAAAACTCCTGATATTCAGCCTCTGTTCCTTAGCCTTCAATTTGAAGAAGGCAAATCTTATTTTCACTTGTTCATGAAGTTGCCATGGAAATATATATTGGCCTATATAAATAACCTCTTAAAGAATTTATTAAATAAACATATTCTTAGACCAATCTCAACTTTTTGTTCCCATTTCTTATCCTTAGCAGAAAGTGTGCCTTAATTATAAAATCACTGGCTGTGGACTAAAGTTCCATTACAAAATCCTCTGTAGATTTCCTTCCTCATCCTGAAAGTTAATTTTAGTAAAATTATGCCAGTGTTTGGCTTGGTCCTTATTTGTTGCTCACTGACATCTGTGTAGTCACTGCTTACATGAGGTATTCAAAGAAAGCTTGCAAAGGAGGATGTCTGGTTTTGAAGGCTGTCTGGTGCTACACAGTGTCAAAGTTGGCCTTGCAGCATTTAACCCAATTTGTCTGTGGAATCTAGACAAATGTACTCCTTCCCTTTCCGGGTTAAGCACCCTAGGATGTGGTAGGAAATATCACTATACCTTGATATCTGAGGTGCTGTGTACCTCCACCCTGTATTCATCATGAAAATTTGGCTTCACTATGTTTTGAACTTGGACTGGTGGAAACAGTAAAGTATAGGACATAGGGAATCACGACTGTCATATTATGAATTTAGCAGTGTTTGTGCACAGAAGATGAGCTAAATATTGAATCTTAAAGCATGATTTCACAGAGAGAAATTTTGCACAGAATATAACATTAAAAAATATGTGGTTTATTAGAGCAAATATGAAAAAAAACCCAGGAAGAGCTATCTAGAGTAAAAAAAAGGCGAACCTGTAGACTTAATCACTGCAATTATTTACTGAATTTTGCAGTTTGGTTAAACCTCTTCATCTATTTAAAATATATTTATTACTTTCCATTTCACTATCTGTACCTTTGATCACCCAGCAGTTTTTCCACAGTGCTTACAGAAAATAATCAAAGTTGTATGAAATAAATATAGATTTAATTTAAAAATTGCTTTCCACTAGAGAGAAGAAAAATCTTGGATCTTGTCCAATACATCATTTTGCTTGTTCAATATAAATATGAAGAAAAAAAGTAAAAACTTAAGCTATCTGAATGAGGGGAAGAGCCAAGACTTCCTCTTATGCTTAATCTAAAACATGCTATTTGTATCGTGATATTTCATGCCTCAGATTTCATTCTGATGTCTCAGACCTATTCTTTTCCAACATCCTTTTGATGAGAAAGGACATACAATTAGAGAGGTTACAACTGAGAACTTAACCAATCTCAGTTGCTCATAGAAACGTTATTCTTCCCATCAGTCCACAAATACTGAAATCTCCATCTTGTATTTGAAACACTACCTTGCTACAACAAACACTTGAACATGTGCATGCCATGTGTGCACTTAGTTATTTCATATATTATTGTCACTGCTGTATTGAGTAAATTCTGCTATCAGTGTAGATTCATCTGCATTCAAAGATAAAGCTCAAGTCTTTGCAGATGTAGTTTGTTTTGTTGGGGTTTTTTTAGGAGTTGTTTGCTTGTTTGTTTTCCACACAAGAATTTCAATCACTGCTTTTTATTTTCATTTAATATTAGTAGATACAAGTGACACTTTTAGTGATCATTCTTCATTTTGCATGTTTATAGATGCAATACTCAAGCTAATACACCAGAATAATATACAATTCATAATGCTGTAGTACAGGCCAAGTGTTTTATTTGCTACCATACTGCCTTTTATACGATTTTAAGAATTTTTATTGTTTTGGGTTTACACTGCCAAGCCACATTTAGGCTGTTCTGTAGTACCTTGATTTTCCTGCCCAGAAAAGTCAAGTTTGTAATCTCTTAGATGTATATACTCCACTAAACTTCTCATAGCCACAGTGGATTCCATGAGCCACAAAATCTCCAGTTGTCCACATGTGCTTCATACTAGTCTGTCCGAAGTGATGTGCCAATTTGAATTCTGGGTGTAGCTACTATAATCAGCAGAGTTACAGTGGGGATGAATATGACCTGAAAGCTTTCCTTTTCATCAGTGGCATAGATTTGTTCACTGCAGTTTAAAATGAAAGATAAGCACTAAATCAAGTACAATCTGTATCTGCTTGTGGAGAAACTGTCTAATAAATAGGATGTTATCGGTTTAACCTGCAAAGGAAGTCCGAGTAGCTAGAAATCAAGAAAGGCTACTGAATCTGCTGAACTGTAATGTGAACAATTTGAAGCTCAGTCCATTTCTTTTCTCAAATAAGATGTTTTTATCAGTCAGTAGAATCATAGAATCATAGAATAGTTTGGGTTGGAAGTGACCTCAAGATCATCCAGCTCCAACCCCTCTGCCGTGGGCGGGGACACCTCGCACTAAACCTTCTCACCCAAGGCTTCATCCAACCTGGCCCTGAACACTGCCAGGGATGGAGCACTCACAACCTCCCTGGCCAACCCATTCCAGTGCCTCACCATCCTCACAGGAAAGAATTTCCTCCTTATGTCCAATCTAAACTTCCCCTGTTTAAGTTTGAACCCATTACACCCTGTCTTGTCACTACAGGCCCTGACGAAGAGTCCCTCCCCAGCATCCCTATAGGCCCCCTTCAGATACTGGAAGGCTGCTATGAGGTCTCCACGCAGCCTTCTCTTCTCCAGGCTGAACAGCCACAACTTCCTCAGCCTATCTTCCATATGGGAGGTGCTCCAGCCCCCTGATCATCCTTGTGACTCTTCTCTGGACTTGTTCCAACAGTTCCATGTCCTTTTTATGTTGAGGACACCAGAACTGTACACAGTACTCCAAGTGAGGTCTCATGAGAACAGAGTAGAGGGGCAGGATCAGCTCCTTCGACCTGCTGGTCACGCTCCTTTTGATGCAGCCTAGGATACAGTTGGCTTTCTGGGCTGCAAGAGCACACTGCCGGCTCATGTTCATTTTCTCATCGACCAGCACCCCCAAGTCCTTCTCTGCAGGGCCACTCTGAATCTCTTCTTTGCCCAGTCTGTAGTTGTGCCTGGGATTGCTCCGACCCAGGCGTAGGACCTTGCACTTGTCATGGTTGAACTTCATAAGGTTGGTATCAGCCAGTAAACAGTAAACAGAGAACCAAATTGTAGTGGAGTCCTAAGTGTGGTGGACAAAGTTTTAAGACAATTCAATAGTTAAAAGCTGGGACTGATAAATTCAAATTAAAAAAGAGGTGCATTGCTTTCTGAAAAGTGTTAGCAGTAAACAATTTGCTTCTTTGTTTTTTTCTGCTCGCGTGATAGTTAAATAGCTAATCTAAATCACAATTAATTTTACTACCAAGGTTATACCAATTATTTCAGCAGTTCATTCAAGTTTTGTTATAGGGGAGTGTGTGAAGTGTATTTTGCCAGATTTAACAGATGGAAACAATTTCTGACCAAGAAAATCAAGTAAGCTTTAAATAGTGTAGTTTGCTGGTGGTGTTTTGAGGAAATTAAGTATGGAGCAAAAAGGATATGCATTTGTGCTTTGGTGCTGGCTGAGACTGTAGACAATTAAACAAAAATACACGTGGTAGACAAAGGTTATACTTAAAAAATATAACAACTTGGTGTTTTGTTTTGTTTTAAATTTATTTTAACAAAATATGATGATATTTAACATCATCTATAACACCATCAGAATTGGGAAGCACAGAGCATGCCATAGCCCAGGAAGAGGCAATACAGTAATTCAGTGATGTCTTTGCTGTATAAAAGGAAGAAGAAATCTTGAAGATTAATTAAAAATGTTACTTACTCATGTTTTACTTTCTGCCTAATTTTACAAAATCAGTCCTTTTTTTGATTAATTTTTGAGGAAATCTTTTGTTCTTTTGCTTCTTGATTGATCTATCTTAGATGATTTTAAGATGGAAGCATGGTTTATGACAATTCTGAGTTGTGATACTCTGAGGAGAAAAAGACAAAGCAAACCAAACCCACAACAAAACAATAAAAAGGTGCTGAAAAAAAAAATAAACAACATCTATGTTTGTACTAGGAATAAGTTAATAATCTTGGAATCAGCATAGGATCAAAAGACAGCATCCAGAACCATTTCTTCCGGAGAGCACCTCCTATTCCAAAAAATAATGTTACTTTTCAGTGGGATTCTAGCAGGCGTAAGTGATTGTTCTTCATGCTCTCTCGTATCAGCTATTACACTTGTGTTTCTGTTCTACATACCAAAAAAATTCTTGTTAATTAGCATGAAGGAAAATAGCTTTTCTTATAAATGCTGCAAACTAGAATCATGGAATCTACAGAATCTACAAGGATGCTGGAGAGGAACTCTTCATCTGGGACTTAGTAATATGGCAAGGGATAATGGGTTTAAACTTAAACAGGGAAGGTTCAGGTTTCAAATAAGTTCTTTACTGTGAGGGTGGTGAGGCACTGGAACAGGCTGTCCGAAGAAGTTGTGAATGCTCCATCCCTGGCAGTGCCCAAGGACAGGTTGGACAGAACTTTAAGATCATAGAATCATAGAATAGTTTGGGTTGGAAATGACTTCAAGATCATCCAGCTCCAACCCCTCTGCCGTGGGCGGGGACACTCGCACTAAACCTTCTCACCCAAGGCTTCATCCAACCTGGCCTTGAACACTGCCAGGGATGGAGCACTCACAGCCTCTCTGGCCAACCCATTCCAGTGCCTCACCATCCTCACAGGAAAGAATTTCCTCCTTATGTCCAATCTAAACTTCCCCTGTTTAAGTTTGAACCCATTACACCCTGTCTTGTCACTACAGGCCCTGACGAAGAGTCCCTCCCCAGCATCCCTATAGGCCCCCTTCAGATACTGGAAGTCTGCTATGAGGTCTCCACGCAGCCTTCTCTTCTCCAGGCTGAACAGCCCCAACTTCCTCAGCCTATCTTCATATGGGAGGTGCTCCAGCCCCCTGATCATCCTTGTGACTCTTCTCTGGACTTGTTCCGACAGCTCCATGTCCTTTTTATGTTGAGGACACCAGAACTGCACACAATACTCCAAGTGAGGTCTCGCAAGAGCAGAGTAGAAGGGCAGGATCAGCTCCTTCGACCTGCTGGTCACGCTCCTTTTGATGCAGCCAAGGATATGGTTGGCTTTCTGGGCTGCAAGAGCACACTGACAGCTCATGTTCAGTTTCTCATCGACCAGCACCCCCAAGTCCTTCTCTGCAGGGCCGCTCTGAATCTCTTCTTTGCCCAGTCTGTAGCTGTGCCTGGGATTGCTCCGACCCAGGTGTAGGACCTTGCACTTGTCATGGTTGAACTTCATAAGGTTGGTATCAGCTCACCTCACAAGCGTGTCGAGGTCCCTCTGGATGGCATCCCTTCCTTCCAGTGTATCAACTTTGGTGACATGGTCTAGTATGAGGCATCCCTGTCCATGGCAGGCGGATTGGAAATAGATTACCTCCTTTCCAACCTGAACCATTCAGTGATTCTGCGAAAACTTTAGTTGCACTATTTCCCTCAGTCCCTCAGGCCACAGAATAAACGACGTTGAGAAAAAAAATGTACGTATATATTTGCTTTTAGTTCATCTTGTAGCTCAGAACAATCTGCCTTAATATCAGCAATATTTATACTTCTGTATAGAGGCCCCAAATATTTCTGAAGTATTTTAGTTCCATTAAAACATTCTACTCTTTAACGATCTGTTTTCAAAAGACTTCTTGAAATTGGAGACAGAAGTATTACTAAATTTACAACCAAATTTTAGTTTTTTTTTTTAATTAAACAGAAATAACAATTCAGTTTTTCAAATATAAAATCTATTAGTACAGAGGCATTTGCCAGCTAGGATTCCCTATGACTGAAAATGTAAACTGTTGTTGAAACTCAGTACTTGTGAACAGCTAGCTACATAAAATTTCATTTGATTAAGGAGTTGACATTCTTTCAAAAACAAGACAAAGCTTTTACAAAATTAACGTTTTCCTAGGTATGAGCAAAAAAGAAAAAGAGGAGGAATAAAGGCAAAGAATAAATTATAAGAATAAAGGCTCTATACACTGTAGGAACTGTGATTATTGTTTCATTTTATTTTGATATTGTACATTATATTTGGCAGCTTTAGGGGAATATTATTCACAAAAAGCCACAGTAGATCTCATATTCTTGCTTCAGGATGGGCCAATTTAATTGTCAGGCAGTTAAGACACAGTTATAGAAATCTCAGGTGTTGATGGCATTGATAAAAATGAGCTCGAATAAAGAATTTTGAGATATGTGTCCACTGATTTTGATGAGAGTGTTAGAAGAGCTTCTGACAAATATCTTATTTATCATTCATTTGCGAACATGTACTCTTTGCCGGAACAATTTTAATTTCTTTTAACAATTACACCTTATATAGTGTGGTAGAGGAAAAAAAAAAAAATCAATGTGATTAGTCAGAATGTAATAAAAACAGTCATAATTCCCTATTTATGCCACAAAAACTGGTCAAATTTTAGTCTTAGTGGCAGTTGTCAGATCAGCAGTGCTTCTGAGCCTAGCCATACCCCAGCCCCAAGTAGGCTGCCTTGTCGCCTGCAAAGCCCCTGTTTTCTGGAGAAGGAAAACACTTCTAGGCTGAAAGGACCTGGGGTTGCAGTGACTCAGTCTGCATCTGACAAAGACAAATCAAGGCATAACGTTCTGGGAAACACTGTTGCATATTCTCACCACTCAACCAAGAAACTTCGTTGTTATCTTCATTTTCTATATATATAGAATAAATAGTGCTGGTTAGTACTTGATCAGAATATTGTAAGGAGAAATACACTGAGGTTTCATGCAACTTCTGTCTGAAAAATATGAACAATGTAAGTTGTAACAGGTGGATGCAAATTCATTGTTTGAAGCTTATTACTGCCAAATTAGCATTGTGATGATAAGGCTTTTAATAAAAACCTGACTTAAGCACAGAGACAAGCTTATCTATGAAAGACTGTTGAGCCCTAAACTATGCACCTTTAAGAAACGTCTTACATGGATACCTACTAGTATAGGTATCATACTAGCTACTAGTATAAAGAGTTATAAGTTGATTAGTTAGAATAACTGCATGTTAGTAAGGTATATTATTTCTTGTTTCTGCTTCTAGGCATGTATACATAAATGCTGACAATGCTGAGCTGCTCAGCACCAAAGCCAAGTTATAAGTGTAACTTAGCTAACATAGTAAATACGGTCAGACCACAAGAAATTGTGTGAATAGCTGCACAGAGCACTTGCATCAGCTATGGGATGCAACTCCAAAAATACCCGAGGCAGAAGACTAACAGGAGTTCTGCATTAATAATTTAAAATATTTCTCATTGGAAATACGTGCAATTTAATGTAAAAAGGCACACACAGAAAAATCTCAACAGAAAATTAAATTATATTTCTGACTGCTAACAAAAGTCCTCTAATTTTTTTATGATATGTAGATTCATAGTTCAGATATTACAGAATATAGTTGTGATGGTTAACTGGTCCTCGGGAAGAGGATGAGCCAGGTTCTCTCTGGACACCTGAGTAAGCATGAACAGGGCATCTCCTTATCTGCAAACTAAAAGCTGGAAGAAGGACCAAAAGCCTCAATTGAAGTTCTGATTGTGAGCTTGAAGGAAGTTCTTAAATTTCTGCTGTGCATGGTCTGAAGTCCCAGTCCACTTCACATTATTTCTTCCTAGACTGCTACCCATCTCTGAGATATTCATAGGTTTAACAGTCAATAGTCCACTACCAATAGTTTAACAGGATAAGCATGGACTCAGGTGCAAGGAAGGAAGTGGAGATTTCTCACTTGATTCCCCAAACTTGATCTTGCTCTCACTATCGTTTCAGTTTAAACCTGAGGCCTTGCTGGCTGGCAGTACAGTCTCACTGCCTGCACACAATACTAGCACCCTGACACTTGACTAAATTCCTCCGCACACTGTACAGGATTGCTCAGCCACTGCAATAAATTATAGAGCATTTCACCTAAATGCTGTTTGTAGAAGACCTGAGTGACCTGACCATATGCACAAAGAAATGCTTGAATTAGGTAGTTGCCTGGGACAGAGATATGCATCTCTCGTAGGCAATTTGGCCCAATGAATTCCTGACTCACCTTTTGAAGGTCTGAAATCACCCCCTACTCACCATTAGCAGAGTCCTAAAGTGACTATGTTTCTAATCAAGGCATTTCAATTAAATACCTAAAATTAGGACATTGAAATCTAGTCCAAAATCTGAGTAAAACTGGGAGTCAAAAGTATCTTTGTCCCAGTTTACCTCTGTAATCACAGCACTTTTCTAAAATAAGCCAAGTCTTCTCAGGTGGCAATATTTACATAATAGTAAAATTGATAGTAAGAAATATTCTTAGTGCACCTAGGTTGTGATGTGTCAAAAGGTTTTAGTAATGATTTAGCAAATAAAACTGCTTATCTTCCTGTCAAATTAGGAGAGAGAAATAGCCAAAGACCTTGAAAGGTGTGTTTTTTCATATAAAAATATCTTACCTCAGAAATTCTGTCCACCTTGAAGCAATTGGATTTACTTTATTGAACTTCCCAAATAAAGATTTCTTTTTTCCTTCACTGACTGAAATAATTTCTGCTTGGTATTTTTTCTGCATTTATTCTCCTCACAACTACTGGGCTGATGACAGCTCACTTGTCACACTGTGGAATGATTATAATCAACTGATAATTGAAGCTTTGTGCTAGTTAGCCTTTGCAAATTCAATTTCTTTAGCTAGATGTTATAATTACAGACAGATTTATAAATCAGTATTACATGCTAATTACCAATACCAGAAAATAATAACTAAAATACTGTCCTGAATAAACTGAATGTTAAACATGTACAGAATGCTTAAATAAATTGCTCTGTTCTTCCCCTTGTCTCAACTTTTGAGAAAAATGCCTATATGCTATTCGATCATATAATGTATAATTCCTACATTCATCCAAGTTGTGTGCTTTGGTTCTGTTTAATTTTGTTTTGTTTTCACAAATCTTGGGGTGGTTTTACATACCAAAAAGGGAGATATTTCAGAAGAACACTCATGAGTACTGTGTAAAGACAAGAAAGTTCTCAGATTATTTGTTTCTGCTTTGTCACAGAATGTAATCACTGGCACCTAATCTTGAGTGCAATCACATTTTAATGACATTTCTTATACTTCCTAATCTTTTGGTTTATAATTCTCTAAACTCCTAGTGAATTTAGAGAGAGAGAGAAGGAAAGAAACTCAGTTTGAATGTGCGGTAATTGTCAAAAGGCAAAAGGGAGAGTCAATTATCTCAGATTATTAACACAGACATAGTACATCTGGTAGTGACTTTGTTTGTCCAGAAATACCTATCAAATAAATAATTAAAATCTAGTATTGGCATATGTTGATCTTGCCTCTCCTAATTGCTTTCTCCTGATGTACAGGATTTGTTAAAATCTTTCATTTTAATATTTTTTTTTTTCAGCAATCTGCTGGATGTTCAAAAGGTTGTATGTACAATACATGGAGAACTTCCTAGGAAAATTAGACATCTGCATGTGTTTATTTAGATTTTCCCCCTTGCGCTGATTTAAGCTCTGCTAGAATGATAAAGTCAGAAGAAACAATTTGTATTCTTATTGTGCACTTACAGCCCTGAAGGAAAACCTTCTGGGATTGGCTGCAGATGGCTTCATCTCAGAAGAAGAATGTGCCTCCTAACAGTTGCTTGTTCTGTATGCATGATCAAGCAACAGTCAATGGTTTCCTGTGCCTCATTAGCTGTGGTGACAGGAATCACAGAATCACAGAATCCCAAGGGTTGGAAGGGACCTAAAAAGATCATCTAGTCCAACCCCCCTGCAAGAGCAGGGTAACCTACAGTACATCACACAGGAACTTGTCCAGGCGGGCCTTGAATATCTCCAGTGTAGGAGACTCCACAACCCCCCTGGGCAGCCTGTTCCAGTGCTCTGTCACTCTTACAGTAAAGAAGTTCTTCCTGATGTTAACGTGGAACTTCCTATGTTCCAGTTTACACCCATTGCCCCTTGTCCTATCACTGGATATCACTGAAAAAAGCCTAGCTCCATCATCCTGACACCTACCCTTCACATATTTGTAAACATTGATGAGGTCACCCCTCAGTCTCCTCTTTTGCAAGCTAAAGAGACCCAGCTCCCTCAGCCTCTCCTCATAAGGGAGATGTTCCACTCCCTTAATCATCTTTGTGGCTCTGCGCTGGACTCCTTCAAGCAATTCCCTGTCCTTCTTGAACAGAGGGGCCCAGAACTGGACACAATATTCCAGATGCGGCCTCACCAAGGCTGAGTAGAGGGGGAGGAGAACCTCTCTTGACCTACTAACCACTCCCTTTCTAATGCACCCTAAGATGCCATTTGCCTTCTTGGCCACAAGAGCACATTGCTGGCTCATGGTCATCCTCCTATCCACCAGGACCCCCAGGTCCCTTTCCCCTTCACTACTTTCCAGCAGGTTTTCCCAAAATACCTGCCCTTCCTCCAAACTAAGGTAATATTGCATGGAGAAAACATTGAGAAGCTTGAATTTAATGATTTTTTGTTAGTTTGTTTTTTTTTACAGGTCAAAAAGGAAACGAAAAAAGATTCAACAAATTCACATAAAATTATTATCAAATTCTTGACAAGAAGTTAAATCACATTGTAGTAAGTTTGAGTTCTTTGCTGTGCACATTTTTACCTTCTATAATCAAATGGAAAGAAGAAACTATTTCAATTTGATAGATGCTATTTTTTTATTTAATTTTTTTTAATTACAAAATTTTGGCATCGCCTTTTAAAAAATATGCTGTTGATGGAAATTCTCAAATGCTGTAGTTTAACTCGGTATGTATATAGACCAGAATTTCCCTAAAGACCTTTCTAATGTTCTGTATTTTAAACTGAGGGGTCAAAGACATGGCTGGAACTTCTTGGATTTCTGCTGAAGCACTGGGGCCTATGGACGTTAAAAGGCTGTTAAAAGGATGCTAAAAGGAAGATACATTTAATGTATGTAACGTTTTTTGCTGAGTTTAGCTATGCTAAATTCTGCCCAGGCAGCTTCAGTCGTTGTCCCTAACTAATATTTTTCTACTTTAAACACTTTTTCTCCTATGCCTCACAAAATCAAATATGAAAGTATGCTAATACAATGACCATAAAAGTTACTGCTGTCTAATGCAGCATAATTTTTCATACTTGTGAAAGATGCATGCATTTCTACCCTTGAAAGTTTCTGAGATAGCAGACTTAAAGTCCTCACAACCTCAAGACTAATACTGTAAGTTGCAATAATTCCCCCGAAAAAACACAGAGCAGGCAACCAATGTATCTAGTTCACAGGTGAAGTATTGCAATGAATTCATCACTCTGAGTTCTGCTTAAAAACACTGTAGGGTGTATTTATACAGATATTTTTAATAGGAAATCTGTCCCACAAAGAACAGATGATGATATGGTATTGTACAGAGATTTTGTTGCCATTTACTCAGCTTGGTACAAGCACTTTTTACTCCTTTTTTCAGTTTATAGTTTGAAATTCTGTGTTACATTCTAATAATGTTTTTCCTACGTAATTATGATTCCTATAATCAGGTTTATTTTTCTTCATATATATGGTGAGCTTTTTTTTCTCCCCCCACATGCATATTGGTGTACACATTTATATAAATCTATAAATTATTCTGTCAGGATAGATTAAGTCCTTCAGTCAAATATATATGCCTAACTTAAACTTCCGTTTGAAAGTAAACAACAAAATACATATGCACATATTTCTGAAGGGACTGACAACCTATAATTTCTCATTCCATGGGGTTGTAACTGTCTGGCTCTTTAGAAAGTCAATTAACCACCCTAATTAAGTGCTTTAATAGAGGCCTAGAATCCTACTATTGAGAACCAATTAAAAAATTCTCAGCTATGAATTTAAGAAAAACCTTAAATTGTAATGTCAGCTGAATGTGTACCAGTGCCTCTTTGTTTCATGTACTAAGTCTGTAAATACATAGCAAATTCATATGTAAGAAATTTCATGAAAAATAATATGCATATTTTATTATAAATGGCAGATTAATTTGTTTTAAACAGGCTTCAGTCTGCAACGCATATTATACTGAAAACAATTTTAGCCATTAGAGTTGTATTTTGTGCTGCTATATATTCTTCCAATTGATAAACAAGCCAGTGCTTAATTACAGTGGCTATTTTTTTCTACCTTTTCATGCTTAGTGATATCCTACATTAAACTAGGCATAATAAATTTGCTAGTAAATAAAATTGGTAGTAAACACAAACAAGTCCCAGAATTATTTAAATATTTATTGATTTATTTATTCGTTTATTTTTAAAATAAAAGTATCCAGGAATGGTGGGTTTGTTGGTATCACTGTGTTTTAACTACATAAGCAGTGTTTAACTACATAAACCACAGATGATATTTCCTCAGCCTTTTCCAGTACAGTGAAAATATGGGACAATCATTAATGGGACAGACATTAATTCAGCTTCAGACTCTTAGAAACCTTTATTGATTTAACAAACATTACTTGTTTTGTGAGGAACAGGTAAATTACTTACTTAATAGGATAAGCTAACAAACAATTCCAGTTTTGAAGGCAGGATTTACTTTTCAAATGTATGGCTTATAACAAATTAAAATAGTGAATGAAAAAAGCAGGCAACTATTTTACTATGGCATAACAGAAGCATAAAACAGCAAAGTTTCAAAAAATAATTTATTTGGGTTTTCTTTCTCACAAGGATTCTTTATTAATGTTCTTCTCATATCCACTGCCTTTCCCAACTGTCTTTCATTCCCAGGCACAGCTACAGATTGGGCAAAGAAGAGATTCAAAGCGGCCCTGCAGAGAAGGGCTTGGGGGTGCTGGTCGATGAGAAAATGAACATGAGCCAGCAGTGTGCGCTCGCAGCCCAGAAAGCCAACCGTATCCTGGGCTGCATCAAAAGGAGCGTGACCAGCAGGTCGAAGGAGCTGATCCTGCCCCTCTACTCTGCTTGCGTGAGACCTCACTTGGAGTATTGTGTACAGTTCTGGTGCCCTCAACATAAAAAGGACATGGAACTGTTGGAACAAGTCCAGAGGAGGGCCACGAGGGTGATCAGGGGACTGGGGCACCTCCCGTGTGAAGATAGGCTGAGGAAGTTGGGGCTGTTCAGCCTGGAGAAGAGAAGGCTGCGTGGAGACCTCATAGCAGCCTTCCAGTACCTGAAGGGGGCCTATAGGGATGCTGGGGAGGGACTCTTCATTAGGGACTGTAGTGACAGGACAAGGGGTAATGGGTTAAAACTTAAACAGGGGAAGTTTATATTGGATATAAGGAGGAAATTCTTTCCTGTTAGGGTAGTGAGACACTGGAATGGGTTGGCCAGGGAAGTTGTGAATGCTCTATCCCTGGCAGTGTTCAAGGCCAAGTTGGATGAAGCCTTGTGTGGGATGGTTTAGTGTGAGGTGTCCCTGCCTATGGCAGGGGGGTTGGAACAAACTGATCCTGAGGTCCTTTCCAACCCTCACTATTCTATGATTCTATCATTCTATGATTCTATGATTCTGTCTCCTTAACTTTATATCTGGCTTCAAAAGGGCATCAGCTACTCAGAATAAGAAGTCACACAAAGCAGTTCTGCTCTTCTCTTTTTCCTTCTCTTCAGCAGCTGGATAAGATATGTCTGGATGGGTCTCAAATGCCCGGAGCACTGCAGAGGGGAAGGCTGATTTTTAGTCTTGTTAGGGTCCTGGAGAGCACTGCTGGGGCATCTAGCCTAAGAGCAAGCTAAGGAAGAAAAGCGGGAAAGTGGTGGATGTGAGAGCATAGGGAACAGCTTCAGGACTTCATACTCAAACATGCACTTGCCTCTTCAGTCTTTCCTCTGACAGAGAGACCTGGCAGAGTCAAGGGTCTGTTTTGCCTTTTTGACTTTTTTGGCTTCAAGCTCCATTGCCTTTTTCTGCTACCTTTCCTGTAGTGTTGAGGTCACAGCTTTGAAATATATTGATCAGCTTCTTTACAGAACAAGAATTTTAATTTTATGATGTATTGATAACAACATAGATACAAGTAGTAATGCATCCGCTTTAAAACCTAGTGCTGAGAACAGCAAGGACTGTAGGTGAGTTGCTGAGGTGAGTAGCTTGAGAGAGGACGCCTGCAACACCGGAGCGGAGAGGGGAGAGATCAGCGTCCAGGAGCCTCACCTCAGAGCGACAAGAGCCACTGAGGAGGGAGCCTCAAGTCCTCAACAGGACTTGCCCAGGACTCGGAAGCTCAGCTCCCGCGAGGGGCTGACTCACAGGGGGCGGAGCCAGGAGGAGTGGCACCAGCTGGGAGTGGCTAAAAAACCTTCCCAGGGAGCGCGGCGACCTGGAGCGCGGCGAACAGAGCCGGCAAACAGAGAGCGTCGAGGCAGAGGGTCGAGGCAGTTTGCGCGGGCAGTCGAGCGGCCAGTCGAGCGGGCAGGGAAGCGTTCCAACCGCCTCATCGAGAGGACTTGCCTGGAGTACAGGAGGGGGAAGGAGTGCTGAGGGACGTAGACGGATTGATTGACCAGATAGATCATGGTTACAACACGATCGAAAGCTGTAGTGAGTACTAATGTGGGTATCCAGACTGAGCCTTCCTGCAGACATGCAGCTGTGCAGGTCTCTGGCTGCAGCGAATGCCTGAGCCTGGCACTTGTATTGGAGGGAGCCAGTGATACTGCTTGTGTTCGCTGTGAGCAAATAAATGACCTGCTCAGGCAGGTGGCTGAACTGAGGGAGGAGGTAGAAAGGTTGAGAGCCATTAGAGAGTGTGAAAGTGAAATAGATTGGTGGAACCACACCCTAAGGCAAGGGCAGAGGGAAGTGGTTCAACAAGCTATGGATCCCCTTCCCTCCTACCATCAGACAGAAGGAGAGAGCTTAATGGACAAGGATGGATGGAGGGAGGTTCCTCCTCGGAGAGGTAAGCGAAAACCCTCACAATCCCTTCCTCCCTCCCAGTTGCCCTTGAATAACAGGTACGAGGTCTTGGAAATTCAGGGCCAGGTGAATGGAGATGGTGAGGCAAATCTATCTAGTGAGTCACCCAGGGCTAGTCACTCACCCCCATGCCTCAGAACTTCCCCAACCAAGAAGAAAAGAAGAGTAATTGTGGTGGGTGACTCCCTTCTGAGGGGAACAGAAGGGCCCATTTGTCGACCGGATCCACCCCACAGGGAGGTCTGCTGCCTGCCTGAGGCTCGGATTAGAGATGTTAAAAAGAAGCTCTCTGAACTGGTGCAGCCGTCTGACTACTACCCACTGCTGGTTTTTCAGGTTGGCAGTGACGAAATTATTACGAGGAACGTAAGGGCGATGAAGAGAGACTACAGGGCCCTGGGACGGCTGGTTAAAGGGTCTGGAGCGCAAGTGGTGTTTTCCTCCATACCTGTTGCAAGCGAGGGTGAAGGGATATATAAGAAGACTCTGCAGGTTAATGTATGGCTACGTGACTGGTGCCAAAGGCAGGGGTTTGGGTTTTTCAGTCACGGGCTGCTGTATGGGACACCTGGTTTGCTGGTGACAGGCGGGATACACCAGTCCCAGAGAAAAAAAAGGGTTTTGGGGCAGGAGTTAGCAGGGCTTATTGACAGGGCTTTAAACTAGTTATGAAGGGGGGAGGGGATTTAACTGGGCCTGTTGGGGACAAGCCCAAGAGGAACATGCTAGGGATTGAAGGATGGCGGGCTAAGGAGGACTATCAATCTCTTGTTTCACTTGTGGGAAAGGATAGCTCTTTAGACCCTGTCCCGCAGGGGAAAAAGGGTACTAGGACTGGCTCCCTGAAATGCCTGTACACCAATGCACGCAGCATGGGGAATAAACAGGAGGAGTTAGAAGTCTGTGTGCGGGCTAAAGGTTATGATCTAGTGGCGATTACAGAGACATGGTGGGACAGTTCACATGACTGGAATGTGGTCATGGATGGCTATGTCCTTTTTAGGAAAGATAGGTCAGCAAAGCGAGGTGGTGGAGTTGCTCTTTACGTGAGAGAGCAACTAGAATGTATTGAGTTCTGTCCGGGGTCGGATGAGGAGCAAGTGGAATGTCTATGGGTACGAATCAAGGGGCTGACTGGCACGGGTGATACAGTTGTGGGGGTCTATTACAGACCTCCTGATCAGGACGAAGGAGTTGATGAGGCTTTCTACAGGCAACTGGAAGTAGCCTCGCGACTACATGCCTTAGTCGTCGTGGGGGACTTTAACTACCCCGATATTTGCTGGAAGACTCACACAGCCAGTCATTCACAGTCTAGGAGGTTCCTCGAGTGCATTGATGATAATTTCTTAATGCAAATGGTGGACGTACCAACTAGGGGAGCAGCGCTGCTAGATTTAGTACTCGCCAACAAGGAGGGTTTGGTCGAAGTGGTGACGGTCAATGGCAGCCTTGGCTGCAGTGACCATGAGATGGTGGAGTTTAGGATCCTGTGTGGGAGGAATAGAATACCTAGCAAAGCCACAGTTCTGGATTTCCGAAGGGCCAACTTTGGCCTCTTCAGTCAACTGCTAAGGGAAGTCTCATGGGAAAGTGTACTAGGCGGTAAAGGGGCTCAAGATAGTTGGTTAGCATTCAAGGACCGCTTCTTCCAAGCTCAGGATCGGAGCGTCCCAATGAGTAGGAAGTCAAGTAAGGGATCTAGGAGACCGGCGTGGTTAAACAAGGAGCTGCTGGGCAAACTCAAGTGGAAAAGGAGAATCTATGGATTATGGAAGGAGGGGCTGGCCGCTTGGGAGGAATATAGGACAGTTGTTAGAGGATGTAGGGAGGCAATTAGGACAGCTAAGGCCTCCTTGGAACTCAATCTTGCTAGTCGGGTTAAAGACAATAGAAAGGGCTTCTTCAAATACATAGCAAATAAAACTAAAACAAGAGGCAATATAGGCCCACTGCTGAACGAAGTGGGTACCCTGGAGACAGAGGATATAAAGAAGGCAGAGGTGCTGAATGCCTTTTTTGCCTCTGTCTTTACTCCTGCAGACTCTCCCCGAGGGCCCCGGATTTCTATAGCCCCAGAAGGAGTCAGGACAAAGGAGGAGTTTGCTTTGGTAGATGAGGATTGGGTTAGGGATCAGCTATGCAAACTGGACATCTGTAAATCGATGGGTCCGGATGGAATGCACCCACGGGTGCTGAGGGAGCTGGCGGAGGTCATTGCTAGGCCACTTTCCATCATCTTTGGTAAGTCGTGGGAAACGGGCGAGGTGCCTGAGGATTGGCGGATGGCAAAGGTCACACCAATCTATAAGAAGGGCAAGAAGGAGGACCCGGGTAATTATAGACCGGTCAGCCTTACCTCCATCCCTGGAAAGATGATGGAACAACTTATTCTTGACTCCATCACTAGGCATATCAAGGATGAGGGGGTCATTAAGAACAGCCAACATGGTTTTATGAGGGGGAAGTCATGTATGACCAACCTTATAGCCTTCTATGAGGAAGTGACTAGGTGGAGGGATGATGGTAGAGCGGTAGATGTGGTTTTTCTTGATTTCAGTAAGGCATTTGATACTGTCTCCCACAGCATCCTCATAGATAAGCTGAGGAAGTGTGGGCTTGACGATCAAGTAGTGAGGTGGATCGAGAACTGGTTGAAAGGAAGAAGGCAGAGAGTTGTGGTCAATGGCGCAGAATCTAGCTGGAGGTCTGTGACTAGTGGAGTTCCTCAGGGGTCGGTGCTGGGACCGGTGCTGTTTAATATTTTCATCAATGACCTGGATGAGGGAACTGAGTGCACCCTCAGCAAGTTTGCTGATGACACAAAACTGGGAGGAGTGGCTGACACACCAGAGGACTGTGCTGCCATTCAGCGAGACCTGGACAGGCTGGAGAGTTGGGCGGGGAGAAACTTGATGAAATTTAACAAGGGCAAGTGTAGAGTCTTGCATCTGGGGAAGAACAACCCCATGTACCAGTACAGGTTGGGGGTTGACCTGCTGGAAAGTAGTGAAGGGGAAAGGGACCTGGGGGTCCTGGTGGATAGGAGGATGACCATGAGCCAGCAATGTGCTCTTGTGGCCAAGAAGGCAAATGGCATCTTAGGGGGCATTAGAAAGGGAGTGGTTAGTAGGTCAAGAGAGGTTCTCCTCCCCCTCTACTCAGCCTTGGTGAGGCCGCATCTGGAATATTGCGTCCAGTTCTGGGCCCCTCTGTTCAAGAAGGACAGGGAATTGCTTGAAGGAGTCCAGCGCAGAGCCACAAAGATGATTAAGGGAGTGGAACATCTCCCTTATGAGGAGAGGCTGAGGGAGCTGGGTCTCTTTAGCTTGGAGAAGAGGAGACTGAGGGGTGACCTCATCAATGTTTACAAATATGTGAAGGGTAGGTGTCAGGATGATGGAGCTAGGCTTTTTTCAGTGATATCCAGTGATAGGACAAGGGGCAATGGGTGTAAACTGGAACATAGGAAGTTCCACGTGAACATCAGGAAGAACTTCTTTACTGTAAGAGTGACAGAGCACTGGAACAGGTTGCCCAGGGGGGTTGTGGAGTCTCCTACACTGGAGATATTCAAGGCCCGCCTGGACAAGTTCCTGTGTGATGTACTGTAGGTTACCCTGCTCTTGCAGGGGGGTTGGACTAGATGATCTTTTTAGGTCCCTTCCAACCCTTGGGATTCTGTGATTCTGTAATAAAGTTCCTTATGAGACTGCTGATGTAGCAAGAAAGAGAGGATTTTTTTTTTTTTTTTAAGGCTTCCCTGAAAAGGCTTGCCTGACCTTTGCTATTAAACTCGTGGCAAGTGTAATGGGAATTGATAAGGGCACTCTTCTCTCCCTTTATCCTGAGTTTAACTGCTGGTCACCTCCTTCTGCTATCACCTCTCTACTCCACAAGTGGTAACTATTCTTTCCTCTCAAGTGTTCTGATTGATTACTATAATACATTATCCTCAGAGTAACTGTAACTGGTATTTAGTTTGGATATTATTGCTTCTTGTCAGACCTGATGAAAAGAATCTGAATATGTTCCTGAATATGCATGCATATGTGTATGCATTGTCAAACTCTGTCAGCTAGAAACTACCAATGGCTGATAAAGATAGGCTCAATTCTAGTACCTGGTGTCGGCACATTGTTTGTCTACATGTCCATCTTTCTAACTATCAGATTTCCTATCTGTCAGGATCTTGTACAATAACCTCCAGTGATGTTAGTGATGAATTGTTAAGTGTTCTAAGTTACTTTCTTCTTTCATGCCTTGCATAAGCCCATTGTATAGTTTTCCCTTTGATTTCCTCCAGCCATAGAAACAGCACAAGAGGCTTTCTGTTTCAAAGGAATTCATATATATATGTTATATATCCGAGTGTGTTGAAGTATAACATATCAGAATAGTGGAGTTTTTCTGGAAAACACTACTAAAATGGTACAGCAGGACAGAACAGCCATAAATAATCCATTAGTTACATAAAAAATTGACAGTTTACACAACACATTTTGGAAATGTGTCTCTTTTTATATATCTATTACTAGGTATATAAAAGAATAATATAATGCATGTATACTAGGTTATGAAGTAATCACACATAAGCTCATACTCCTATATAAAATGGAAATAAGATAGAACAAGGAATTGCTCTTTTTCCCCCATTTCTGATGGGAATAACATCTATGAAATAATTTTTTGTCAAATGGGAAAGCAAAGCAAATAGAGTATTAGAACAAAAACTATTCTAGGCAATGCTGGTCCTTTCCCAGAGTAGAAAATCTGAAAGCATGGCTATATAATACTTGTGATTACCATGCGGATGTCCCCAAGCCAGGACTCAAAGATAGATCTGACACAGTAGAGTTTTTGCTTTGTGCCCAGGCCAATTAGTCAGGCTGAAAGCTAGACTATGCAGTCTGAACCCAGTAAGGTGTGAATGACACCGTAAAGCTTCTAAGATCAGATGAGTGTATCTGCATAATGTTGTCCCAGCAGTGCTGGACTGTGATTATGGGTTAAAAAAAAAACAAACAAAAGCCAAAAAAACCCTCCAAACCACAACCAACCAACCAACCAACTAAAACAAAACAAAACAAAACAAAAAAAAAAACCCAAACCAACAAACAAAAAGCAGAGGCAGCAGGCAATTTCAGTGTTGAACATTTACATTGCTTAACTGGTGGCATGACCCTTGATGGCAAGGCGTTGGCCACTGCCTATCACCACCCTCATATGATGTCCAGAGTTAATTCAGAAGAAATTTCTGCCTACTTGTAATATGGGTAAGATTATACTAGGCCTTAAAAAAAATCTAACAAACAGACTTTACATCAGCAGACATACATTAATGTCCCAAAGTAAAGCGAACACAGTCCTCATATTAAAGCAGGCACTTAGGATGGAAAAGGAAGAGAAATGAAATACAGGAACTGTATTTTTAAACTACAGCTAATCAAGGTCCATATGCTTTGGTGTGGTCATCATTATTTTCTGCTGCTTGTCTTTAGGGTCAAATAATGTTCCTTAGTTCTATTTTTTTTTTAGCAGCATAGGTAGATACACACTATGATAAAATGACAAATAAAGTGTAGTGCACGAAAGCTTCTGTTTGACCTTTAATAAATGTTTGATGAGTTTAAAAGCATTTAATGCAGGCTAAATTTCACAGGCTAGAAAAGTAGGTTTAACCTGGAATGTAAACTACCCTTCCTGTCGTACGGCAAATTTAACGTTGTTTTAATGCATTTTTAAATGAGCAATCTAGATTTAGTTTGAGGTGTAAAAAGTTATGTCAGAGAAGATTCTTTTAAACTGACATGACCTTACCAATTTCTACTGTCAACATAAGCTGTTCAAGAAAATGCATCTTCTAGAAACTTTGTAGAAAATACTTTTGAATTACAAATAAAAAAAAAAAAAACAAACACAACAGTAGAGAATAGGTATTATAAGTCCTACATTCTACTGATCCACAGGGAATGGCTGTTAAAGTCCTCAGTTGCAAAGTCAATAGATTTTTAGTTCAAGGTTTTAACACAGGAGGTCTCCAGTTTGATCCTTATGTGTCACCCCAGCCTTAGGCTGTCATGAAGGCACATTTGTAAAAGTGTACAGAACAGTGCAGAGAGAATTGCAGTCTGAAGTAAAAACAAGTCAATCAATACTGTTTCAGAGAAAAAGAAGACTGTAATAAGTCATGAAGAATTAATATTAATTTACAAGTGTGTGGAAGCAAAACAGCAAAATCATGCCTGGGGGCATGACCCTCCAGTTACATTGTTTTCAGAGCTGTTTCCCTCCCTGAGCCCTGTTGAGATTTTTTTAAAATGTATTTATTTATTTATTCTACAAAAATACAATAAGCTGTTTCTCATAGGAGACATTTTTGATGATTTTAGGGAAAATGGTTGGTGTTCTTTTGCTCCCGAATTTCATTCTGTGTGCAATGGTGGGTTTTTTTTTTCCTGTTCCTCCCAAGTAGTCTATCATTTGCCAGCTCACTAAGAGTGCACAGAATGCTAGTTGTGTATTTTCTTTGCAAAACTGCACACATGTGGGCAGAACATTTTCAGCACAGAGGGTCATTAATATTTTATGTTTCGTGGGGTTTTTTTGTGGATTTAATTTAGATGTAATTCTGTCTTGTTTGGGTCTTCTCCCTCTCCTTGGCAATATACTTTCATGACATATATTATACTACATCAGTGTATTGATTTGCAGAATACCTCTGCAATTTGGAGCTGCATAGTCTTCATTTACTGCTCGCAGCTATGACAATGACTGGGATTTTATCACACCATCCATTTGAAACATAGAGGTTCCTTGAAGACTAGAGGAAAATTATGCTAACATCAGAGCCAAAATTTTTCTGGTCAAATGCCTATCATGAAAACAGACGAGGCAGGACCTGATAGATCATCTAGGTTCCATTCTTCAGCAGCAGAAGCTAATTACACTGATCTTACAAGTGAGCCTAGAAATTCCTAGAGAGAGTACATTTCATTGTTTTTCACTGGACAATTCTCTGTAAGAAACCCTAACAGTCGATATTAAAGTAATGTTTCATAAGATCTGCTGTACTGGATAATAAATAACAGAAAAATGTTGGTGCTCCTAGGAGGAGGGAGTTTATTAGGAGAATTATTTGGAGAGATATTGGAGCTATAGTGAGAATTTCAGTTTTCGGCACAGTGACTAGCTGCTGCTGTCGCTTGTCCCATCCTCTTCCCTCTTGCTACCTGTCCTCCATTCTTTGAATGGCATTCAGTTTGGCTTGCTAGAGGAAGAGATCAGCTTGATTAAATGTAATCTATTACTATAATTTCATGACCAATTTTGCATACATTACAATTTTTTTAAATTTAAAAGTATTTGGAAGAAAATTTTGCAAGTAATTTCTCTGCCTCAGACTGAATATTTTTTGCTTACTGAAAAATACATTGCTTCATTTTCATTCAAAACCAGATTATAAGCATTTCTGGAAATCACTGGGTTTTTTCAATGCTTTGTGAGATGAAGTTGAATATAAAGGTGGATAATACTTGCATTGAGGCTAAGTTTCTGTGTTTTCGTCTGCAGTAAATAACCCTGATACTCAGTGCAATGTATTTTCTGTACTCTATGTGAAGCAGAAAGTCTATAGACAAAATGAGTTATAAACAAGTAATGTATGCCTATGAGAGACATGCAAAATAAAGTTACACAAGCAGTTTCAAATCTGTAATTTCATCTCAACAACGGCTTTTGTGCCATCTGTAGTGTGATAGCATGGATTCTGGGAAGTTTGCACATATTTTTAACATGCACTTGCTAACTGCAAAGATTTATATGATACCCACAGTAGAAAATAGGTGGGCTTCTCTTTTCTTTTGAAATTTGGCTATCACTTACCCAAAACCTAGAGAAGGAATTCATATCACCTACTTTTAAACATTCACACTGTAAACGTTTCTGAGCTAGTCACTGTATGGTCCTTTTGTACCTGTTCCTCAATAGAAACAGAGTTACTTATAGATGTGTTTTATCTGCTTAAAATGCCTATTTTGACATAAAATGACTTATGTTCAGGAAGTAGATATTTTTTCTCTGTTAACTTGAAAAAGTTTAGGATGACTAGCTCAGATGTAGAAGTCTGCATAGAGCTAAACTTCATACAAAGTCCACTATAGGAAGCCACTAAAAGAAACTGCTTGTCTGTCTTTGCACTTAATAATCTTACTGCATAGACCTGCCTTGGAGCAAGCTCTGTCTTTCTTGAATATAAGGCTTGTGTCTCTGATTTAATCTAGAATGATAGAGTTATTTATGCATCCAATGGCTATTATTAGCTTCAGTGTGTCTCCCCTTTTTATGTTTGATTGTGGAAGGAGGTAGTCAGCATTAATTTACTAATTGTCTCTAATTAATAGCCAATCCTATTAGGGAACGAAAAGAAGTATTTTACTTCCTTGTTTTGTTCATTTTCATTTCCCCTCATTGACATGTTGCCCTTGTCACTCAAGGAAGACCTCCACATAGAGTTAAAATCGTGGGACTCCGAGGCTGTTCTTGTTTTGTGGTGATTTCTTCGCACTGCCATATGCTCTCCTAGACGTAAAAAGTTTGGCAAGCATGAGATGTTTTGTTTTCTGGAGGCTTACCCTAAAAAAACAGAGTCTGGGCTGGACAACAGGCATAAACTCTATTGTTCTCATTTGAAACTGGGAGGGCTTAGCACTTCTGGAATTTAGGGTGTATCATCTTTCAAATAGGAGCTATATCTTTAAGATCTTGAAATCTGTTATGGAATCTGATTCACATCACAGTGAAGATGAAAATACAGTACTGTGAAACTGCAATTCAACTGTTTTTCAATTCACAAGATATTAATGTTTTACTTCTAGGAAGGGTGGGGGGAAAGGGTGGTTTAAACTCAGTCAGCCATGCAGTCTTGCTCGCTCACTACCCCCCCTTCCTTGCCCCCCGCTTCTGGAGGGATGGGAAGGAGAATCGAAAGAATGTAACTCCCATGGGCTGAGATAACAACAGTCCAGTAACTAAGGTATAACACAAATCATTACTGCTACCACCAATAATAATAATGATAAGGGAAGTAACAAGGGAAGAGAATAAAACCGCTCACCACCCGCTGACTGATACCCAGCCCAACCTGAGCAGTGCTCTAGCCTTTCCGGATAACTGCCCCCAGTTTATATACTGGGCATGACATGTGGTATGGAATACCTCTTTGGTCAGTTTGGGTCAGGTGTCCTGTCTCTGCTTCCTCCCGGCCTCCCCTTGTCCCCAGCAGAGCATGAGACTCACAAAGTCCTTGGTCAGAGTAAACACTACTGAGCAGCAACTAAAAACACTGGTGTTATAAGCGCTGTTCCCTGGCTGAAAGTCAAAATCACAGCACTGCACCAGCTACTAAGAAGGAGAAAATGACTGCTGCTGCTGAACCCAGGACAGATATTGATATTACAAGTGTAATAATGACTTTAACCCTCCATTTGAAAAGACTGCATTAGCACAGAGAGCCATCAGTGGGTTACTGGGAGCCAGTCATGAAGTAACAGTCATGTGAGTAGAGTTCCAGTCTGAGAGGGGATTCTGCCCCAGGATGATTGTGGCAACCATGATCTTTCTGGAAAGTCTTATAAGAGGTCATTTCGGTCTTAATTACATTTTGTAGTCATATAGCATGTCTTTTTTTTATGACAGTCACATTTTTGCTGCACCGTCTTAGAATTAAGGAATAAGAAAGCTCTTTCTCACATTTTACACAATTCTGCTGCAATAGATACATCATTCTTGCCACGTGGAGAGCAACAGGAACTTAGAAGTTTCAGAGGCAGGGAGGAAAGGACAAGTTTGCATGTCCAGATATCCTTCTGTAGAAAGGAAAGGATAAATTGCGCCCTCAGCAAGTTTGCAGATGACACCAAGCTGTGTGGTCCGGTTGATATGCTGGAGGGAAGGGATGCCATCCAGAGGGACCTTGACACGCTTGTGAGGTGGGCTGATGCCAGCCTTAAGAAGTTTAACCATAACAAGTGCAAGGTCCTACACCTGGGTTGGAGCAATCCCAGGTATAGCTACAGGCTGGGGAGAGAAGAGATTCAGAGCAGCCCTGCGGAGAAGGAATTGGGGGTGTTTGTTGATGAGAAAATGAACATGAGCCAGCAGTGTGCGCTCGCAGCCCAGAAAACCAACCGTATCCTGGGCTGCATCCAAAGGAGCATGACCAGCAGGTCGAAGGAGGTGATCCTGCCCCTCTACTCTACTCTTGTGAGACCTCACCTGGAGTACTGTGTGCAGTTCTGGTGTCCTCAACATAAAAAGGACATGGAGCTGTTGGAACAAGTCCAGAGGAGGGCCACGAGGGTGATCAGGGGACTGGAGCACCTCCCGTATGAAGACAGGCTGAGAAAGTTGGGGCTGTTCAGCCTGGAGAAGAGAATGCTGCGTGGAGACCTCATAGCAGCCTTCCAGTATCTGAAGGGGGCCTACAGGGATGCTGGGGAGGGACTCTTCATTAGGGACTGTAGTGATAGGACAATGGGTAACGGGTCAAATTTAAACAGGGGAAGTTTAGATTGGATAGATGGAGGAAATTCTTTACTGTGAGGGTGGAGAGTCACTGGAATGGGTTGCCCAAGGAAATTGTGAATGCTCCACCCCTGGCAGTGTTCAAGGTCAGGTTGGACAGAGACTTCGGTGACATGGTTTAGTGTGAGGTATCCCTGCCCATGGCAGGGGGGGTTGGAACTAGATGTTCTTAAGGTCTTTTCCAACCCTAAGTATTCTATGATTCTATTCTATGATTCTAATAGGGAAGTGCTCACCAGCTGGATTCATTTGCTAGACAGTCAGTAGAGCTCCGTTCAGAAAATGGGTCAACAAAATTAAAGTCCAAATACTTTCATTAAATGCCATTTGCCTCCGGGAAACATTTCAGTTTGAAAGGAAACAGCTTTTGAAATCAAGTACATTTTATGTATGGTGTTATAATCTGTTCCACAATATAGTGGAGTTTCAGGCCAATAAATGTGCAAATGATAGCAAGCATGATAGCTATTATGGATTTTGGATATTTTGGGGGGGCTTCGGGTTCTTTTTGGTTGGTTGTGTTTTTTTCAAGTTTGGTTTGGTTTGGTTTTTATTAAATGATAGCCATACACCTTGGCGTTGAAGTGATTTTACTATACATTCCAACATGGGGTGGATTCCTTTGAGAGGAAAGGGACTAATCGGGTTAAACAGTTTGATTTAACACTACATTATCAGTCAATAAAGTGAAATCAAGGTATTTCACACAAAGTATATTCATGAAGATACTTCTTTTTTTGAGACTTCCTAATGCCACAAGCTCCCTCTGCATCTGCATCAACATAATTCGAACTGGGACTTATTTAGCCTTACTCAAGTTCTTTTAATGCAGCTGATTATTATTCCAACTTAAGACTTATTCAGCACAATGGGGAGGCTTAACAGAATGAGCTAAGACCATTAAGGTTCTATGGCTAAGATACTAATTTCAGAACTTATGTAATATTTTAATGCAATATTCATCATCATTTTCAATGAAAGCAAAAAGCATTTGCCTGAATTTATTTACTATTCTTTTTGCAGATTCTCTTAGAAATATAATAAAGCTGGAGTTGTTTATCTTTTTCTTTTAATTGAAGTTAAATAGAGGATTTTATTAATATATTTATTATGAGATCTGCCAGGTATGCATATAAATCTGTTTTACAGAAAAATTATTAAAGCCACATTCCTAATATACAGGCCCAAACAACAGATGGTGATACAAGAAGTACCAGCAAAAATATAATTCCTCTTATTTCTTCTGAAACAGCCTTTCACAGAAACCTAAGGGATTCTGATTTCTAGTGCACATTAACTCCTTCCTGTTTATCTGAGTTTTAGTCTGTGTGACAGACCAGACAAATGTTCTTTAGTACTCTTCTGTACTTCAGTTTCTCACACTAGTAGAAAGTCTGTAAATAAAAATGCAACGAAGTGAATTTAATCTAATCATAATAATGCATAGCAATCAGAAATGTTCCATAGTGAAAGCAAAGATATTTTCATAGAAATAGGTTCAGAAGTGTATCTCATTTGAGATATCCACAGAGTATTCATTAACAAAGCAGCAAGCACAGAACAAATGCCATAAACACCTGAATGAGGTACAGATGCCCTTTTCTAATTCTGGGAACTTATTTCACCCTCCTGCACAGGTTAAAAAGAACCATTTGTACATCAACACAGTAGCAATTTGTCACAATAGCTTCGGAAAAAAAAAAATCTGAGTAGTGCAATTTACCAGTAAAAGAACATCCTTTTTGTGTCCAGTGAAACATTCCTTGTATTATTACAGAAACTTCCTTGGTAAAATCTTGTATCTATTGTCACCTGTATGTACACAATGACTTTTATTTAACCACATAAAATTATATTTCTCCACTGGGTAGTTTTGGAAAAATTTGCTTTCCTTCTTTCCTCCCTCCCACCCTGTCTATCTCCATCCCTCCCTCCTTGCCTCCCTGCCTCCCTCCCTGCCTCCCTCCCTCCCTCCCTCCTTCCTTCCTTCCTTCCTTCCTTCCTTCCTTCCTTCCTTCCTTCCTTCCTTCCTTCCTTCCTTCCTTCCCTCCATCCCTCCCTCCTTCCTTCCTTCCTTCCTTCCCTCCCTCCCTCCCTCCTTCCTTCCTTCCTTCCTTCCTTCCTTCCTTCCTTCCTTCCTTCCTTCCTTCCTTCCTTCCTTCCTTCCTTCCCTCCATCCCTCCCTCCTTCCTTCCTTCCTTCCTTCCCTCCCTCCCTCCCTCCTTCCTTCCTTCCTTCCTTCCCTCCCTCCCTCCTTCCTTCCTTCCTTCCGTCCCTCCTTCCTTCCTTCCTTCCTTCCTTCCTTCCTTCCTTCCTTCCCTCCTTCCTTCCTTCCTTCCTTCCTTCCTTCCTTCCTTCCTTCCTTCCTTCCTTCCCTCCTTCCTTCCTTCCTTCCTTCCCTCCCTCCCTCCCTCCTTCCTTCCTTCCTTCCTTCCTTCCTTCCTTCCTTCCTTCCTTCCTTCCTTCTTCCTTCCTTCCTTCCCTCCTTCCTTCCTTCCTTCCTTCCTTCCCTCCCTCCCTCCCTCCCTCCTCCTTCCTTCCTTCCTTCCTTCCCTCCCTCCCTCCCTCCCTCCCTCCTTCCTTCCTTCCTTCCTTCCTTCCTTCCTTCCTTCCTTCCTTCTTCCTTCCTTCTTCCTTCCTCCCTCCTTCTCTGCGCTTCTTTCAGGATTTCACTTTTTCATGCTTCTTATATTTTAGCTCTTCTGTAAAGTTGTATGATCACTCGATCTTTCACTCGAAGTCTGCTTTTCTAATTAAGTTATTTACTGAAAAGGAAAGCCTGAAAAAAAAACCAAAAACAGATGTTCAGAAACAGAACTGGAAATCCTATGAAGCTAGGTTTTTTTTTACGTGTGTGTTACATTGCATTATGCAAGTGATTCTGTGGTCATTTTTTGGTCTCAGTTATGATTTCTGCATGCTTGCAGCGGTCACAGCTTGCTTTCTGGACATATTTTAGTTTATGATTTTGTGTTGCTTCACTTCTGCTTTTCCTAGAGCATGTCATTTCACTGTCTTTCCTTCAACAATTCTACAAATAAAATGTGTTATTGAAATTGTACTGGCTTCATCATAGCAAAATGTTTAATCATGCAGTCATTATCTGCTCTTCATAGCTTTCTCTTTCTTTACTGTGTTTTTGCTGGTTTTACTGCAGTCAGACAGTACCAGTGTCTTTCCCCATCCTATTCTATAACTTTAAGCCATTTTTCCTTCTTTCTCACAAGCCAACTGTATAAAATATCATTTGTCTTATCTGTCTCTTCCCAGAAAAGGACTTCCAGTCTTTCATTTGAAAAATATTCCCCATGTCAAGGAATTTTCTTTTGTAATCTTTCTCTTTTCTCACTCAAGAACGCCTTGCTACATACATCTAAGGACTATATCAGGGAATCTTTATCTGAATAAGGTCAATCAGTCAACGCTTTGTGACATTCTTAGATTTCATATTCTGGTAAAAGAAAGGGAAGGGAAGATGCAAAAACCCCTGCAGCTTCTCACCATGAAGTAACTGATGCCCAGCTAGACCCTGAGCAGTGACAACCCTGCCAACCTCCCTCCTCAACAGTTTTATTGCTGAGCATGAATGGAATATCTTTTCAGTCAGTTGGGGTCAACTGTCCAGTCTATGTCCCCTCTCAGCTTCATGTACTCCCCTAGCTTAATCACTGTTGAGGCAGAGTGAGAAAGAAATGGCCTTGACACAGTATGACCATTGCTCAGCAAAAACTGAGAAAGAGAAAAAAGATTGTTTTTAACATGTAATTTCAGCGCATAGATTAAAGAAGACATAAACTATGAATTTATTATGCCTGGAGGAACTGTTAATAAACATATAAATACATCTCAAATAACATCTGGAATAAATGACTAACTAAATAACATCTGGAATAACTGAACAGTAGATTGTGATCTGGAAACTGACAGGCTTAGTGGAGTGATTAAGAAAAAAAAAAGCAGAACTGTAATGGATACTTGAGAGCATCCATGCTGTCTTTAGACTTTGTGACTCTCAGAGTGGTGTCACTGCCTGTGGGATCATTGGAGGGCATTGCTTACTGGGCAATTTCTGCAGTTAGGAGAGGGGAAGCCTCCCTCTGACTCTTCCATCTGCATAGCCTGGACAAGCGGTGGTCCTGCTAATTCAAAAACTATGTACTCAGACATTTCCATAAAGCCAGAAAAGATCCTGTAATTCTGTCATATACAAGAGAACTGACAAGTCAAACAGAATGCATAACTGCATTTTCTGGTTTTGATACCATTTTAATAATGCTTTAGAGCCACTGTGTAGTACAGCAGAAAACTGACAAATATTAAATGATAGGAAAGCATACCATGGGATGGAGGGACATTTTTTCTGGGGAAGAATAAGTGTGCAGTTTTCTGCAGTTTGACTGCAGCAGATGCACAAAAAAAAAAAAAAAAGGATAACATGGATAAAGGAAAATCAAAGCGAAGTTTAAAATGGACACAATTTAGTTTAAATTTTAAATCAGCAGATGTCTAAGCATTGAAAGGATGATATAGTAGAATATATTCTATAAGAATATTAGGAGTAAACCCAATAAATATTTTTTTAAACTGAAGTATAAGAAAGTAATCACCTCAGCTGGCAAGTTGACTAGGTTGTTCATTAGATTCCTCCTATGTTTCACGCAGATTTCTGAGCTTCTCATAACCCTCCTGTGTCCTCCTGGTCTATATCATATACTGTCATCAGTTGGGTACCACCCCTAGGACCCATCATGTCTTGCAGTTACAGCCACCACACTTCTGAAGTGTCAAAAAGATACAAGGTCATGTTAGAATCTATCCACAGTCACCAATGTCTCCTACCTTTTTGCACTTTGAAATATTGGGATTTGCTACTGTCTACTGCCCTAAGAAAAAAAAAAAATCACATTTAGAGACACAAAATAAATTAAAAAATAAAAAAAAGGTACAATATACCTAAGGTGGCATTTATTTTGTAGCATATTTGTGTAAAAAAATATATGTGCTGGTCTTGTCTTACTCTTTTTTTATGTTTTCATTCTTCTATTCGCCGTAACAACTATTGTAAACCCCTCTTCCTTCTCCTCTCCTCCCCTTTTAAATAGGTTTATGTCTTGGTTAAGGAAAAAAAGGAAAAAGCAAGCACAAATAATGTTTTTCTCATGGAAACTGATTTGTCTTTAATTTTCATGGACAGAGTTTATGCAAATATATTTGATGTCAAAATGAAGTTTGAATTTGATTCACAGTGCTGTTTCAGGTGTTTAGTTCTGTGCATACTAGTAAGTTAAAATAACTACACAAAATGATTATTTTTTAAAACACTAGAATTTTGTTCATAGAAACTTGCAACTGAATGTTGCAGCAGTGGAGAAACCAAACAAGAACCCATGAAATATGCATCAGTTCTGAAAAGAAGGGAGTTATTTTTACTTTTAGAGATGAGATGTGTCATGGAGAAGTGACATGATTTGCAAGAGGTCACACTACAGCCAGGAGTAGACGCAAACTTAGGTTTCTGACTGCTGTTAACACAAATCAAAATGCCTTTGATAATGCAAGCTCATTTTCAGTATGCAGAAAGTTGTTTAAGAAGGAATCATAAAGCTAGAGTTCATTCAAATATTGCTGGAAATTACTGCCAGTGTGTTTGCAAGTTAATATTCAGGACCATTGTCAGAAACATTATTTTTTTCTTTTGTAGCAAAAAGATATAGAGTATCATTTTCTTTTCACATTTAATCTTCAACAGACAACATTTAAAGTTTAAGGAAAAATAGAATTAATAATATTTTTAAGAAAATATGTAGCTTTATTTAACATATAAAGACTGAAAATTAATTCTGAAAGTCAAACACTTTGAACCTTTCCTTTGATGTTTTAAGGCCATATTTTTTTCAGTTTTGTATGTTCAGTAAGCATTCACCTATTTTTATGCATGTGGATATTGCCAAAGCCTGTTTATTTCCTTTTCATTTCTCATATGATTGTTCCTAACACTGTACTGAAGTAAGATCTATGTAGAGGAAGACTAGTAACTGGTCTAATTGTGAAGAGAAATGAAATAGATTTATCCAGTAAACAATTTGTTATAAATTATTTGCTTAGTTATTTAAGTTCTTCTAAGTGTTGGGTAGGCATTCAAAACTACAATAAAAGAATTCATTAGGGTTATGCAGAGGGAGTGTCTAATTTTTAATTATGAAAGCAACTACAAATATCCACACCTCTTAATAGTTCACAAAGTAATTATTGAATTAATCAATTTTATACTCAGCATCAAACCATTTGATAGCGAAAAATAACATTTGAAAGGCTGGAGCCCTAAAAATAGTCTTCCATTTTAAACATTGCTATAAACCCTAATGCTTGGATCCTCTGAATCTTAAAAATATTTCGTAAGCCATACATTATGCTGCTTAAAATCTGTTTTCAGATATCCTACCTGCTATGTGGATATTGTTCTTTTGAATTTCTATTGAAATTCAACTTTGAAAACAAATGTCTGAGATGCATCTGTTTGCCATACTTCACCATTCTTCTTAGATCTCAAAAAGATTCTAAAGATAGGTGACAAAATATTACATAGCTATCTAGCTTTTCAGTGAAGCTCTTTTAATATAAATTTGACCTCAGATTTATCCTGAATCCAAATAATGAAAACTAGAGGTTCTGTGCAAGAGGATAATGAAAAGTAAAGAAAGTGAATATAAACCAGATACAGTTCATAATGTAATTGTACCAAGGCAAATGTCTTGCCATGATGTGGATTCAAAACCCCAAATCAAGTAAAGGTCATTTGTAAGTTCTATATATTCCCTAAAAGTATTACAGTTTCTATGCATGACTTAGTGAAACATATATAATTCTTTAATTTTTTCTTTTATTCAATGATTTCTTTTTTAGCTAAATGCTACATTATTTTTTTTCCCTACCATATTTTTCACTATCCTTATTTTGAGTTTCAGTTTCTTAACAAACTTGAAGACTACAAAAAAATTCTTTTAACTTCATTCAGGAAGCAGCTATAAAAAATCAATTGCATTATGTCTACATATTACCCTTTCCGTTATTGTACTTTTTTCTTTTAAGAGAAAATATGCTATTCATACTCTTTTCATACATTCCTGTCCTCTCTGTATATGTGTATGCGCATGAATATTTGTGTATATTACTAAAAGACTAGATGTTTTGCTTTTTGGTAAGAAAACATCAATCTGCATATAAATGCAAGCCATTAATAAAATATATAGCAATTTATAAAACGTAAAATAAATTGTGTGATAGTAATTTTATTTATAATTATTTATTATCATTACTCTTATTTTCCAGTGCAAAAGATACCCACACAAATGATGAAATTAAGGGAATTGATTCAGGTGGTATTTGCACAGGTCACATTGTATTATAAATGAAATCCGTGAAATCCTACTAACTTTTGTGAATAAACACAAATAGATAAACAAGTTTTCATTATGGGTTAACCGCAGAGAATTTTGAAATACGACCCATGTGATTTAAATGCAAAGCATAATTTACTTCGAGATGTTGCTTACACTGCATTACTGGAAAAATGCAGCTACATTCTGTGCCATCACTTAATTTGACTACACAATAAAGGAAAGTGAGTTTGAAAGCAGGTAACATTGGATGTTCTAGTAATAACAAAACATAGCTAAACTGGAGAAGGTTGCATGGAGACCTCATAGCAGCCTTCCAGTACCTGACAGGGTCCTACAAGGATGCTGGAGAGACTCTTCATCAGGAACTGTAGTGATAAGTCAAGGGGCAATGAATTCAAACTTAAACAGGGGAGATTTAGAACAGATATAAGGAAGAAATTCATTACTGAGGGTGGTGAGGCACTGGAATGGGTTGCCCAAGGAAGTGGTGAATGGTCCATCCCTGGCAGTGTTCAAAGCCAGGTTGTAAAAGGCCTTGGGTGACCTGGTCTGGTGGGAGGTGTCCCTGCCCATGGCAGAGGGATTGAAATGGTGATCTTAAAGTCCTTCCCAACCCTAACCATTCTATGATTCTATGATCCTATGGGTCTATTTGCAATATGCTTTGAAGTATAACTGTGTCAGTGTTTGAGTCAAAAAAAAAAAAAAAAAAGGAAGCAAAAAGAAGCACTAGTAATGTATGAAGCTTAAAAATTTCAGACCTTAAAATTTTACATGATCATTAATTATCAAAATAAGACTTTTTCCAATATAACTAGAAACTTAAAATCTTAGAAATAGATATTTCTTTTAATTCCATTTTGTAGTAATTAAAAAATGGTTTATAACCTATTAATTTTAGATTTCTGAAAATAAATTGACAATGAAACACTTTAATTATTGAAAATTCTACTTGGATATTCACAGGGACAATAGGCACAACTTGATTTTTTAGTTAATTTTACCTTCACCTAAAGCAAAAAGAAACCAACCAAAAAAAACCCAGAATTTAAAATATTGATGGAACATAAAGCTACTGCAGAAACTGTCTTCTCTCAACTTCACACAGAAGTCTGCATCAGTGTTCAGTTCCAGTAATGGTGTATTAGTAATTCTGCTAGCTTTTGCTAAATGGCCTGAGGACTGAAAAGATGAATTCCAGAAAGAATTTGAACATTCTGCTGCAGCGGGAATGTTCATAATTTGGCACGGGTGCTCTCTGAGATGTGTGCACTGTTGCTATACCAATTGCCACTTGAGAAAGGCTGTTATTAGGTTTTATATAACCCTTTTTGCAACAGACTGGCCTTTGATATTGATTGTCTTGTGTATCTTTTTTGATGGAAGGAGGGCTAAACTTATTTTTAAACAAGACAGCTGCCCCAAAAGAGACTAGAAACTGTAAATGCCTAAACCCTTGAAAATAACATGGGACCTGTGCAGACACATTGTTAAAAAAAGTACGGATATTTGTCTTGTGAAACATTTCAGATGTCTTAGACTAAAACAAGGTTAGCATGTATCTGAGATTTTATATAAATTTGGAAAAATATAAATCCATATGCTTTCTAAGAAGAGACACTTTATTACAGCAAAGAAAAATGTGTTGATCTACACTGTAGTGATTAGACCATTTGTCAAATACTGTTACTCTTTGCGATAACATTTACAGGTCATGCACAAAACTTTTCAGCTCCCATTGGAATCAGACCTGTGAAACTGAATTTATCCTCCTCAATTCAGGAGGAACTTCTCTAAACCCCTTCCCACTAATATAAAATTGATATGAAGCAGATATTTCCTTTAGGGTAGGTATGCCTCAAGAAGAGTTTTAATATTTTTCCATGTTAGATACAGACTGCAGAATGGTACATCACGGAGAGCTTAATTATTTACCAGCTGCCTTTTTTTATAGTTCTTCTTACTACATGTTATTGAATAAGCTCAGAACACTTATCACAAAAATGTACCTTTTGTCATTGTTGAAACAATTTATATCTATAGGGAATGGTAATCCCATATATTATATACCATTCACTCCAATCTATTCATTGTGCAATCCTGACTGCCTGTCTCATGATTTACATCTTGAGTATCAATTCCATTAAACAAGGTATATGCTTAGTAGGGCTGATTGTACTTCATGTGCTTTTCAGAGCAACATAAAATTTGCTCGTACTCTGTTTGTCTTTTGCTGGCTTTGGTCTTTGGGTCAGAAGAAAGATGAGTATGAGTGTCAGAAGCAGGGACCACTTACCTAAACCACTAAATTAGCTGAATCATACCCACATCATTGAACCTTTATATCTACTTTAAGAGGAAGGAATTAGAAAATCAGGGGGACAAATCTTGGTGCTTAACTTCTTGGCACTGCAGTATCAAATGTCACAAAATCTGAAATTCATTGTTGGATTTAAACCATGAACTTTATAAAATCAAGTGTTCTTACAGTCCCTACTTGTGAGTGCATGAGTCTAAGCTCACTGATGAAAATGTAGTTGCCTGTAGTTCAAGGTAAAACTTGACCTCTAAAGTGACAAGCCTGATGCTCAGTTGCAAAATGCTCCTGTGAGACTGCTGGATTGATTATCTTGTTAGGTTTAACAACAAGCAAATTGAATGCTTTGGCAAAATCAAAACTAGCTTTTTGTCTAATGTACTAGAGTAGGAAAATTCCAGATGTTTTATAAGCAGAGGATAAAATTGATTGTTGGAGAAATCCATCTGAGAGTTGTGACTGATATTAAAGCAAACCAAAACAAACTGTTCTATTAATGTACAAAATACCTGCCTTACCAGGACTGAGAGAAATCATTATTATATGATTAAAGTGATGAAGATATTTGAAACAATATAGAGCATGACAGAATACAAACATCTTAAGGATTAAAATCTATTTTGAAACTTGTTCTACTACGTATTGTTATTATTAACAAAGAAAAAGAAGTAAATATGCTCCTGGTATTTGGTATCTTTGTTCCATGTTACCTTGTTTTAATGACTGAAACTGTAACACATTTTGACTTTGGAAAATTCTCCAGCATGTTTTCTAATTATAAAGAGTATAAACACTAACATTTATCATTTAGACAACAGACAGTGCCTGAGTGTACAAAGCCTGTAAGGAGCTAAGGATTTAAAGACTAAAAGCACTTAGTACATATTTAATTTGGGTGGGATTCTGCTTATCTAGCTGTAGACATTGTAATGTGGGCTTCTCTGTCTGATGCCCATGCTTTATTTTTAGGTTTTTACAGTCAGAAGTAATTTTGCCTTTTTTTTTTTTTTTTTTCAGCTCAAGTCAACCAATGTATCTTACACGTCTGCTTTAAAATGATACATTTTATGCTCTAGAGGTGCCTTTTTTCTCCGAATAGCTGTAAAAGTAGCCTAGGGTATTAGTTCAGATGCCAAATCTGTGTATGATCTGTGAATTCCTAAGAGCACTTATTTTAGGTAAACAAATACATGCACTTGCTTAAGGAATTCTTTGTTTGCCTTTTGTCCCCTTCTCTCTTTTCCTTCAGGAAAGAGGCTGATTAACTGGATGTTGTTAAAATTTATCACGCACTGGCCAATAATATCACTTTAGATGGTGCTATGAGATCCCCAGGTATCTGAAAGACCAGTGCCCCAGAATCCTAGACATTTAGGTATATAACATGTGCACATACTATATTTACAAACTACGATGAATCTTAGCCAGACCGTACTGACATGGTAATCATTCTGTATATTCACAGCTAAATCAACACATCTGGGACACTCTAGAATTACTATCTTTGCACAGCTGTGTTGTCCAAGCACAGTGGGTCCCTAAGAAGTATCAGGCTTCTATAGCTTTTGTGAAGATATAATATGGTCAGTTTGAGTCTCAGGAAAGTTCCATGGGGTTTGGTCCCTTATGGGCAAAAGCCAGTGTCCCTTCTTCACCTTTTGAAATTACGTCTCATGATGTGTTTTACTTCAGATGTTAAGGCATCCACACATATACATTTTTCTTCCAAGCTTTTCCCACTATGAGTCAGAAATTGACGATGACAAAGATAAGAACCAGTCTGCGAGGAAAAAAAAAATGTTGCAGCAAGCAAAATTTATGCTTTAATCAGCATCTCCTTCATCTGCTGTGATTCACACATTTTGTTTCTGCAAAGTGCAAAGCAGTTTCACTGGAAAAGAAAATGACTGGTTTTCACTAGCTGAAAAACAAGAGGGGAAGCACTGCTGAAAAGTGTCCCTCTCTTTCCCCAGCTATTTAATGACACCAGAGAAACAAAGCACAATAAAGAGCAAAAGAAACAGTTATAAACTTCCCATCTTTCCTTTAGATTACAACAATTCTGTGTAGCCCTAGCTCTGTTGCATGGATGATTCCCTGTGAATTGCACTGTTGTGTTATCTTAAAATGTGCTCAAGGGAGGTAATAGAAACAGATTTGTGTTTGAAGTGAGTTAAAGCAAAGACAGAAGACTCAGATTTTTTTTCAGATATTCTATTAGTTTAAAGATTAATATGATATTAATATGTGCTTATTGTGTAGAGCTGGGATTCTTTTCAGGTTCTGCATAAAAGCAGAGCTTGCAACTAGTACAAATTCACCAAGTCTGAACAAAGTATGGGGAACAAGAAAACATTAAGACCATAATTTCTTAATAGTGATGACATTATTCACAAACATAAAATAAGGTTTGGAGTCTTCTGACTTTCTGTTTTCTACTGCTTGTGTAAAAGTAAAATGTTTTCAATAACAAGTAATACTCTATTACCACCAATCCACTCAGTAGAACTAGTTTTAGCAGATCTTGGGCCATTGTAGAAGAAGTTTAATTGACCACTTAATGAATAAAAAAGTATAATCTATGTGAGAAACTATAACTTTTTTCTTTTTTTTTTTTTTTTCAACAGCCTGAAATATGCTTTGAAAAAAACTCAACTAGAAATTACGCTCTTTCAGATTGACTTGGGAAGATTGACAGTATGACGGATTAGTATGTAGAAGATAATGAGGCTTTCTGCAATGCTATTTTAAGTGATAAAGTCCTGGCTTATTAACCCAGAATTGTATGTAGGCTCGTTCTTGCTTTAAGAGTGTTGCAGTTGAGGGAGGAAGGAGGAGGAGTCAATGAAGCTTAATAGGTATAAATCCAAAAAGATGACAAGATAGTAAAATAATGGTAGTATCTAACTGCTACAGTTAATAATAATGACACTAATAATAACCCTTAAACCTCTTAAAGTGAAAAAAGCTGCAAGAGGCATGAAGCTTTTCTTTGTAGTTGTCAGCTAAGTAGGTTAAGACAGGTATTCAGCTAAACCTTGTTTGATCTTTCATAATTTCCATCTAAATGGAGAATTACACATCCAGGACAACTATATAGGAACTAGGGTTAGGATTTATGATAATTTTGAAGTCAGATTACAGATGAATAAAACCTTTATTGCTCAGATCTCACTGTGGAATAATAGCATTTCCTATGACAATAGTGTCCATAAGGATTTCTTATTAATATAAAAAAATATTACCTAGTGGTAGGAAACTGAGTCAATATTTTACTGGACTGGGCCAAAGCTGAGTTATTATCTAACTGGAATATACAGAATTCAAGGAAATAGAAAAGAAAATAGGGTGGATAAATATTGCTACCCTTCAAAGATAGACTCCAAGGTGCATTATATATAATGGGAGAGTCAAAACCCACTTTTTTCCAAATACTGGATTTCAGGGTTTATATATATTTTCATCCTTGGGGTCATGAAAGACACCCTACTACGGCACTGGTCTCTCACAAAGCTGGTTGAGGCATTCAGCAATACTGATGCATCAGAAGAGGGCAATATTCCATGCTATACCTGAGAAATGGTATTAGTTGGAATGGAGAAGATTAATATATAAGAAGTAAAGGGAAGAAGTGGTTTAAATTCTCTTAAGACAGTTGGTTTAACCCCTGAGGCAGGATTCCTGATATTAACGCTGTGAAAATGAAAATCAGCTCAAAGAAATTTTGATAAGCACCTAAAAGTCAACCTGTCTCACTTGTATTTTATCTAAATGGTAGCAACTTTATAGCTTTTCTGAGCCACAACATTTATGTGAAGGTCACAGTTTTAAACTATCTTAATTTCAAGTAGTACCAAAGTACAGAAATATCAAGAAACTTCTCTCAGTTTACTTCTGTGCTATATTAACCCACAGGGGCCCAGGAAAAACTTGCACCACAATTTTCTGTCCAGTTTACTTTTAATGAGAACCAGAGAAAGGTAAGATAGATAAACTATAATTTCCATCTTTTTCTGAACATGGGTGCAAGATTTTGTGATATAGTGGTCTGGGGAGGGTGGAAAGACTCCTCAAGACTTAGCTCAGTGAGAAAGTATTCTCTCAGTAGGTGGGCTGTAGGAGACATGTACAAAGCCCTTCCTCAGAAGCATAGTATGTCTTGGGATGTGAAGTGCTATTGAGATTCCATACAGCTTTATGATCCATAGAATAATTCAGTAAAGGCATTGGAATGTTAATTGTCCTTCACAGCAGTTTGTTTTTGGTGGTCTCAAAGGTACCTTTGAGCTAATCAACCCCTTCACTCTTCTGCTGTATCTGCTGATTCATTCATGCCTGTTAGAGGTGCAGCACTGAATCTGACATTTATGCTTACAAGGTCAACAGTGTTATTATTATGCAGCCAGTTCATTAATCATTTGTAAAATTTACTTCAAAATATAATTCAAGTTAATTCCACTAAATACGAAAGACTGGGGGAGTGGGGCATAAAGAAACAGGAAAGATGGTGTTATAAAAAATAATGCACTGTCTTGCTGTGGGACAAAGCTGTTAAGAAGTGCATCTTGCTGTCAGCTGTAGGTGATAGCCACTAAAAGTTTAGAGGCCCCATTAAGAATTAGGGTACAGTTATATAAATTGAATACTAATGAAGAAATGCATTGCAAGTATTTTCTTAAAGTCAGAAAAAGCAGCTTATGAATTTTTCTGTGTTTATCTGTTTATCTGACACCCCTGAAATGTTTTCTTATATCACAAAACACATTTAAGTACAGTTGTGAAATGTATTCAAACTCTCTTCTTCTGTTTAAAATAATTGTCATCCAAAATGTATATTCTTAAGAATTCTAAAGTTATCAATTTTAGGAAGTTAGCCAAAGTTAATTTTTTTTTGGTAACTCACAATGCAATTTGTGATTAATATTAATAAACTGAGGAAAAAGGGTCAGTTCTTTCAAAAGGATCAAATTGCCTTTGTTAGATTTCTAGCAGATTCCTGAATGGACCAAACTGGTGTAAATATCTCCTTTCTGAGCTAAGACTTTCAGTTGATTCGGCTTACTGAAGGCGATTAACTTAGTTTCACTCACAAAAATACTTGATCATGGAATATTTCTAAAGTACTGTTCTTTTTATGATCCATAAGAAGTGTATTTTTAACAGAGTACTGTTTTAAGAATAACTTTTTGCTACTTGCAGACTCAGAACAGCTTACTAGGTGATTTTTTAATTTTATTTTTAATAACACATATTATTTTTCTTTTACTGATTGTGGAAGTTATTTCATTTCATAGGAGGCTCATAGGAAGGTCATCACTTATATGACTAGTTACACATTTCCACACAGATTTGAATTTCACTGTATTGTGAATTTTTGTCTTTAATCGGGAGGGCAAGTTTTACTTTACTAATCAAGCACGTTGGAGCAAAGATGAGACGCTCCAGAATGGTACATTGCTAGCAGTGGACTCAGTCTGCCACACTATTTACCATTTTCTGCGAGATTTATACATACCCACACCACCACCCCCCACACACACCCCACCCCCCCAAGTTCTGAGGAGAACAGATATCAGGAAAAAGAGAAAATACATGAAACAGCAAGCAGCTATAGCATAAACATCCTTCTAGGGTTGGCTACTAGCTTCACTTTAAAATAAGAGAAACTGGCAGCTCACAAAGAAGTCAGTCCTGTCCCTGTTCACAAACTTGCTGGAAAACAAAAAATATTAGGAAGCTGAAAAGATACCTTTAACAGGCTTCACAGTTCCATTTTGCAGGTGGGATACTTTTGCATAGCTTGAGTAATGCTCAAACAAATATTCAGTCTTTTGTATAGGTTAATAAACACACCTAAGCTAAAGTCTTTATATCTTGGTCCTTTCTAGCAAGACAGACCTACACAATCTTGATCTGACCAAAATTTGTTGAGATATGAGCATAATTTGATTTCATTCTAGAAGAAATATTGTATTCAAAGAAAGGAAAATAAGAAAGCTAAAGCATGTCTCCAGACCCAGAATTATTTTATACCTGTAGATGGCATTGTTGATCTTTCACAATTTTGCAGGTTGCTTGAATAACCCAATATGAAAATGCACACACACACACACACACACACACAGAGGCAGCTGGGCAAAGGTACTAATACATAGATTAAAATAAAGATCTACAAAACCAGTGATAATGGCTAGGAAAAAAAAAAACCAACAAACTATGCACTGAAAATCTGATTGGCATGTTAGTTAATTAAAATTAACAAGAAAGAAGAGTTTAAGGTCATATTAGGCATTACTTTCTGTGACAACTTTTCCAGAGTATTTCACTGTGGGAGGAGGTTAACACCCAATTTATTCAAAGTCAAATAGCTGTATTTTATCTATTGATGGCACTAGCTAATGAAGGACAAGGTGACACAGCAAACTGATGAACAAATAAGTCAGGTAAATGCACAAGGCTCAGATTCAAAGGCATATAGGGATTTTATGGCTCTTTATAACTGCTTAGTGTTTACAGCAGCAAACATACAGTTTCCTCTACCCCACTAGTAGTTTGGCTAGGTCTAACCTTAATTACACTACTCTTACATGTCTATGCTGCGTGAAGATGTGTAAAACCTGTTATATTTCACTTCCAACAATAATGTGTTTTACTTAAACTTATGAATCCTAACTGGATCCAGCTGATCCCTTTTTCACAGCTTGGTTCACTATTGTACTTTATACAGAGTAGTTAAAATTGCTAACAAATCAAAACTGCTAACAAATCAAAACTGCAACTGGTATTCTGTATAGTTGCAATTGACTGTGTATCAGAAGAAAAGATGTAGTATAAAACATCTCTTACACTGAAAGCACCTCATCCTGTTTTTTACTAAAAATCTTCAAAGTTAGTAAATTGTGCTTTTTTTATAATACTCTCATATTTAAATATTAATTGTTTTTCTTGTAGCAACTGTTGAAAAGGAAATTATTTTACTGCCTGACAGAAGGAACAAGTTCTTAATTTGGAACTACTCTGAGAAGTGCTGGTTTCTCATGATTCAGAGTTTCTTCCTTTTCTGTATTTTATCCTACAGTAACTCCTACTGCTTTCTAGAACAGAGAGACAATTTCATGCCTCAAAATATTTTTGTGGTCTATGTTTCAAAAAACTTTATTATGCTCACACTTGTGTTGAGAAAGATGTTGTTCATACTCAGTGGAGATCTCTGAAAAATACCACTAATCAGACATAAGACTATAACCTAATATAATAAAGTTCACTACATGAATACAATTTAAAAATAAGAAAATTTGGAGTGATAATAACTGAATTTTAAGAGATAATTTTGCCAAAAAATTATTTCAAGAATAAACTTTGAAGGGATATCAGCCATTGAAAATTTCTGAAAGCCCCATTAATCTAAAACTGTTGGCATATACTATAGCACTTGCTAGGTTTTACTTTTTAGGTTAACAGGAGAAAATGGCAAGTCTACAAAAAAAAAGTAAATTTACCTGAATTAAGTTATCAATTGTAAATAACATTTCTGATGATACATGTAGACACTGGAATAGTTCAGTTGAATCTCCCTGCATTAGGCCTATTCCCGAATATTCAAATGAACTGCATGCAATTGTCCTGCATTTTCACAAAACTGCAGAGGTACTTGCAGCCTTCATTGTTTTCAGCTAATTTCATCCCTTAGAAAGAGTTATTTGTAAGAAGGGAGGCAGAGCTGTTATGCTGGAAATGTCACTGGTACATAGGGATATTTTTTTGATTGGGGGACATCATAGTACCTTATTAATAGAGATCGTTGGGAAAAAAAAAAAAAAAAAAAAAAGAAGAAGAAAAGAAACTGAACAGACTGTCCAAGCTCTTCTAGTTGTTAGAAAATGACACCCATTTGTTGGTCTATGCAGGCTGCCACGAAAAAAAAGGGTAATTACATACAAATTGTCTTTTAACTGGTCTTTCTTTTCCATTATATACACGGTTATAGCACTAAAATAAATCAAGCTAATGAAATAATTATGTTTCAGGTACACTTTGTGAGGTTTTAGGCATTCAAATCAACACCCTTGCTGGCTCATAGGTGAAAACTTAGAGCATATGTTTTAATTGCAGGATGTAAACTGAAGAATACTGGTCTGTACAACTTCTAATAGATGGCACTGAGAGGAAAGGTTAGACACCTACATATACCTTGAGACAACAGTCACTCTTAAATTAATCTGGAAAGGTTTTAGCTGAACAACTTTATAGAATTTGAAGTACACATTAAAAATGCAGTGCAGTACTTTGTAAAATCCACTTTTGGAGTGTAGTGACAAAAGGGAGAGAGTGAAGAAATTAGAGCAGTATAGATCATTTTATTTTTGTCACTTCAGTTAAAAACAACAGCACATCTGCTATGACTTTGGACGCGAAAAACGCTAAGTTCTGTACTGCTCATCTGCATAGAGAAGAACTAGAGCTCTAATTTCAGAAGCAGATACTGTAATTTGAGAACATATGATGTCATTACCAAAGTAAGCAAGCAAAAAATTAGGTACTGCAGGGGCTGCTGCTAGAATACCTGCTACATTCTAGCATGTATTGCTAGAATGTTACTTTAATGTCCATAAGTGAGCAGATTTTATTAATGTTTCTTCAGTGTAGATTTAGGTTAATAATCTGTTATTTTTGTAATCAAATAATACAAATATACACGCCACTTTTCAATTAGCCATCTGGGAATAGTCTACTGATTGTGTAGCTTGATAAGTGCATAACCCCGTATTGCCAAGAAGTATTGATGTCCACTGTAAGTCTCATTTAAGAGACAAGTCCAAATAGGAATTTCCTGCTGTTCCACTTAAGGCTTTACCTCTTTAACATTAGGAGAACCTTAGTTTGTCCTAAAAGACTGTGACTGATAGATTGTCTTGCAAATAAGAAACAGAACAGTACAGGACTAGCAATAAGGAATGAGACATCCCGTTTCAGAACCACATGTAAGAAAGCTTCAGTGTAATTTTGAATTCCACATTATTCATGATTTACATCTTGCATAAATCTTTCCAAGCATCTCAGGTTTTCTTCAGTGCCTGTCCACACAGTCTCAAAACCGCTGCTGTTTCTCAGGGATATAAACAGTTTATGGCTGATTTCAAATACTTTCTTGAATGGATTATGTATTTTGGAAAAAGCAGGTATAGAACTTGTTTTTTCTGATACCTTCACTTTGTGACATATGACATTTAATAACCTGGCTGTGGTTCATCCTATCAAATGTGCAGCCAACTGTGACATAACATCAAAACATAGAGCTGAAATTTTAAATAGGTTCTTTGTTGGTGACAAGCTGGGCATAGGTACTGACTCCCAAATAGAGCTGACAGTATTACTTCTTTGTAGTCACTGCAGTACTCCTGTGAATGCTTTGTATGGATTATTTAAAAATTAGATGTGTAACGTAGAATTGGTGTTTTGTTTGTTTTTTTTTTCTTTTTCCCCAGGGGAAGTGACAACAGCAGTAACAATATTTGCTAAGATTTCTTTTTAATATCCTGAATTACATGGAACAGATGATGAATTTTAATGCTAAAGTAATCTGCTATCCAGTGTATATGGGACATAATGCCACCCCTATATCAATGGCTATTTCGCAATACTACTTATTCTGGGTAAAACATAGCCACGAAAATAAAAATCACAGGAACAACAAAAACCCCAACCCCTAACTTTATACCGAAATAATTAATTATTTGAACATATTCAATTGGATACATCCTCTGATCACTGTGGAGAAGCTTCTGTGTATTCTAAACCTCACAACTGGCCTGTTTTGTTTTGTTTCGTTTTGTTTGTTTGTTTTAATGAAACATCAGATATGATCTACTGGCACGACATCTCAACTGAAAAACTATTGGTCTGAACAGATGATAGAAAAGGTTCCTGTATTCTGAAGTTACATATTCTGAAATTGCGGTTCTCCTCCCCCTGCTTCCTGGAGGAGAGGAAATGATTTTGGAAAGCTGAATCTTTCCTTTTTACTTCCTTTGCCTCCTGCTGTTTCTTAAATATTTTCCAGAGCTTCGAACTTAAATCTATAATGAAGTAGTACACAGTATTCTTTTTACCTGATGGAAGTGATCTCATGAAACCTTTTCCATAGTTATGTCAGGATATCTCAAATGGATTATATATAAATTTAAATATCAGTACATTATGCATGTCATTTTCACATTAATAAAAAAAAAAAAAATGCTGTTTGCTAAACTTTCTGTAAGCTCTACTTCACATAAAGTAGTCTGTTATCTAGTCTAAATCACTCCTGTATTCCAAACAAATTCCCTAGTGGTACCCCGGATCTCTAATGGAAGTGCATAATGTTTTTTAAAAGATTTATCCCATGTCTGCTCAGGCCTCATATGAATATTCAATGTTATTTTCTCCTATAATGAGCTTGGCACATATTAGATGTCAAAACTTTATATTTATAAACTTGCTAGCACATTCTTTTCTCTTTTGTTCTCTGCTTTCAAGGTTAGTAGCTTGTTTCCCTTGCATGCTATTTTCTCAGTGTTGGCACCATATCCCAATGCTTATTTAATTTGCCATAAATTCACAGAAGTTAAAGAAAGAGAAGACCTATTAGGTTATCTAGTCTGCCTCCCTGTCCATTCAGGATTGATCCTTATTGTTCATTCACAAATGTTTTGATCAGTTTAGGATCAGTTAAAACGTTCCATGCAGTAGGGTTTCTGACATTTATTACCTTTGGGCTCTTTTTTTTCTGCAGTCTGATAGATTTTTCTTTCAGGAAGTTTTATTAAATGTTCTTGGCTTCAAATTGGCATATTCTCTTTTACTGAAATGTGGTCTTATTTTTCTCTCTAGCTTTAGTAGTCCAAGATTAAATCAAGTCAAAGACTCTGAGTCACCTCATTTCCATTTAAACACTGTTTCCTTTGAACATTTAATAATCTGAATTACAAAGCCTAGATCCAAGGGCTTTCATTTTTTATTTTGTAATAGAATACTCTCCCATACTTTCTTGTATTGTCGGTTACTCCTCTTATATTCTTTACAAATGTGCTTTTCTTTATTTTCACTGATTTTACAAGCACTTTCTCTCATATGCCCTCTGCAATAGTTTGAGTTACTCAGATTCACACCTCCTAAGTGGACTCTGAGAATAAGCACTTTTGCAGTTAGTCTGCAAAAAATGGAGTTCTGAATTCCGGAAGCTGCTAATAGGACTTTCCAAAGGTCTTGTGCACAGCACTCTTCAAAGGCTTTAAGTAGTTACTAAAGAAAGCTGAAAACCTGGGGAAATTTTAATAGCAGAATATAAGTGATATTTGTCTTTTGAAAATGAGCTTTTAGCACAATCTCTAGAGATATTTCATCCAGGCAATGTTAAACTGCAAAACTTCCTTACTTTCCTCTGCTTAGCCTGTGCTCCTTGAACTACATGTAATTTGAAAGGGATGATACAGTTACTTTTCAAGAAAAATACAGTGACCTTTTTAAGCTTAAGGACTGGGACAACAGAAACCTCACACAGTTTGAAAAGGCAAAGTGGGGGAGGTTTTGCACCATGCTGCAGCATAGTCTGAATTGGTTCCTATGAACCAATTATTTAAGCACTATTACTGATGGTAGTACTCAGAGTGGTTTTGGTTTATGCCAGGCAGAATATGAACCAACAGTACGCTTTCATGCAAAAAACACAAACCCCAGACTATGTTACTTTAGGAGGGGTTTATCCAGCAGACCTAGAGAAGTTATAATTCTCCTTTAGTCAGTGTTGCTGAAACTGCACCAGGAATGATGTACTCTGTTGTAAGTGCCCAGCTGAAGAGAAATGGAAATTGGAAAAGATCCCCTGCAGGAATACCAAGATGTTTAAGAACCTAGAGTACATATCTGATGGAGACATGAGGGGGATGAACTTGTTTTAGTTGGACAAAGAGAAGGGAGGTTACAGGGTGATCACATAGTTGCTTACAATTACCTGAAGAGTTGTTACAGTGATGACGGTGCAAGCTTTTTCTCAGTAGTAGCAGGCAACAGACAGTAACAATCATAGAATCATAGAATCATAGAATAGTTAGGGTTGGAAAGGACCTCAAGATCATCTAGTTCCAACCCCCCCGCCATGGGCAGGGACACCTCACACTAAACCATCCCACACAAGGCTTCGTCCAACCTGGCCTTGAACCGTCCCTTGAGGGATGGAGCACTCACAACCTCCCTGGGCAAGCCATTCCAGTGCCTCACCACCCTAACAGGAAAGAATTTCCTCCTTATATCCAATCTAAATTTCCCCTGTTTAAGACCCCTTGACCTGTCACTACAGTCCCTGATGAAGAGTCCCTCCCCAGCATCCCTATAGGCCCCCTTCAGATACTGGAGGTCTCCGCGCAGCCTTCTCTTCTCCAGGCTGAACAGCCCCAACTTCCTCAGCCTGTCTCCATATGGGAGGTGCTCCATTCCCCTGATCATCCTCGTGGCCCTCCTCTGGACTTGTTCCAACAGGTCCATGTCCTTTTTATGTTGAGGACACCAGAACTGCACACAATACTCCAGGTGAGGTCTCACAAGAGCAGAGTAGAGGGGCAGGATCACCTCCTTCTACCTGCTGATCAAGCTCCTTTTGGTGCAGCCAAGGATACGGCTGGCTTTCTGGGCTGCGAGCGCACACTGAAGCCGGCCCATGTTGATTTTCTCAACGACCAACACCCCCAAGTCCTTCTGTGCAGGGCTGCTCTGAATCTCTTCTTTGCCCAACCTGTAGCTGTGCCTGGGATTGCTCCGACCCAGATGTAGGACCTTGCACTTGTTGTGGTTGAACTTCAGAAGGTTGGCATCAGCCCACCTCACAAGCGTGTCAAGGTCCCTCTGGATGGCATCCCTTTCCTCCAGCATATCAACCGGACCACACAGCTTGGTGTTATCCACAAACTTGCTGACGGCACACTCAATCCCACTGTCCATGTCAGCAATGAAGATGTTAAACAAGACCAGTCCCAACATCGATCCCTGAGGGACACCACTCGTTACCGGTCTCCAGCCGGACATTGAGCTATTGACCACAACTCTTTGTGTGCGGCCATCCAGCCAGTTCTTTATCCACCGAGTGGTCCATCCATCAAATTGATATCTTTTCAATTTAGAGGCAAGGATGTCGTGTGGGACAGTGTCGAACGCTTTGCACAAGTCCAGGTAGATGACATCAACTGCTTTACCCTTGTCCATCAGTTCTGTAGCCCCACTACAGAAGGCCACCAAACTGGTCAGGCAAGATTTCCCCTTAGTGAAGCCATGCTGGCTGTCACCAAGCACCTTGTTGTTTTTCATGTGCCTTAGCATGCCTTCCAGGAGAATGTGCTCCAAGATTTTACCAGGCATGGAGGTGAGACTGACTGGTCTGTAATTCCCTGGGTCTTCCATTTTCCCCTTCTTGAAAATGGGGGTTATATTTCCCTTTTTCCAGTCGTTGGGAACTTCACCTGACTGCCATGATTTTTCAAATATGATGGCCAGTGGCTTAGCAACTTCGTTTGCCAGCTCCTTCAGGACCCACGGATGAATTCCATCAGGTCCCATGGACTTGTGCACGTTCAGATTTTTAAGATGGTCTTGAACCAGATCCTCTCCTACAGTGGGCCCAAGGTCTCATTCTCACAGTCCCTGTGTCTACCTTCTAAGACTTGGGTGGTGTGGTCAGAGCCTTTGCCAGTGAAGACCGAGGCAAAGAAGTCATTATTGCTTTGGAGGTTCCAAGTGGATATTAGGAAAAAGCTCATCACCAGGAGGTGAATGTACTAGAAATTGTTGCCTGGACAAAATGGGAAATCAGCCCCTGGAGTTTTTCAAGGCTCATCTAGACAAAGCTGTAGCTGAGCTGGTCGATTGGTAGCAATAGGTCTCTTTCAATTAAAAGAGGACTTCCGTATGTCATTTCCCAACTAACTTTTTTTGTGGTTCTGAGAAAACTATAAATCAGAACACTGACAGAGAGAAGCTGATGTTTCCTGAACTGTTTGGTAGGAAGAATTTTCAGTGTGTTGTCAGCACGCTTCTGTCCTGACTTATGTTTGTCCTCCTCCTACCTTAAAGTATTGTCCTAAAGTTGCTATATTGCTACACTGATGGTCTGTCCTAGGGAGAAATGGATGTGATTTTTTTTGCACTTCTTTAGTGCATAGGATTTGATTGGAAAAAAATCAGCAAAACATTGACGCCAACGGGGAACCCAAATTAACTGTGAACCTAAATTGCCGATTTCTGATGGTAATTTTAACTTTCCACATAGTTGTACAGGGAATTGTCAGAATTGGAGATCATAATAAATATTGCCGGTCAAAAGGAAACTAATTCTAGTAATCTGTACTCACCAATGTATTTTAAAGAACAGCACTTTGCTCCCTCAGACTTATCCATTTCTACTTTAGCCATTAATGGTAAAATTCCCATTAACTTCAATGATCAAGCTCTTAGAGGGATCCATTAAAAAGCAATAATAACAGAGCAAGAATGGATCAATTTCCTAGTACAACATTTTGCCTTTTAAATAGCTCAGCCTCTATTTCTTTTTAGCAATAAATGATACTGGATTTCCTAAACATAACATAACCCCAGATGTCAGTGATGTTTTCAAGAAGAGGAATTTGCATATTTTAAATCAAGGAGGAAAGTAAGGAAAGTATGTATGCTATTCTCATTTGAGGTAGGCAAGAACTTTCATTGAGTACTATAAAATTAATAGCAAGATAGTATCATGGAGCAGTAGAGAAGTCACATGCTTAATTACAGAGTATCTGACACCTGTATTTAGAACCCAGTCTGGAGAATATTTTGTGATGAATCTAGAGCAATTAAACAACAGTACTGATGTCCCCGATATTACATGCTGCTGTGACATATGGAAGTAGCAAAATTCTGTTTGTTCAAGAGTAGAACAAAAACTTTGAGTTTGATAAAGGGTATCTTGTACAGTGAGTTTTGCAGGTATTTAGTATCATTTGGAGAGATTAATTGGTTAGTTAAATTGCTATTTTCCCTCTTTAGTGGAAATGGTATATCCCCGTTTCACATCTGGAAATGTAAGTTATACAGCTGTGTATCATATCATATAATAAAATTATGGATTTACTATGTAACAAAAATATAGTATATTCTATAGTCTTAAAAATGTCTATACATGTTGGCTAATTATTACTGAGAAGAAACTTTTATGGTAATAGGGAAATATAAATCTACTGAGTCAGAAACTCTAAGTGACTTGCCAAAAGCCATGCAGAAAGTAATTTTAAGAGCTAAGATTAGAATTCAGAAATTTCTGTCTTTTTGCCCTTCATTCAGAGCAGAGCCTGCACTATATTTGAAATTCAATTGATGTTTCCACTGAAAATCAAATTTTTAATTACTAACATAGGAACTGGTTGAAATTATACTGATTTAAAATATAACACAAAGTATTTTAAATATTATCACATTTATTGTAATAATAGCTTTAATAGCTACCAAAAAGTTTAAATGTCATGAGATTTTTTTATGTACAGGATGGTAAGAAACCATACTAAATGCACACAAAATTTTAGATCTTTTCTTACCTTTCACTTGTGACCTTCAGGCTCTAAAACCATAATTTTCCTTCTAAAGAACTTTTTTCTTTTAGGTTACACTGAAATCCATCAAGAATTTGAAAAAGATGATCCTTGAGCTTTTAATATTTACTACAAATGCTGAACATGCAAAAGACAGCCTGTTTAAAAAGCTGTTTAGGTGAATATACCTCTTCGTGCTTGCTGTTGTAAAGGTGTGGATGACAAACTACAAAACATACTTGCAGAGTAGAATCTGAGGAAGATTTACATAGAATTGAGGTACCTAATATTACAATAAAAAGTGTAAAAATCCCTTAAAGTTTATAGAGTTTGAAATTAACTTTTGCATTCAATAAATATATATACATAGAACTGCAGTACCCTATCTGAGCCAACTGCCTTACGGACAGACAGGACAGCTATCTCCCTCTGTAACCTAGATATAGGACTTAGAGTGCTTGATGTTCTATACAAGATAGCTTACCAAATATTCAGAGAAAACCTAATAAGTCTCATAAAAATGTTTATTAGAGTTACTTTCAAATATTATTTCATACAAATGATGGTGCCTTTTTTCTTTTCTATAGAAGCCTATTAACCAGTAGGCACTGACCTGTAGTTTAATAAAACTTTTCAGATTCATGGGGACAGTAAAATAGACATCTGAAGAAACCTAATCTAGCAGTCAGTGGTGAGAGAAATTTTGCATTATAATTGCTGTTCTGGGGGCTAGTTATGAGCCACCTTACATGCAACACCCATCAAAAACAAGCCTGCACAGTCCCATTGTGGTTCTGACCTTTTATATACAATTTATGATAGAAAATTGCATTTTTATATATTTTATGCAATATAGAAACAATGACTATCAATTGTCCACTTATAATCTAAACTGGGTATGAGGTCTGAGACTGCTTGAATTCTGTAAAATATTTGCCTTGTGTTCCTAAGAGTAAATATTTTAACCTGACCTGATTTTCTGCAGCAATCTCAAAAAGTTCTGAGCCGTAAAACTAGTGACCTGAAAATTCAGTGTACTCTGGTGGATTTCCTTTGGATCTTCATTGTGATTTTAGTATCAATTTATCCAAATTCTTACTGGCAAGGAAAAAAGTCTGTGCCACAGAAAGTAAATGTGGTCATTGTGAAGACACCCTGAGTGAGCATGTTGACTTCAGGATTAAGACAGTGTTCATCTCTTCTAGTTGTACTTTGTGCAGGGCCTGATCTAGAAGACATGTTTTGAAAATGTCTCCTGAACGACTGTGGTGGGTTGACCTTGGCTGCATGCCGGTAACCCATCAAGCTGCTTTATCACTCCCATCCTCAGCTGGACAGGGGACAGAAAATACATCGAAATTATCATAGAATGAGGTAAGATGGAAGAGATCACTCACCAAGTACTGTCATGGGCAAAACAGATTTGATTCAGGGAAATTAATTTAATTTATTGCCAGTCAAATTAGAATAGAATAATGAGAAATAAAATAATATCTTAAAATACCACCATTACCCCTCACTTCTTCCTGGGCTCAACTTTACTCCCAATTTCTCTACCTCCTCCCGCCAAATGGCACAAGGTTGCTGCTCCTTCCATCTTGCACTTTTCCCCATTGCAGCATGGGGTCCCTCCCACAGGAGACAATCTTTCATGAACTTCTTTAACATGGGTGCTTCCCATGTTCTTCAGACACTGCTCCAGCATAGGTCCCTTTCCATGGTGTGCAGTACCTCAGGAACAGACTGCTTCAGAGTGGGTCATGAGTCTTGCCAGTAACCTACTCCTCTCCACAGGGTCACAACCTCCTTTGGGTGCACCCACCTGCTCTGACACGGGCTCCTCCATGGGCTACAGGTGGATATCTGCTCCACTGTGAACCTCTATGGGCTGCAGGGGGGCAGCCTGCCTCAGCATGGTCTGCACAACGGGCTGCAGGGGAATCTGTGCTCCAGCACTGAAGCACTTCTTCCCCCTTCTTCTTCTCTGATGCTGGTGTCAGCATACCCATTTATGTCACATATTCTCACCCCTGTCTCATGGCTGATGATGTTCAGCAGTTTTTTTCCCCTTTTTAAATATGCTATCACAGAGGTGCTACCACTGTCACTGACTGGCTCAGCTTTGGCCAGCAGTGGATCCATCTTGGAGCCAACTGTCACTGGCTCTGTCTTCTGGGAGAAGCATCTGGGATCTTCCAAAATGTGTTTGACATCTTCTCACAGAAGCCACCTCTGTAGCTGCCCCACTACCAAAAACTTTTCATACAAACTCAGTACAATAAATAATTTTAAAAAGCCAATCATGGATATTCTTAATTCCCTAATTTCATAACAATTCCACAAGAGACATATTAACATTATACTGAATCTCACTGATAAGACAGGCAATTCTTGTTTTAGAGGCAGAGTCTGAAAAACTTAAGAAGTTAAGAAAACTTCTTAAGTTAAGAACTTAAGAAGTTAAGAAAAACTGAGACATGAGAGGTATTTATGATATGAAGAAAAGATTGCTTCAAACTCTGTTTTTGAATGTGAGGATATCATGAAAGAATTTATTCTTAGCCCTGTTCTAATCTATACCATGCTGCTTGTCCAGCTTCTGAAGGAGATCTATTTCAGAACTTCATAATTGACATATGATTTCTGAATTATAGCTATGGCTTTATGAATGACATCAATGCTGCTTGAGAAGCAGAACCAGTCTGATGAAGTAGGCTTAGTCATTGCTAATTAATTTACTTCTAAATGTATTTGATTTTTTTGTGGGATTTCAGGTAGAGGGGTGTTTTTTTTTGGAAGATGAGTTCTGGTACTACAGGAAGGAACATTACTCTATGAATTTAAACACTGATTTCAATGCAACAATGAAAATAAAGAGGTTATTGGGTTTGGGTTTTGGATTTTTGTGTGTTTGCTTTTTGTTTCATTTTAGTTTATATTACACATTTTATGTATGTATAGAGGATGTACGGTTTTGTGGGGTTTTTTTTTTTCCTGGTGGAGATATGTAGAGTACACCTTTTATTATGTGTAATAGAGTGAGGGCTTTTAAGCAAAAAGATGAGTGATGAAACTCACAGAGAACATAGAAATTATTCCATTCTGGAATGAGTAACACATAGATCACAGATTTCTGAGAAATAAGGCAGTCACTGACTTTGTTGTCTGCCTCTCCTAGCATCCAGGTAGAAGGTGGTATGAAATAAAAATCAACCCACATCCTTCAGTCAAAGAGACCAGTAACAGTCACTTTTTCTCCTTCTTAGTAGCTGGCGCAGTGCTGTGGTTTTGACTTTCAGACTGGGAACAGTGCTGATAACACTGATGTTTTTAGTTATTGCTCAAATGTTTAGTCTGACCAAGGACTTTGTGAGTCTCATGCTCTGCCATGAAGGAGGGGAAGCCGGGAAGAAGCAGAGACAGGACACCTGACCCAAACTAACCAAAGAGGTATTCCATACCACAGCATGTCATGTCCAGGATGTAAACTGGGGGCAGTTACCTGGAAGGGCTAGATCACTGCTGGGTCAGGCTAGGTATCAGTTGGTGGCTGGTGAGCGTTTGTATTCTCTTCCCCTGTCATTTCCTTTATCATTATTATTATTATTGGTGGTAGCAGTAGTGGTTTGTGTTATACCTTAGTTACTGGACTGTTCTTATCCCAACCTGTGGGAGTTACAATTCTTTTGATTCTCCTCCACATCCCTCCGGGAGTGGGGGAGCAAGGCAGGGGAGTGAGTGAACGGGCTGTGTGGCTGGGCTTAAATGACAACACCAGTTAAAAGGAGGAACATCAGAAAGTAACATTCTTTTCTTAGAGCTGTATAATAGCACATTTTCTGCTCATTGCCATTTTTTTAAATTCACCCTTCCAAACTGTAGCCAGGGTTCTAACATTTATATTTAAAAGGTCTGCCTTTTTTTAATGTCTTTCATTCCTGGTCAACTGATGGAATTTAAAAGAAGCAAACTTCATTTGTTCACCTATATGAACAGATAAAATTTTATGTTCCAAGGTTTAAAATTGTAGTATTTGCTTTAGAGCTAATCATCATTGTGGAACACCCATTCTTAGGTTACATTGTTTTCTTATTAGTTTTTTTTTTTTACATAAACAAGGAATTTGTCTATTAGATACTTTTTTTTTTTAATAACAGTTCTCTTTCTCTAACACTCTGTTGGCCTCAATGTAAATCAATGTCAATACTTAAAACTGCAGTTAACACTTCTAATTATCCTGATTTTGTCAGACCAATTTTTTTCCATATTGCTATTTATGAAGCTACCTGCTCCAAAAGCCTGCAAGCTCTTCAAATGATAAACATTTCCAGTCTAGTTTACTGCCATTTTGATTCCTATTTTATGAGCTTTTGAGATTACATTCCCAGCAAAAGTTACATGTTGCCTACATGCCATCTACTGCTTAAATTCTCTATAGGAAAAGTACCTCACACCAGCTTTTAAATTAAAGTTACCACCAGTGTCAAATTCCTGGCAATCAGGTCAATTCAATTATTTCCTGATAGCAGAATGACATATTCTCCTGACTATGTTTTTATTAAATACCTAAAAGTTATAAATCTCAGGAATTTGTCATTGTTCTGGGTAACAACCTATAGTGTGTCAAAAAGCTTTTAGTCTTTTGTTATAATAATAACCATATTTATTGTTCAGTACTTCATAGTTAATGATCTATATATAATGCCCTCCAACGCAGAGACTGAAACTTGCTGCAGCATAATTGTAGCTATCTTGTATTACTTATGCACTTTCATAATTTATCATCAATTTCTATTCTAAACAACTACATGTACCAATGCTCCTTGAAGACTGCTGTGGTGAACTTCCTAGGCTGTTGGGACCAGAAGCAAATACTTTTTTATACTAGCTAAACCAACTTAGCTAAAGTCTAAAAATACTACTCATATGCATTGTGCCTTTTCTTGTTAGCACTGAGCCCAAAAAACAAACCATTGCCACTTACCTCTTTGGCCCTTTCACTTATGTGCATTTCAGATGAGTCATTATCCTCTCTGCCATCTGTTTTTCCACCATGCAAAATGAAGCATATGGTCAAAATCTAGAATGTAGTCCAAACCATACACTTTAGAAAATATAGAAAATACTAAGACACTTGTACAGTTGATTACTAATTTTTGGTACCTCTAGACATTTGACCTAAGATATCTTTTTGTTTGGTTGTGGGTTTTTTGTGACAATTGTGAAAGAGACTCAGGCCATATGCTTCCGAAAGCAAGCAAAGCTCTTAGATCTAATAAACAATTTCTTTCCCAGAAGGCTTTCTCATTGCATGACTTATTGTATTTATAGGTGAATTTTTTATCTAACAGTGAATTATTCTCTGTGTTTTCTCCAGGCATTTGGTCTTAGTAACTAGTAACTACTCAGGGAATTGTTTGCTTGTTAAGTTTCTTAGATTAATATTAAACAGAAAAGAAACAACTTTTTTTTTTTTAATTTATAAATTTCTAGAACATGCACAACTTGCACTTGACAGTGAAAGTAGTCTTAATTTATTCATTTGTTCTACTACTCCCACGCTATTGTAATTCAGCTCCCATGGATTGTCAGCAGAAATCTATTTATCAGCTGCATCTTGTTCAACATACCATCACAGGGTTCCTAAACAGCAACAACAAAAAAAACCACATTTCATTCCATTCTATCAAACCTTCATTGGCTCCCAGATTGCAGCAAAATTGATTTTCTAGGGCTTTATATGACTTTCTCTTTCCTTATTTTTACTACCGTATGTTTTTACTCATTCACTTTTAATCAACCTCACAGCACATTCTGAAAAAGCAAAAATTCAGACTTCAGTTTGACTGTTCACCCGCAACAGCATTTTAGCTAAGGTCCCCCTTCTACATAGTTTTTGCTATAGTTTGGCTTTATAGAAGTAGTGTATATATACATATATATAAGTATTGTGCTATTTACTCATGTGGGAAAAGAAAAAAAATACAAAAAAGAAGAAAAGGAATCATGCAGGAAAGGGAAAAAGAAGGGGAAGAAAAGCTTGAAATCAAGAGGAAAACCATAGGGAGGAAACTGAAAGACAGAAAAAAATCCCAGATACTCTCTGTAAGATATTGCATATGAGTTCTAAACACATTAATATGATTTGTGATACTACCACCTCTGTCACCAAAAAAAAGTCTCAAAGAAGGTTTTAAGCGGTATCAAACTGAAGGATGATGTCAAGAACAGAAAAAGCTATAATTAGCATATTGAATCAATGCTTCTGAATACATTTACAAGAAAGGACACTAACAGCTTACTAGTTGGCACTAACAGTAAGAATACTTTATCCTAGATGATTGCAGGGTCTGTGTGGCAAAAAGATTAACTTAATTGGGGAGATTCATAAGTAGCAAATCTCTAGGATCACGGAGAATTCAAGACAAATTTTTAAAGGACAGGGTAACTAATGTGACTCACAATGGACAGAAATCCAAAACAAAGGTGTCTGAAGGGTAAAAATGTGAAATGAGGGAGCAAAAGCAATAGTATAACTTCCGGCCACTGAAGTGCAAGCCTGATATATAGAAGCTAGGACTGCATCTGCATATAGTATTTGAAAGGAGTTTTAGAAAACAATAAATCATTCAGATTGGAGCTTTGTTGATGTCAAAGTAATGTATTGATTAAAAAAAAAAAAAAAAGAAAAAATGACCTATTGCTTATTGATTTTCCTTCTGGTGGAGCCAATACTAGTTTGCACAGAATGACACTAAAATTCTCTGTAGGAGACTTTCTGTTCATACAGCCCAAGAATATCCAAGCCTAGGCCTTGATGCCTCTTTGATGTGATGAATATCTCAAGCTTTCTGTCATGTAGGATCAAGATCTATTATTTTTATTTTTTTTAATAATATTTCACAAAAAAAAGGCAACATATAAGCAATTATTTTTAAATTTCAAGCTATTAGATGGAATTATTTCTGAAGGAAATAATCTGCTGTTACTATGCATCACCATTTTATTTCAAATCCATAAATCTGTATTGATTTTCTGTAGCATATAATATTTGGGTAATAGGTCAAACAAAACCCATCTGCCACTATCAGCTGGGGATACCGAACGTAGTGAATCAGACTGAAAATTTACAATATGCTGTGTCCTGTGTCAGTAACAACTTATCAGATGTTCAGAAGCTAATAACTAAAGTCACAAAATTAAAAAGGAATAAAATAATAATTAAAAAAATATTAAACAAGATGAAGAAATGAAATACTCTAAAAGTTCATTCCATAAAGAAATGTACACAAGATCTAGATTTGATGGAGAAGAACATAAAATAATTAATAAACATTTAGACTGGCACTTAATTTATATATGCTATAGGTGGTATTCATTACATTATATAATGCTTGGATTTTCTAACCTGTAATCTAAGTAGCAAAGTGAGTGTTGCAGATATCTGACATTCATGAAGTTCCTGCACTTTAATGCTCAATTCATCACTAATGGCAGTAAAATAAAACTACATCTAGGGCAGTTACAGAACCTTTCATCAGACTCTTGAGTTGGATCAGGACATGTTTGCAATAGCTGCTGCTGTATTTGTAGTGTGAAGAGCAGATCCAGACACTAGAGTTTTGTTAGATTACAAAGGGGAAAAAAAGAACTCTTTCAGAAACAACTTACAGTTTCCTTTCGGCTTAGATCAGATGAAGTCTGTCAGAAGTGTGAGTATATCCCATAACAAGTTTTGGTTGTGTTTTTTTTTTTTTTTCTGAATAGATAATGAAGTGCAGAGGATGGGGCCTTTCTGAGAGCAATTATTTGAGCTGTCGTAAACACTTTGTGTAGATGATAGGCTATCAGCATGAGGTATCTGTTGATTACAATGTGAATTTATTAATTTAAGATAGACAGACTTAAATTTAAGGACAATGGTTCATACTTCTGCATTCCACAACAGTACATATCTTACCACGCTTTCACTGCAGTTAGCATCTTCAAGGCTAGCTACCACGTATCTTAATACTATAAGAGCTTGACGTATTAGTAAATTAAGGTCTCTACTGGAACAGTGTTCCTGTGCTTTGGCCCTATCCTTCACTTTCTATTATTCTTTTAGATTACCCATATGCTAAAAGAAAAATTGTCCAACCTAGTATCCTAATTGAATTTATTACTGCTCTTTCTAAAAGACATCAATTGATACTAAAATCTTTTATAACAAAAAAAAAAAAAAAAAAAATCATAGTACTGCTTTGAAACAATTTCAATCAGAAAATTGTATTTAAGAAGTACTAATTTCAGCATCATGGTTGGAGACTGCCATCTGTCCTCTGTTCCCTGGGGCTATTGACTACTTTTGTGAAAGTCTGAAAATAAAATGGAACCATTAAAACTTTTATATTATATATTCATTTTGAAACTTAGGAGCCATACAATTTACAGTCTCTAAAAAGTCAGTTTGGTCAGTCATAAGTGAATAACAAATTAACTGAACAGCAAGGCAACAGTGAATAAAATTTCTATAGAAGTCCAAGAGAGCTTTACTTTGTTTGCAAAAGACCTAGGATTTCACTCAGCAGAAAGATTCCAGATACTGAAACTTAGTATGAGATCTTTTGCTATCCTGATTTTTTGTTATAAAATAGCTATGCAAAATTCAAACCAGACCCTCAACCCTAGAGAGTGCATACCTAGGAAGAAACTTTTGTTTATTCAAAGATCTATTGGTTTTCTTCCTTATTTCTTTTAAAGAAAATTTATATGGAAAACTGCAGAAGACATTTTCTTCCATTTCTGTTTAAAGCTACAACCCTGAGAACACACAAACAAAGAAATACACATAAGTTACCAAAATCAATGTGTTACTTTTCAAATATTAAATTTTAAATATATATATCCTTGCTTCAGATTATTACTTTAGAAATGAATGTAAACTCAATGGCTTGTTTCCCCAAAATAATTTAGTAGTAGTTTTGAAATGCATAAAGTATTTCTGAACATGCTAGTATTTCCACATAGAATAAGTAGTAGTAAATGCAAAGATGATTAGCAATTCTGCAGCACTGGTGAAGTAGCTACTTCCATTTCTTGGGCTGGTTTATTTGAAACTTTTTGGTATTCCATTATGGTGCTTCATTGAACAGACACCAAATACACCCTAAAAGGTATATCTTGCTAGTTAGAGTGGTATCTGAGCTCTGCACATTTTTTAGAAATATATATTCTAAAGCTACATCTAACTGCATTGTTTGAGCATGTAACTAATTTAAAGACATATTTAATCATCTTTATTACCATTGTAGCTTGCACTTCATTTGGTTTAGGACAAAACATCACATACAGATTTGGCACCAGAGATACAATGTTAAAAATAAAGTGTCAAAAGCTTTGTTTAGTATGCTTACATGCTCAGGTTTTATTCCCATTGAAGCCCAGGCAAGGACAGGTGATGATAATGTATTTAATATATCCTCATGTGAGTCAGGATGTAAAGTAGGCATGGATACAGCTATTGAGGGTGAGAAGCTGTTCTGGACTTACCACTGCCAGTTTAGTCAGAGACGTGCTGAACCAAGAGAGCAATGAAATCTATGTAGCCTAATACTTAGGGTGATCAGGTGGAAAAAGGAACACAAATTTCTGTTCATGCCTCCTTTTTAACCACAGCTCTGACCTAAGTAACTGATTTTTTAAGGGAAAAAGTTATAACTTTAGCATTTGTTGCATTCATTCATTTTACTATTAATTGATGTATTTATTTTAATTATATTATTTCCAATTACTTTTCATTACTCCCAGTGCAAGTTGTTCCCCTCCAGTTTACAAATGGCCTCTGTCCTCGATTTGGCTGGGATAGAGTTAATTTTCTTCCTAGTAGCTGTTTTGGTGCTGGGTTTTGGATTTAGTATAAGAATAATTTTGATAACACACTTATGTTTCAGCTGTTGACAGATAGTGCTTAGCTGCTACAACTAGTGCTTCCATCCTGGGCTTTGGGGATGTTCAGGAAGATGTCCATGAAGCCAAGCATACATGCACAGAGGGAGACAAAAGCATTTTATATCAGAGATATATTATTCAATTACACTTTTGTTGAAATCAGTGAGCAATAGGACATGGCAATAGGATAAATTCCAAAATTCTACAGAACTATATGGTTATTTTGGTGTTTGGGTCTAAGTCAGATTTTTGTGGAGAAATATTTTTTTAATAATTTTCTTGTTTCCCATTTACCTTGCTGTTATGGAGTGTTCTTGTTCAGGGTATTGCATCAGGGAAACAGATTTCTCTGCCACCAGCTTCTCTCTGCAGACTAAGTTAATTAAATAAAATAGAATAAAGATTTCAACCCTAATAAATCTGATTCTGTATTAAGACACTGTGTCACATTTGAAGCTCTTTCAATAAAGCCAGGAAGGACTGATCCTAAAGACTTTTTAATCATTGTGCATGACATTAGAAATATTTTTTCAATCCTACCCTATCAAACTGATAGCTTGAACATGAAGATTTACATACTCTGTATTAACTGGTATGAATTAACTGGTTTGTTAGCACAGAAGACAATTGACAGATTATCACTTAAAAATCATGTTAATTTTTTCTTTCAAGTAGTATCACAAAAGAGACTGTTTTTCACTGCTTCGGTATTCAACAGATCATGAAATATAATCACAGTACGTAACACAGAAAATGGTTCCACAGAAATAATGTACGCTGTTTTTCTTCCTGCTGATTTTACAAAATGACATTGGAAATGTACTTGCAAAGTCCCTCATGTGAGTTTTACTTTTTATTTCTAGTGTTGATTAGCTTTACACTACATTGTATCTAACTTCCATTTGATAAGGAAAAGCAGAATTATTAATACATGCTCATGAAACTACACACTGAGACGCACAGTTCCATAAACCCATATGCATGAGGTCAACTTTCAGGATTTAACTATCCTAAAGATTTTAATGATATTACCACGTTAAATGTATTAATGAATCAGTATTTTCAGAACTAGGGAGAAATACTACACATTTTTTTTATAGTATTTGTTATAAGCTTAGTGATGTCAACAGTATATCTGGAACAAAGCAATTTATATAATTGCATGTTCATTTCATTTCTTATTAAGATTGCTCATCCTAACACAGAGGATGATCCTTAGTATAATTTTTTAAAAGATTTTAGACCTTTAAAGTCTAGATCTTGTACATCTGCAGAACTGAATTCAGAATTATAATTCTGCACCAGGTAAAGTTATCTTTTAAGTCTGCAAAACAAAGTAGCAAAGGGTTTTGTTTTTTTCATTCAAGCATTGTACCATGTGCCTGGAAGCTATAGTAGCAAAAAGGTTGCAATGATACTAACACTGCTGAACTGATATTCTTAACAGTTCTTCTGTTATCCTGTAGGTCACTTGCTATAGAGGACAAAGCTGTAAATCTAGTGAGGATCCTTTAGAAACTAAGTAAAAGGTTAAAACAGGTTAGAGAAAACAAATAGCTAAACTGTTCCTATGGGAGCTTTCTATGCACACTATGTTGGTGGTATATGAGTTTCCACAGCAACCACAGATTCAATATCAGAGTGCTACCCTCCTACATTATGCCATATTACCTGTGATCCCTTATGCCCAGCTAGCGTATTTGTAGGGTCTCCTCACCTATTATGGTACTGAATATATTATTCAACTTTACTTGCTTTACTTTAAAACTGGACTTCTAAGGTAGCTCATAAGCCGTAAGAGCTGTTGAAACTATGTAAGTGGCTGGCATGTCCATATCAGATAAACCAACATGTTCATGACTGTCAATTTCAGGAACAGTCATCTTTACATGAGAGTGACTCGATTTTGAATAATTTCTACAAGGTGCTTTTTTTCTAAATAATGGGGAGGGAAGCTGGGTAACATTTAATTTTCTTTCCTTTGTGCTTTTTTATTTTTCCACACATGAGAAATTTTATTTGTGTACTATAAAAATGGTTTGTTCTGTGAATACACCCTCACCTATTCTTCATTAAGGTATGAGTGGGTAGCCACTTACATGCAACTTTAGAAAAAGAGATTTGTGGGAAAGTTTGAACATCTTTCAAATAATTTCTTCTTTCAAGCAGTATACAGTCCCAGAACCTGTATATAAATTTGTATAATATATCAGTAAGGCTAATGACTTATTATCGTGGTACACTATCACCTAGAATTCTACTGTCAAAGCTGCTTTGCTCTGTGGGCTTATATGAGGAGATAAACCAGAGAGCTTCATTCTAAATAAATAAAAACCAGGGGAATAAAACGGTGAGATTATTCCTGGAGCACAGTTAAGTGAAGCAAATGAAAAGCTTTATGATCTGTTTTGCTCCAGTTAGCAGAATACTTAAGCACATGCTGAACTTAAGAAAAAAAAATTATTTCTTATTAAAATGCATTCCTTAAAATATGACCTTGAGTGTGAAGCTTACTTTAGTTGGACAGCTCACTTTAATGGTCCCTGCATAAGTTAATGGGTTGGGTTGTGTACATTACATGGCTTGTCTGTTGTACAAATCCCAATTTTCTATTAGAGACTGACACTGAAGGTCTTTCAGTGATCACAGAGTGATCTATGACTACTATACCAGGGCTCTTCTGCATGCCTCCATTTGTACAGGACAAACAGAAAAATAGGTCACACTTAACTGAAAAGCTAAAAAGATGACTAGGGAAAAAAAAAAAAAAGAAAAAAAAGCTAACTAGAAACAAGGATTCATAAATCAGAATATTCCCTTAAGCTTATTTGCTTGGAAATCTAACTAGTAGGAAACAAAGACATTTCTCTGCAGAGCTATACATACACAGTTCATATGGGCCAGTGAAGTGGTTATACCTATTAAACAAGGCAAACCCAGATTCCCCGCTTTTGCTTCTTTTCTTTCTAAAAATACCTCATCTTATGGTGCTGTTTCATCATATAATTTTCCTCCAAATACTGCAGGTTGATATGATAGCACTGAAAATCTACCTAATGTGATCAAGGTACCAGAAACACTATTTGACAACAAAAATAGCAACAATAATAATATAAACTAACTAACATAAAAAAAAAAAAAAAAAGAAAAAAGGAAAAAGGAATAAAGCTGGATGAGGAAATCTGTAAGAATTTGCAGACTTGAAAAAAACCACAAAGATGCAAACTATGCAGATGCTATTTCATAGAAAGGTAATGGCAAGTGAAACACGGTATAGCTCACTAAAAAGTATATAAAGGAATATAAACCAAATGATAGCATATAGATTAAAGCAATAGAAAGTTTGGCAATTGGTAAACCAAAAGAATAAGAATATATTCAGAAATAGCAGAGCTTTGGCATCAAAGCTTATAGAAAAACAAAACTGATCAAAGGAATATGTACTTGTGCAATTTGTATATGAATACTTTGCAAGTTTATCCACCATACTACAGATGAAACAATTGCAGTTTGAGACAACCAAAGATGGAAAAAAGACTTTTGAAGAAAGAAGTGTAGGGAAAACAAGTGTTTAAGCTTACATGTACAGAGGCGTTACTTTCTGATGACATTAAATGAACTTTCATTAAAGGATAAAAAAAAAAAATACACTTTTCAAACCCCATGCACATTACTGAAATGATAAACATATTTGTCTCTTTCCTTAAGACAAATATAAGCAATTTTTTTTATAAATAACCCAGTTAGTTCCACATTTTGTTTGGTTGCTATTTGCAGATGAATTTTAAGCACCTTTTCATCTATCTTTTATTAAACATCTTTCTTTTTCAAAACCTGTTTAAAACAGTGCTGTAAACATTCAGGTAAAAAATTAATCTTTTCTTCTTTCTATTTTGCCAAGCTCTAACGAAACTCAAAAGCTGATGTCCTATTTCTAAGACACAACGAGCAGCAGATTACCTGAAATGCACAGATCACATCTGAACAAAATAAAATGCTAAGCAATATTCCTGCATAATGATCATTGCATGATACAGTGTGCAAACAAAATTTTCTTTTGTGATCAAGTTTGAGAAGCAGGTATGCTTTGTGTTAGTATTATAGGGATGGTCGCCTGATGATGCCCACCCATTTTTGTACAGTTCTGTGTGCACTACAAAGTCTGAGACAGGCAGTGTGCAGTACATACATTTTGTCTAAGATAAACCAAGTGAAACAAAACTTCTATCTTTCAAAGTCTTTTAGAACCGGTAAAGGTTTAATCAGCTCATATTGATTATATGGCACTGTGTTCTGCTTCCTAATGACAAAGTCTGGTAGATTTTCACTTTATCAATCAAGGCAAAGTATAACATTAAAAAATAAAGAGACAGCTTGGCTTTATTTTTCTTTATATAGATTTTGTGTTTTGAAAATATTGTAAAGAATATTACTTTGGTGTTAAGAGAGCAGAAAAATCAGTTAAATTTATAATCATCCATTGAAAATTTAAATTAAAACTAGTATCAATATAAAGTAATACATAGAATCCCAAATGTATTGAGAAAACGTAACAGTTACTGAACATTTAACTTGTGCCTATAGTTTTATTTATTTCATTGGAAACAGTAGCTACTGAACAGACAGCTAAAACTTGCAAAGATTTGTCTCCTACATAAGATTATTTTATTTGCTTTTAACAAATTACTAGGAGAATAGGTTCTGGTATTGCTGAAAAGTTTTTAGGCTGCAATCTCCTGTGACAGAACTGGATTGGAATCTTTAGTTATCTGTTTTGAAATGCTATACTATCAACAAATATAAGAACTGTTACAGTAAATCAGTAAGTTTTGTTAGTCAGGGTTATTTTTCCCTCACTTCTGGGACTACCAACATATTGTTCCATGTCCAGACAAAATTGAAATTCAGTCAGTAATGCACAAGTGTTTTCATATTTGGCTTCTAGGTGTCCCAAATTATTCAGCTACAGATAGCAGCTGCCCTCAGATGGACTTTGAATCTCAAATGAAAGCTGTGCTTCTAATGTCCAGGAGTATTGATGTTTATATTTTAGATTTACATTTTCATATGGAAAATGATATTCCACCCCTTGCCCTCCTCACCCAGTTCCTTCCATGCTGATTTATTTTGAAGGTCAGCTTTGGAATAGGAATTTTAAACTCTTCAGAAGAGATAGAGAAAATCTTGAGAGGCCTGCTTTACACATTTCAGAATAATTTACACTGTTCAGGGTATGAAATGTCCAAAGGTCCTTTCTGTAGAATAACTCATAGCTGGGAAAATCCTAAGGCAGCTGTAAACGCAGCTGAGCTCCATCCTACCTTATGCTCCCATAGCATATAATGGGGCAGAAATGCAGTGCTTTACAGAAATCTTCATCTTGCAGCTGGTGTAGAGTGGTCCATACCGCACTGACATATATCAGATTACTTTCATAGATCAGTAAAGAACTGTCTCTTTTCATGTTTAGTCTGCTCTCTGTATCATGCTCAGCTTACTGTTTCTCAAGGAATAACTTTAAAATAATAAAATTCTCTCTACAATTAATGTTCTGTAATATTTCCCTTGATCATCGTTTTTCCAAGTACATTTAATGTGCTTTTCAAAAGGATGTCTAGCAACACATACACCTATCACCTTTTATAACTAATTTCCTTTTGTTTAGTTTTTATGTCAATAAGTTAATGTGCACAAGACTTGACTTTATTTAACAGTATCTCTCTGAAAAAAGAGGCGAAGTTACTGCTAACTTTGAAAAAAAGAACTAGGGAGATATCTAAGGTTTATCATGGGGACTTGTTCCTGTAAAAAGCAATGGAGTGTAGTTAACCAGTCCCAGTGAGGGAATATTTTGTGGAGAGTTCACAGGATTATAAGAGACTGAGTAGATGGGGAGGGGAAAACGCAATGCTACACACTCCTGTGCAGCACTGAATGAAACCAAGTAATAGTGAAGGTTGAGATCTACATATGCATGAGCATGCAGACGATGTGTGATGAATTTCTCAAACAAATTCAGACAAACAAAAAGAAACCAGCAGCTGCTACGTCATCCCTGAAGTATTTCTTCGGAGAATATCCTCTCTCTATCCATGTACTAAATTCTGAGTGCTTCCCAGCGGTCTTTATATTTCTGGCCTTTTAATGAATTTTATAGTAGAAAGCTGCTCAGTATTTCATAGATACTTGTTGCTTGAAACATGAATTCTGTTTCATTTATTCATGTCACATGTGATGGGATTTATTTTGTATTAGGACATTGCTTAGGTAGACTACAAACTAAAAACTCTCCATGTAAAAAGAGCTGTTCTACTCAGAGACCAAATACATCTTAATACAACTACACTGAACATAGAAAAAAAAAAAAAGATTAAAAATAGAGGCACTTTACATGAAGTCAGTAAAGGACTTGTGCCGGACTTACCTAAAAAAAAGTTCTGTTGGTGTGAAAACGAAGTTCAAGTGTTCACTGCTCATCAATTCAGTAGTTATTGTTTATAATTTTGCATGTCTAGCATAAAATAAGGATTTAGCCCCTGAGTTTTTTAGTGTGGTGTTGCTATGTAAGTTTTCTTCCTCTGAGACTTTTTTTCAAAACAGAGAGCATATAATGAAGAGAAATTAATCAGTTAGTGTCACTACATCTGAAAAAGGGTTAGTGTTTGTGTAAGGCTGTAATACATGAGGAATTCTGTCCTTTCAAACCCCGAATGGCCAAGTTTTGACAGTATCAAGCAGCTGGAAGCCTACCCATGTTGAGTAGCACTCTCTGTCTCTTGGTATGTAGAGGCATAGTGCTTTCTCTACCTGTTGCTCTCAGTAGAACACTGAAATCTTGAATTCAACAAAGTAAAGATTCAAGCATTCAATCAAAGACTGAGAAGGGCTCTCTGAATAAAAGGAGAAATGACTCTGCTTCTTCAAGTTGAAAGATATAGCTGGCACTGGGAACAACAGAATGCTCTCAATCTACTGTGCCACAGTGGTAATTAGTCTGTGTACCTGGGGATGAGAATACATAGGGATTGTCACATGTGCATGAGATGGAAACATTTCCATTTCCATGTTTAATAAATGTCTAGCTATATTTTTCTTTTTTTTTTTTTCTGTTTTCTTTTTGTTTGTTTGTTTGTTTGCTTGTTTGTTTGTTTTTTAGGAAATCACTGAGAAAATTAATTTAACCACTATACTTCAGAATCTCTCTTGCAGAAATCATGGATAAGTTGCTGTCTACAGTGAATAGACTTCAAAGCAGGGACTGGAGGAGCAAAGTCCCTCCCACTGTAACAGAAGATAAGGTTCATGACTGGCTGAGGAAACTGAAGGTGCATAAGTCTTTGTGTCCTGACAGAACACATGCAAGGTCTTGGGTGGAAGTAGTTGCCAATATAACACTGTTATATTTGAAAAGTCATAGCAGTTAGGTGAAGTCCTCAAGGACTGGGGTAAAGGAAACATTGTTCCCATTTTTAAAAAAGGTAGAGAGGAGGACCCTGGGAAGTACCAACCTGTCCTGCCCACCTCTGTGCCTGGGAATATCATGGAACAGATCCAGACAGAAGCTATGTATCCTGGGTTTAGCAGTAGCAGTCATTTTTTTTACCCTTCTTAGTAGCTGGTGCAGTGCTGAGTTTTTGACTTTCGGCCTGGGAACAGAGCTGATAACACTGATATTTTTAGTTACTGCTCAGTAATGTTTACTCTGACCAAGGACTTTCTGAGTCTCACGCTCTGCCAGGGAGGAAGGGGAAGCTGGGAGGAAGCAGAGAGAGGACACCTGACCCAAACTAGCCAAAGAAGTATTCCATACCACAGCACATCATGCCCAGGAGGTAACTGGGCGTTACCTGGAAGGGCACTTTCTTCTCAGTCAGGCTCGTTTCGGCCGGTGGTATCATATTCTCTTCCCTTGTTATTTCTCTTATCACTATTATTATTGGTGGTAGCAGTAGTGATTTGTGTTATACCTTAGTTACGGGACTGTTCTTATCTCAGCTCATGGGAGTTACATTATTTCCATTCTCCTCCCCATCCCTCCGGGACCGGGGGGTGGGGGGGTGGGAGAAAAAACCATGTGGCTGACAGGGTTTAAACCACAATACTGTGCTGAGGCAGATGGAGGACAAGGAGGTCCTTTGATAAAGCCAGCATGGCTTCACCAAGGGTAAGATCTGCCTGAACAACCTAATGGCGTTCTGTGATGGAGAGGCTACAGTAGAATCATAGAATAGTTAGGGTTGGAAAGGACCTCAAGACCATCTAGTTTCAACCCCCTCGCCATGGGCAGGGAGGGACACCTCACACTAAACCATCCCGCACAAGGCTTCGTCCAACCTGGCCTTGAACACCACCAGGGATGGAGCACTCACAACCTCCCTGGGCAACCCATTCCAGTGCCTCACCACCCTAACAGGAAAGAATTTCCTCCTTATATCCAATCTAAACTTCCCCTGTTTAAGTTTTAACCCGTTACCCCTTGTCCTGTCACTACAGCCCCTAATGAAGAGTCCCTCTCCAGCATACCTATAGGCCCCCTTCAGATACTGGAAGGATGCCATGAGGTCTCCATGCAGCCTTCTCTTCTCCAGGCTGAACAACCCCAACTTTCTCAGCCTGTCTTCATATGGGAGGTGCTCCAGTCCCCTGATCATCCTTGTGACTCTTCTCTGGACTTGTTCCAACAGCTCCATGTCCTTTTTATATTGAGGACACCAGAACTGCACACAATACTCCAGGTGAGGTCTCACAAGAGCAGAGTAGAGGGGCTGGATCACCTCCTTCGACCTGCTGGTCACGCTCCTTTTGATGCAGCCCAGGATACGGTTGGCTTTCTGGGCTGCGAGCACACACTGAAGCCAGCTCATGTTCATTTTCTCATTGACCAGCACCCCCGAGTCCTTCTCTGCAGGGCCGCTCTGAATCTCTTCTTTGCTCAATCTGTAGCTGTGCCTGGGATTGCTCCGACCCAGGTGTAGGACCCTGCACTTGTCATGGTTGAACTTCATAAGGCTGGTATCAGTGCACCTCACAAGCGTGTCAAGGTCCCTCTGGATGGTATTCCTCCCCTCCAGCGTATGAACCGAACCACACAGCTTGGTGTCATTGGCAAACTTGCTGAGGGTGCACTCAATCCCACCGTCCATGTCAGCAATGAAGATGTTAAACAAGACTGGTCCCAAGACTGAACCCAAGGCATCCCAACCGGACAAGGATGTCGTGTGGGACAGTGTCGAACGCTTTGCACAAGTCCAGGTAGATGACATCAACTGCTTTACCCTTCTCCATCAATTCTGTAGCCCCATCATAGAAGGCCACCAGATTGGTCAGGCAGGATTTCCCCTTAGTGAAGCCATGCTGGCTGTCACCAAGCACCTTGTTGTTTTTCATGTGCCTTAGCATGCCTTCCAGGAGAATGTACTCCAAGATTTTGCCAGGCACCGAGGTGAGTCTTCCCCTTCTTGAAAATGGGTGTTACATTTCCCTTTTTCCAGTCATTGGGAACTTCACCTGACTGCCATGATTTTTCAAATATGATGGCCAGTGGCTTAGCAACTTCATTTGCCAGCTCCTTCAGGACCCACGGATGGATTTCATCAGGTCCCATGGACTTGTGCACGTTCAGCTTCTTAAGATGGTCTGGAACCAGATCCTCTCCTACAGTAGGCCCAAAGTCTTCATTCTCACAGTCCCTGCGTCTACCTTCTATGACTTGGGTGGTGCGGTCAGAGCCTTTGCCAGTGAAGACCGAGGCATAGTCATTCAGAGCCTCAACCTTCTCCAAATCCTGTGTAGGTTGTAGACAAAGGAAGAGCTACAGATGTCTACCTGGACTTCTATATGGCCTTTGACATGGCCCTCCACAACATCCAGTTGATGGGTGGATTGTTCAGTGGATGAAGAATTGGCTGGATGGTCACATCTAGACAGTAGTAGTCAATGTCTCAATGTCCAGATTGAGTGGTAAGTCCCTTGATGTCCTGTACTGGGACCAGTACTGTTTAACATCTTCATCAATGTCATAATGGGATCAAGTGGACCCTCCGTAAATTTGCAGATGGCCTTGCTTAGTTCTGACTGATTTGAAAGAAGACTTTTTCACTGACTGGGATGACAGTGACTTAAAAAAGGTGTTGTTGATTCTCTCATGTTATATTGAAGGAATTGATTGCAAATCACTTATAATTTTAAACTGTGAAATTCTATGCAGCATGCTGGGTTCCTAGGAAGTGATCACTGACTTAGAGTCTGAAGCAATCAGTTAAGCTTGCACACTCTTGGACATAAACTCACTCTGCTGAGGGGAAGACTAGCAGTAAAATCTGTTATAACATACTTTTTTTTTCCCCGCCTATATTCTGATGGTTGCTTCTGGACATAACTATGAAGAAAATATATTTGGCATAAATTAAACTAATTATTTTTTCCACAAAATTTGTCCATACCAGTTCTGGAATGGCAGGTTATGAAATAGTTAAATATACCCAAATAGATGAAAGCAAATTAAGTATGCCCATGTTCATCCTCAGGCATTGATATTCTTGGACATACAAACATTTTTCCCCAGATTAGCTCTTTCCCACCTTGGTAGCAGAAATGTGTCCATCAGAATGAGTTCCTATTCTGAACGGAATTTTCTAGGTATTAATTTAATAGACATTAGCCATGCAGCTATAAATATCACAAAAATATATGCAGCTATGCAATATATATATCACTATGTATGAGACTTGTCTTCATCAGTGATATATAATGAAGATAATATATTGCTCTAATGACAAGATAAAAGAGCCAAAAAACACACAAGGAATAGAACGATGAAGTATATGAAACTAGGCAAGTAAAATTTAAGAAAAGCTAAAACCTTCTGTAAAAGTATTTAAAAATGGGAAGACAATAAGCACACACAAAGAGGAAATTCACAAATATTACTTATTTTATATATATACTGTATTTAAACAGTATTTTTAGCAAGCATCTAAAATGCAAGTTCAAAAATACAAAAAGCACTTTAAGTCCATTATTTTATCAATTTTAAGTTGGAACAGAAATGGTAATTTTACAAAAGAATCTCATCAAAGCACAGGGTAATTATGTAAGAGCTAAATAAGACTATCAGCCATAAAGGAAAGCTGGAGTAGGAGGCAAGGGTGAAACATTCATTACCCTTCATATTCATGCACATATGGGGCTGACATAGCAAAAGGATTATGATTGCTCTCAATTTCAAGACAGAAACAATTTCAAAAGGTTCAGCAAAATCATTAGGAAATGAAGATTAGGCAGTAATCAGCATAAATGATTGATTCCAGCAACTGATCTATTTTAAGTAATAAGGGAAGATGACACAGAATATAATGTAAGGTGCATATTTTAGGAGGATTCTTTTGAGAAGTTAGGCACACTATAGAATTTTAGCATTAAAGGTAATAACAGTACTTTTATTATTAGACACAATCTAATTTTTACTAACACAGAAAAATAGAGTTTAATATTGTATTGGCCCAGTTGCTGAAGACAATACATGCATCTCAGCTACTGCAAGTTTTCATTAGCTGTGACAACAGAAAAGGTAAGGTGTAAAAGCTATTTCACAGAGAAAATCCTAAAAACTCAGTAGGACTACTAAAACCTGTCCTCAAAATACACCCGATATTGATCATGCACTGCTGATCATTACACTACTGATAAGATTGCAGCAGCGAAACCTAAACTTTACGGAGAGACAGCACCCATATTTTAAGTTTGTAGGCAGCAAAGAACCCCTCTGACTCCTAACTGTTCTAGTCCAGATATCCTGTGCATATTTCTCCAAACTTTATGAGTCCCTTCTATTAGAGAGATACACGTGTGAGCTGTCAAGCACATGCTAATATCCATGCTCATGTACTGGGAAGACGCTTGTCACTTTTTTTTTTTTTTTTTTTTGAGTACAGCATCAATAGAAATAGTATGAAAAATACTCATACTTTATCTGGGGACGAGTTTACTATTCCATCATCCAGTACTACAGATTTGCTCAGTACTACCAGCCAGTACTACAGATTTGTGGCAAACAAAATTGCTGCTTCACAGAAGCAGCAATTTTGTGGTTATTTTTAATGTTTGAGAACTTTGAAAATCTGACATTTCCCATCAGATGATCATTCTGATCACTGTCTTCCAGTTTACAAGCAAAGAGGGCCATCCAACAGAGTCCCCCATGTCTCCATTGGTTATATATTTCTTCCAGACTGGAGCTCAGTTACCAAACTGCAGAAGAAAGTTTGTGCATCTCTTGTAAATCAGTGGAAACATTCAGCAACATATCAATGAAAGGAAAACACAGGGTTTAAACTTACATTTGTTGGAATTACTTTTTGCCTATTGTCTTGGGCAGCATGGAGCTAGTTTCTGAAGTGATGAGCATGGAGTGGGAAGGTAAAAGATGAGAAAAGGCTTTTCTCTGCTTATATGTTTTTTACCTTTGCAGACAGTACTCATTTGTGCGTTGCTTTGGGAACCCAGGTCTCCAACACTAATAGGAAGAAGCCAGAGCCAGACCATGGGAATTGCACACTGCAGTCTGTTAACTGACAGAGGAGGAGCCAGAAAGACATACACAATGAAAACCAAAATCCCTGGTGTGAGGAGCTTAGGCACCAGGGTCAGCTGTAGTCATAAATTTAGCTGCTGTGGAGGCTAGCTAAAAACTACATATGAAGACAAAATTCATTCAGGGGATGATCTCTCCCTATTTCAAACCTTTGCAGATGGCTGATTCTCTAGGCATATCACTTTTATGACCACCAGCTGAAGTACTGTCACTCACCTTGAAACAGCCAGTCAAGCTTGTTCTACTGAAAGCTGTGATGATGCCCTTTTATGACTTTTTCAGCTTCCCTGACTTTTTCTTCCCTCAGATGCACAGGCAGGCATTAACTGAATTATTAGAGAGACAATTGATGAGACAGAACTTTAGATGACTTGGAAATAAATAAAAGAACTTCTCCCCACCCTCCCTCCCCGTTGTATTTTGTCTGACTTTTTCTATTTTAATTTAATATTGGATTCAATGTCACACCAAGTAATTCAAAACTAACAAAGATCACTTCCATTATTTTTCTTTGGACATCTGCTTCAGTGTTGCATGAGGTACTGAGAGTGCATCACATCTAATATTTTCTGTTCTTTTGAAAAACAAAAATAGTCACAATTTTTTTTTTTCTTTGTGGTGGTTAAACAAATAAAGAAAATGAGTGTAGAATTCTCCTCCTGCTCAATATATGCCATGTTAAGAAATCATATGTTTAATTGGTTAATATTTTCAGACATCAGAGGTGACTGTAATTAAAATATAGCATGCTTTGTTTTGTTTTTTTTCTTTTTCTCACTTTTTCCTTTCCTCCTTGGAATGGCAGAACATGTATAATACTCATGTTTGGATCTCACTTCTTTTTTCTTCTGTTTCATTTACTCCTGCTTTAATGTTTTTGTTTATGATATGGTATTTTTCCAATAACTTTTAAATTTTTGAGTTGAAGTGATAGAATCAGACTGTTAGGGCTGTTTTAAGTCAGTCAGCTACTTTTCTAGAAGTTATTAAACAACGTGTCTAAATTACAGAATGGTAGAAGGAAGGATGGCAGGCAGGCATGCAGAAAGGACAGAATCTGTATGCTATTTAGACATGCAGACAATTGAAAAAGACAAACAGCCTCCTGCCCCAAGAAAAAAAAGTAGAAAAAACATTAAAAGAAAAGAAAGGAAAACAACAAAAAATTAAAAAATCTGTACAAACAGATACTTCGGGCAACCACAAGCTTTTCAGGAAATCTTTTTAAATAATGGGAGGGGAAAAGGGGTAAATTCCCGTTGAAAAAGGACAAACAGAAAGAATACAGCTCCAATTCTCATTCCACATAGAGGGTTTATTCCAGTATTATCAGCTGTGTGTTACTTTTAACAATGTTTTACTTGGAAGTTGCTCACATGTATTCTTACTGTTCTATAGTGTAAACATAACAAGATATGCATCTGAGAATACAGAACTTAAAAACCAGAAAAAAATTGGTTGGAATTAAGAGTTTCAGCATGGCAGTAGAAAAATAAAAACAAATTTCTAAAAGATCCAGTTTTAATATGACCACTTTCAGGGCAAACATGGAAAAGTTATTGTTTAATATGTTGTGTTTATCTAGATGATCTTAAGGTTCTTTCCAACCCTAACTATTCTATGATTTTATGATTCTACAATTTTTGCCTCACCAAAATTACTCATCAGCAGTTGTTGAAGATGTCTGAATGTCATTAATGATACCTTACTACTACTTCTCCCACTAATTTCTTACCACCTGCAAAACATTTACATCCATGAGGTAGCTACGATTTCTGGCCAGTCCTAGCAAGAAACTTCTCTCAGACATTTAAAAGTAGCAATTAAGCATGCACACAGCAGTAGCATCAGTCACCTCCCATTAGCAAATACCTGTAGTCCTGTTCTGGTTTCTTTTCCAGCCTTACCCCCTAACATGTCTAAGCAACCTCACCCCTATTCCATTTTATCCCAGGAGCAGATGCATATGGTGATATAGCAAAGGTAATGGTAGCTCTGCCAATGTAAACAATAAACATAAATTTCTTTTTAATCTCCCTGCATAAGAACATGCCTAATCTTTCTGACCTTCTCTGGAAGTGACCATTGAGCCCACTTTAACACTGGGATCACTCTGAATAAAGCAACTCTTTCACATCTTCAAAATGTGATGGTATTCCACTAATTATTATAAACCTTTCATAACCCAGAAGCGTTGACTTATAGAAAAATCAACCCCTGCTATATAGTGGGACCCACAGATGCTCAGCAGACTCTCCTGATGCCTCTCCCCTTGTGACTTCCTGAAAATACCAAGATCTTAACTTTCTTACTCAGGATACTGAGGCATGAAGTGTCAACACTGTCAGCAAATTAACAGTTCCCAATAGCGCATCCCATCAGAGAAGATTGTTTTAGAAAAAAATAAACCAAGGAACTAAGGTCAAGGAAAAAAAAAAAAAGAAAAAAGAAAAGAAAAAAACCCCAAAGAAAATAGAGTATCTTTTCGGTTTACACTTACTACATTACAATGTAATGCACAGATGGAATTTAAAAGAAAAAAACAATCAATTTTTACAATATACCAGGTGCTCCAGCTCATACTTAGTAGGTATCACTCTTCCTTCTTTGCTTCTCATATAGGCAGAAGTTACTGGGAGGTAGCTGCTTAATTAGTTATTGGCCTCATCCTTTTGCCAATGAGCCAGACACAGTAGCTTGGTGAAGCATCTGGCGCTTGTTATCAAGCTCTCCCTAGCTTCCTCAAATGCAGCAAGCTGCTCCCAGCTGCAAACAGCAATCTTCTCTGTGATAGCCACTGTTTCACAGCAGCTGTGGGATTTGTGCTGGGGGACTTTCAGTAAGTCTAAACATGTTCTAGACGGAAGGATTTCAAATGTCATGCCTGTTCACCCAGGAGGTCATTCATATAATAACTTCTGCTGCAGGCTTATGTCCTGAGGGCTATTATGCCATGAAACTGCCAGCATAAGTAGAAGATGAAGTCCTTTCACAAGCCCAGCTGAACATCTGACAGTCTTGGAAGCTTGGTCTTGTGAGTTGGTAGCCTCAGGCTTTTTGACTTGCACAGCATATATTTCAAAACAAAACAAACCCACAACATTAAAAAAAAAAAAAAACAAAAAAGCAACAGCAACAACAAAAACAACAAACAAAAAAACCTAATCAAAACATAATTAAAGTTTTCTGTATGACTCAGAATATAGTTTTGTAAAACAGACTCCAACAGGCCCATCGGCCCAATGGAGGGGTCACAAGTAGTTTGTAAGAGGCAATGAAGAATTTCATGTTTCCCAGGAGAATAATTTCACTGGAGAAGGTGATGCACCAGCAGTATTACTTCATGTAAAAGTGATATATCAGGATGATCAAGAGACCCTTTGTGTGTGTCACAGCTTGGGAAAAGGAGTGGAGGGAGTCTGAGCGCCTGCCATTGGTGCACAGAATGTTGTTGGTCAGGGGCAGAGCTGGGATCTGCTCCACAAGGTAGGGAACGGTTTTCCTGTGCTGTCTGCCCTGAGGCTGCGAAGATCAACGGCCCAGGCAACAACGGGCCGAAGACAGTGACAGAGACATTGTGTTGCCTCGCAGGGCACAACATGAACTGGGTCTGGGGCTCACCAGACAGCCGTGAACTGTTTGCTTACCAAGAAGATGTTGCTGGACCCACGGGAGCCTGTGCATTCATTTTCTTTCCTTCCTTCTTTCTTTCTTTCTTTTCCACTTTGGATCTTTTCTTAGAATAAGAACTTGCCAAGACTTTTGTTCCTCCTGACACAGTTTTAGGGAAGTTTGCAATGAAGTTAATGTTTGTTTCATGTTTAAACTTCTGGAGAGCCTTTGGTGTCTCCCCTGAACTGCGGAGTGCAGTAAAAGATCAGCTTCCCCTCCATGGGAATATTTTTTTCCCCTATTACAACAGCTCTGAACACCTCTGCTGTATTAACCTGTACACTTTCTTCACCTTCACTCTTTTTTGTAGGTGGCTGATGATTTCACTGATAGCTCAGAAGTCTAGTGGTCTAATCGTTACCCAGTGGGGAATCCAGAATCAGACATACTGATGGATATAAGTGGTTTATCTTAATAGTCCATTATCTGAGCATATACAACTCTATGCAATATTAAGAATGCTTCCAGTATTATAGCATGGGATTGTTTGGATAGCACTATGGGTGACAAACAGTCATGGAGTGGGAGAAATGTACTGCTGCAGTCTGGGAGGCTATAAGGCAGCAGTGAGGGCAGGATGGTGGCTGCTAGGTTCCATAGCACTTGAAAGAACACTCAGTCCTGATGGACTCTGTGTGTGCATGCATGTGAGTGCAGGTCTGCAAAATTCTGGGGACTACATCTCTTTCCACTTCTTTCCTGCTTCCTCTCCTTTTCTTATCCTTTTTCTCATATCATGGAGAAATGGTGTTTTCTGGAAGATGGTATTTTGGTATGGTTAAATCTTATTTTGTAACTGTATTGTGTGCAGTCTAAGAAGTGGTGGTGTGAGAAGGGTATAATTTTTCTCCTTTGTCACCAGAGCTGGCCCACAGCTTTCCTTTTTAACCAGTAAACTGCAATGGGAAGAGTCCCGTCTTCTGGGTGACTATAGCAACCTGTCAATGTGTGGGAAATGCATGCTGGAAAGGAAAAGGCAACAAAAGAATTAACGGAGTCATCTGACAAAGTTATGGGCTAATCTAGGAATGTGCCAAAACTGCCTTTGATATTCTATTGTATTTTGATATATGCAATGCAAAGGTGTTTGGCATGTTGTCTAACTTGATTAACCTGGTGGACAGTGTGTTCTGCTGCTTTCCCCTATGTTTTCTTTCAGTTCACTTTGCTCAATGTAAGCAAGTAGAATCAGTGAGGCACTAGAAGAATACAAATGCATGCACCTACTACATTCTATCTACAATACCTGGGTGTCCCTTTATCTTTTTCTGTTTTTTCCACAATATGGACTTCCTCAATGGCAGCCAAATATGCGCGTATTTCAGCAAATTAAACTTGTGGCTACGCTGTCTGCCATATGAACAGCTGTTCCTTTCACAATGTATCACTTCCCATCCTAGTTGTAGAATGGGAGGTGGGCATAAACTGTGCGCAATTTACTGAAAACTGGGATGTTTTGCCTCTGCTTCTGCGGATAACGTTTCTGACAAAGCGACCATCAGCTTGTGGTTACTTGGGAGTCTAGATAACTGTTAAGAGTTTGAATGCACCAGTGAGGTTGCCTATGTATGAAAAATTGGGTAACATATGTGTAAACGTTTAGATCAAACGTTTGGATGTGCCTTATTGGGAATGTGGGAATTATATATGCACATACAGGGTGTGGAATCTTGGAAATATGAAGTCCCCATGCCAAGTTCTGAGCACTTGGATGCCATCTAAAATACTTCACTGTATTTATACTGTCTGATTCACCCACTTTCTCCTTTTTTTTTTTTCTCTCTTCATTGTGTGGTAATTGTGCTTATGAGATCATCCTCTTTGCAATAAGTAGTTAAAATGCACACAGTGACCCTGCTATTTACTGAAAGAAAATGCTATGTATCAACAAAAATTGTTAATGGAATCAGAAAACAAGTTTTATTTGTTAGTATTTTTTATGTTTACTCTAAATACCCAAATGATTAGGCTATCTTTTTATAATGAAAATCCATTCTCTGCCCCATTGTAAAGACAGCGATACCAATATAATGAAAGTTGAGAGGGTAACTTATGTTTGTTGACTACTAATTCAGCAGTATAGCTTCTGGAAATTTTTGTCATATATTGCTGCTAAAGAATTTATAACCTGGTGAAGCTGGTGATAGTAGGCTTTAAGGCTTACGAACTCCCTGAACCACTGGATTAAAGAATTTGCTGTATTTTGTGTAGTCCCTGGAGCATACTTTAATGGTTCTGCTGAAAGGGTATCAATCATACAGGAACTGTGATACAAAGTTACACTGAGGCACTCCAAGATGGTTAAATGCTTGCATTTTCTGTAATGTAATGCAGTTCTAAAACTGTATGTAGGAGGCATAACAAATAGAATCTTTGCAGCAAAATTTATGCAATCTATGCTTTGTGTTTTTTTAAAGTTCTGTAACTTTGTACTCACAAGTTTTGTGGAGTTTACTTTGTTTTGATGCTTTTATTTCAGCATTTATATATTTCTTCATATGCTTTTCTAGACATAAGTGGGAATCAGAAAGCAGGGATGATTTTCTCGTCATTCATGGGTGTGACATTTTGGTGGTGTTCTTTTCTTTTCTGTGGGTTGTTTTTTTTTTGGTGGTGGGGTGTTTTATTGTTGGTTCCTCCACCCCCAAACATGAGCATTCATGGAAGTTATCAATGTGTACTTTCATCCTGGAAATTTGTTGCTTTTTTGTTACTTATGAGGAAATTTTTATCTTTTAATAAAAATTATAGTTAATTATTCTGTTTAAGGAACTACTATGGCTCAGAAAGTTAGGGTTTTTTTACATATAACTACAAGTAATAAAACCTGTCAAATGGATAAAAGTCTAAGAAATTTTTGTCAGTTGAATAGAATTCCAATTAATGGAATAGAATTAATAGAATTGCAATTTATGTGGCCTACAGCCACACCACACTGAAAACGCACGATCTCATCTGATCTCAGAAGCTGAGCAGAGTCGGGTTCAGTTAGTACTTGGATGATTCTAAAAAGGGAGTTCTATTTACTCCTTCAGTCCTTCCAGAAGTCTTTTTTGCAGCTAAATTCAAAGGCTGCTCCATTCAAAATTGCCTTATTAGTGACTGAACTGATATCACAGTCCCGACAGTGAGACTGTAATAATTTGCAAGGTAAAGAAACAAAATATAAATACCTAAAGCAAATGTTTTAGGAAAAAAGTTGGAGGTTGCCTCATTTTTGTTCTTGAAGATTTTGCTTAATGTGTTTAAATAACATGAGCAGATATAATCAGTTTAGTTAGCAAAAGTCAGAATCCTGATAGCAGTTCACAATCAAATAAAGTATTTTCAGTCAGGTAAGCCTTCTAATTTAGTCTACAGTCTTGAAGAGGTTTGTCCTTCCAATTCTAAATTCTGTAGATCTTTAAAACATTCAACTGTCTGCTGCCAGTGTTCACTACTCTGACACATTTCAAACAATAAATGCAACAATAATAAAAAATACAGCTTCTGTAATTCTATACATTTGCATTACGCTGTCAGAGAAACCATAATCTGTAAGGCCATTATACCAAACATTCTGTTGCTTCTGCATCCATGAAATAAATGAAAAAGCACCATGTTCTTATATGCTACATAAAAGCACAGGAAAAACTGTGTTAGCAATAATGTTTGAATCTTATGTTCCTTGAAGACGTTTTACATTAGCCAAATTAGAGTGACAAGTCTATGTCACTAAAATAAGAAGACTGTTCTGGTTAATAGCGTACTAATATTTTTCTATGGTTTAAAGTGCTTCACAGCTATTTAGTCCTTTTTTGGTCCAGAAGCATCACCTTAAAGATGTCGGAAATCTTAGCTCATCATTGTTGCAGGAGGAATGTAAAACCAGTCAGTAGTGCAAAGAACCCACATTTTTACTGGATCCCTTCCCACAGGTTTTTCGGGTTTAAGTGGGGTTGTGTTTGTCTGTTTTCCTTTGTGTTTGTTGTTTTTTTTTTCTCTGATGAAGATTTTTTTATCTTGTTTCTCTGTTATGCTAAGTTTGGGCTTTAGAGCATAAATCTGAGATAGCACTAATGTTGTTGAAATGGGCAGAAATTGATTCATTTAAAATTTTCTGATTTGGAATTTGCATCTTCAGTTATATAACACAATAAAAATACTGATTTTCAATATATCAAGACTTCATTTTATCAGAATGAATTTGTGCATACTTGAAATTGTTGGTTTCTGGCTTAATATTGTGAAAGTGCACTATAGTTGATTTATTTTTCCAAATTATAAAGTGACTTCATCATTTTAGCTATCATAGGTGTAGCATTTCTGTTTTCTGTTTTTTTTCAACAGAAAAAAAAAAAAAACCCACCACAAAACCAAACCCCAAAGCAGCCAAACAACAAAAATCCACTTGTTTTCTTCCTGGGGCTTCAATGTTATTATGTGAAGTGTCGTGGTTTGAACCCAACCACAAACCTCGTCCACTCACTCCCCCCCTTCTTGCCCTCCCCCTGCTCCTGGAGGGACGGAGAGGAGAATCAAAAGAATGCAACTCCCACGGGTTGAGATAAGAACAGTTTAGTAACTAAGGTATAACACAAACCACTACTGCTGCCACCAATAATAATAATGATAAAAGAAATAACAAGAGGAAAGAGTACAACACCTCAATACCAGCCGACCAATAACTCGCCCCACTCCCCCCAGCCAAGCACCAACCCATACCTCCTCCAACCCTGCAGTCCCTCTACCCCTTCCGGGTCCTTCTAAGTTACATCCTGGGCATGACATGCTGTGGTATGGAATACCTCTTTGGCTAGTTTGGGTCAGGTGTCCTGTCTCTGCTTCCTCCCGGCCTCCCCTCCTCCCTGGCAGAGCATGAGGCTCAGAAAGTCCTTGGTCAGACCAAACATTCGAGCAGCAACTGAAAACATCGGCGTTATCAGCACTGTTCCAAGGCCAAAAGATCAAAACACAGCACTGTACTAGCTACTAAGAAGGAGAAAAATGACTGCTGCTGCTCAACCCAGGACATTATCCACCCCTTATTCCATACCATTCACGTCATGCTCAGATCCCACATCTTCAATATCCCATCATTCTTACATATATATATACATCTACATATACACAGAGAAAAACATCATTTCTTAGTGCATGGACCTATAAAGCTGCTGAGTCCATCTGGTCCATGATGTCAGGCTCCATCTCTTGCAACAGTCTCTCAGAGCAGGAGAGGCTGTGTGCCGTGTTCACACTCGTGAATAACCTGGGCAATAGTGTCCATTGCTAAGTCCACCCCTCGATCATGAGTCCATCTCTATGTTGCGTCTCTGCCCTGATGGCCTGAAGTGCCATGGGCCCACCAGGCTCAAAATAATTCACTGTCCCCTTCAGCAGTTTCTGCAGCTTGTTGCTGGGGACTCCATAGAGCCGCCTTCCATCTCCAATGCTTCCAAAGCACTGGAGGGGCCCAGTGGACCAGATACTCGCTCATACTGTCCCACACACCGTGCCACTCATGGATGTCCAGCCTTAGGGAAGATCTTTTGGTCCTCCCATATTGTTGTCTAACCCCAGACAAGACCCAAACCTGACTCTGCTTGACTTCTGAGATCAGACAAAATGGCCGTGGGTAGAACACCCTCTGTGTGTGTGCCAGCATGCTGATCCCCATCACAATCAGCAGGCAGGTCCCAAGGGTACCCAGAGGCCATTCAAACCCTTCAGAACTCTCCAATGACGCTGCTGTGCTTGTCCCTGGGGCTGGTGCAGCTGCTGTGCCTGCCGGCTCTCCCACCACCAGCTTCTCTCTTCCTGGGTGCAGCTCTTCCTCCACTGCCCTGCTGGGAAATGCTGCCTGGGCTCCTGCATCCTCCTGCGGCTCTACGGGCGGCTGCCGGGGGACGCTCTCGGCCGCCACGAGGCTCGGCTCCTCCGCTGGGCTCGGCTCCTCCGCGGGGCTCGGCTCCTCGGCCGCCTCCCCCGGCCGCTCGGCTGCCGCCTTCCTCCCGGGCTCGGGCCCCGCTCCCGCCGCCGCCTGGTCCCCGGGGCCGCTCTCCCGGGCCGCTTCGGCCGCCGCCGGCTCCCGGGGCCGCTCCCCCTCGGCTCCCCGCAGCCTCACAAGGACGGAGGCGAGGACAAGGGCCAGGGCGGTGAAGAGCAGCGGGACGGCCGGGTACAAGTCCACGGCCACGTCCGTCCCTCCCTGCTCTTGGAGCCCAACCGTATTACAAGCCATTGCCATAAAGTACAGTGAAACAAAAACCTTAGCCCAAGCCCCACACTTGATAAACACTAACACAGGGAATACCGGCTCTAAGTAATGTACTACATTCTGAAGCTCTGAGAGCAAGAGAAACAACTTTGAGAGCCAATAAATCAGCACTGTGACGACTATTAATCTGATCATCTCTGTCGTTATCTCAACCCTTCGTGCCCCACGTTGGGCGCCAAAAAGAACTGTCGTGGTTTGAACCCAACCACAAACCTCGTCCACTCACTCCCCCCCTTCTTGCCCTCCCCCTGCTCCTGGAGGGACGGAGAGGAGAATCAAAAGAATGCAACTCCCACGGGTTGAGATAAGAACAGTTTAGTAACTAAGGTATAACACAAACCACTACTGCTGCCACCAATAATAATAATGATAAAAGAAATAACAAGAGGAAAGAATACAACACCTCAATACCAGCCGACCAATAACTCGCCCCACTCCCCCCAGCCAAGCACCAACCCATACCTCCTCCAACCCTGCAGTCCCTCTACCCCTTCCGGGTCCTTCTAAGTTACATCCTGGGCATGACATGCTGTGGTATGGAATACCTCTTTGGCTAGTTTGGGTCAGGTGTCCTGTCTCTGCTTCCTCCCGGCCTCCCCTCCTCCCTGGCAGAGCATGAGGCTCAGAAAGTCCTTGGTCAGACCAAACATTCGAGCAGCAACTGAAAACATCGGCGTTATCAGCACTGTTCCAAGGCCAAAAGATCAAAACACAGCACTGTACTAGCTACTAAGAAGGAGAAAAATGACTGCTGCTGCTCAATCCAGGACATGAAGAAATGAAAAAAATAACTGAGGCAAATGTTTGTCAGCTCTTTCCGTTTTAAGACTGAGGAAAGTTTCTCTTATCCAGTGCACCTAGAATACATTTGTAATAAAAAAACTATCTTTAATTTTTTTTTTATTTTTCTTTTACTTTTTGAAATGTATTTTTACAGGCAGTTCCCCCAGCTTTTTTTGGAATTATTTAGATCTTAAAACATTATTTATAATTACTTACTTGTACAGTTCCCAGTATTTAAAATATAACCTTGAAAACAATAAACATGAACTTAACTGATTTCAAATGCAGCAGAGAATTGTGCATGACAAGTGTAGGGTAAATGTCATGATAATTATTAGAAGAGATACACACCTCCATCCCTGCCTGTTTGTGTGCTTAACACAGTATGTTTGCTTACCAGAGCTGCAACAACTTTGGACTTCTGGAGTACAGACATTTCTTGGTTCCATGTTAGAGTAAGACGAGTTCAACAGACACTATCCATTCCTTTATTTGCATGGAAAGGAAACCTAGGCATGCTTGTTAGAGGCTGCCATGGCATGCAGTGCTCCAGCAGCTACTTTTTGTAGACTTATAGGGGACCAGGAGCCCAGAGTATACTGCAATCGTTCCCATCCACTAAGTGCAACATAAGAATCCAAAACCTAGTTATAGAGGAATTCTTCTAAATGTAGATTTGTAGAAGTAACGCAAAGATAAAATGTAAGAATGTACCTCCAATTAGAAACCCCACATTAACACTAAAGAATTAGTATTTAGTTATCACTGTAAAAAAAAAAAAAAAAAAAAAAAAACACCACCCAAAACTCTGCAAAGAAAGGAAATTGTGCATATGCTTTATCTTCTCATGTTATTAATGGTGACTTTACTTGTAGTCACTTCCCTTATCTGACAGGTGGGAATTGGGAAGGCCCACATGGGTGTTTATTCAGTTCACAAGTATACCCACTTTTTTACTATAATTAGCAATCTAATAGCCTATATCAAGGGTCTGGTTCTGCAAACATGTGTATGCAGAAGTCTACATCAATTAATATCCTGAGTAGAATTGATTCCTTGCTTATATCTGTTATGAATTTTCTGTCTGATCTTAGTCCGCTTTTGCTTTTTTGTGCATAAATGTTTCCACTTCAGTAGACTTCTGCAAGTTTATGAAGTTTTTCTTGGTGTAAGAGAAAAAGTATATTATAGATAGTAATGTTTTTTAATCTTCAAAGCATTTCTTAAAAAAAAAAAAAAACTCATAGTTTGTTTTATTTGAACAAGAACAAAGACATCTTATGCCGCATTACAGTAACACAAAACATAGGTTACTACCCCACTACCAGCAATTACTGTGAGATTTAGCACTGGCCTGCCAGCCAGCCTGCTTTCTTCTCTGTTTCGCCTTTTACCATGTTGAAAAAGAACCATACCACCTGCAATCCTTCTTTTATCCCAACTCTATTTTTATTTTTTTTTTAATTTTAAAATCAACCACCAGTATAACCTCTCACCATATAGTTATTAACAGTCTTTAGTGAAAACAATTGCTAAGGACTTCTTGAAAATCTAAATGCAGTGTTTGCTGGTTTTAATCCTAATCCAGGATTGTGGTGATCTGTTCAGAGACTTCAGGTGGCAGATGTACTTTTTGTTTTGTTCCCTGTGTCCATTATGCTGTTTTATGCTGCTGTTTATCCTTTATTATTGCTTCAACCAGCTTCCTAAATACTGAGTCAGGGCTCATTGTTTTATAATTCCCTAAATCATTCCAAATACCTTTGTATTTAAATAGTTGCATAATTTGAACCTACAGTTTCTTTCTGTGCAGTTGTAGCTGTGTGACTGATTGCACATCTTTGTTAGCAACTAAGCTATGTCATTTTAAGCCCTCCTCAAGAACTCCCAGGTGAGAACCATCTGCTTCTATGAATGTTTTCTCTCTAATACATCACTTCGGGTTCCATCTGACTTCTCATTACCTGACAGCAACTCATCTTCATTACCTGAAGAGAGCAGTTCCAAAGCACATACCTTCTCAACTTCCTGATGCTGGAAGTTGACACAAATCAATCATTTAACATCTTTGCAAGGTGCTTCTCCTGAATTTCCCCATTCTATTCTTGTTATCCAAGCCTTGTATTTTCCAAGCCTTTCAAAGTCAAGATAAAATTGAGAAATATTTATAGTATCTAAAAATATTGTTTTCTTAATTTTTTTATTGCTGATAACCTCTAGTGTTTTTCACCAAGATTTTTTGGGATCAGCTCAAAAAGCAAAGCAAATCAGTTCTTTGTCTCTTCACATGAAAATGGCAGAAACATGGAATTATACTGGGGATAAAATTTTTTGTGTGTACATTAAAGGAGACTGTTCACAGAGTCTATACGTCTCAACTGCCGGTGCCCAGTGCCATTCTGGATGCCTGAGGGAACAGAAGAGCACCTAGGTTTGCCTGAGAAACCCACCCAGAGCTGAGGGAAGTGACTCTTAGTCTTATATGAGATATGTATTCTTTTTGGAGGCAAAAAAAAAAAAAAAATGTACGTAGACCACCTCAAATGACATCAGACATCTACGTTTAGGCAAATGTATCTAATGTTACATAAAAAGACAGCTCAGTCTTGAGCAATCTCTTAGTTTAATTTCACATTTGCCCATTGGCAAATCTGTTATATTTGTACTTATTCAAAGCTAAATATCACTTTTTGATGTTTGATAATTATATTGCCCTTAAAAGCTGGTGAATTTTCATCAGTTAGTGCCCAGGCCTGGATCCCAGACAAGGTCATTCTACAAAGTATTTCTCAAAAAACAAATAAATAAACATAAGCAGAAACGCTAAGATACAGTATTTCCAAATGTCAGCATGAAAACATTATGAAGGAAAGACATGCTTGTTGAGTGCTTCCAGTCCATTCATGAGCACATGATGAGTACATCCGTTTTCAGTAATTGCCATGGTTTTATGACTTGTCATGTCAAACCAGGTTGATCTCATGTGATCAAATTAGCAAATTCTGCAGTGTGATACTCTTCAGCTGTTCTTTCTTTTGGTAAATTGGATGCACAGGCAAGGCCAGCTTGGTTTTCATTCTTCAGTGTACAATATATATATGTGCGTGTGTGTGTACGGAATGTGATAGTCCAACTCTAAATTATGATTAGATGCCTAATGTCTTTTGAAATGGGTTAATAGAGGAGATGTAAACTGATATCACTTTCTTTTCCATTTCCACATAATAGGTTTGTTTTGTAAAAACTGTAAAGCTGACTTAACATATTCTGTAGAAGATTAACACACTTGGGAGAGGAATTATGAAGATACTGTCTGTGTTTTCATTCAGTAGCCTATGTATATAAGAAAATGCGGTGGTGTTCCAGTTCCTAGGAAAACTACTATGAACATCTGTCACAAGGGGTTCTGTGTTGTTTTTTAATCTTCTAAATTCCTATGCACATAGATAATTTTCCTTCTTTCTTCCATTCCTCATTGTGTCATGATATCTGACAGTTTTCCAGTAGCGACATTGCCTTCGTTGATCTCCTAACCACATGACCCAAAATCAAAATGACAGTTGAGCATTAGGCTAAATGTACTCTTTTTGCCCTTATGCTGTGCTGAAATCAGATATGGCTGCTTTCACTCTAACGGTATTACTCCAGTGAGCTTCAGCACGCTTATATTTCAATCTTCTGAACTTATGGGAAAAAAAAAAAAAAATGAATTAAGTACTCTCCCCAGACCAGTAAATTTAGCATATTTTCAGTGAAAACAATGCATTGACTATGTAAAATCAGATTTTCACACTATGATGTGATATCATGCAGTCAAAGCCAAACGGTTAACAGCTAAACAAAGTTGAACAGTAGGGAACCTAATGCATTTTTCTTTGTGTGAGACTAATGTTCCACTAACATATTTCCTTTCTTATTTCTCTATTTTCCTTGAAAACTTTGCAAGAAAGTGTCATATCTAGAAAATGTGATGTACAAAATTCTTTGTGACTGATTATTAAATAATTTTAATATTCCTGATACTAGTCAACATAAATTGCACAAGGTAAGAATTTAGATGTAAGGGCTTCAGGAGTTCTTATTCAAGCTAGTGGTTGCTCTAATAACAAATATAAAAATATGTATTTCTATTATAATATTACAGTTGCAGAATCCACACAAAGAACATAATGCATACAGTTTTGGTGTTGTTTTTTTTACCTTTGCAAAATATTAGGCCAATATAGTATCCATGTAGCCTCTTCCATTCTAGCCAAAATATATTTCATGTCTCTAGTTCTCTGTCCAGATCTCTCTCTCTCCTTGTTTTTGAAATCTTCCCTTGCACACAAGTGCAACTTTTGTCTGAGACGAACAACAGAATAGAACCAGTAATAACATATACCCAAAAGTAATCAAGTATATAGCTTACTAACTGAGTCATGCCAACATGTCAAGTCTACTTTTTGTCTTTCTAACACAAAAGGCTCCTCAATTAATGTGGTTGTTACAGATATTTGGAATTGGATATTACTATTCTTTGATGTGAATCAGGAAGCAGTCAAATCTCATCTGCACATCTGAGTGATATCTAGCTACTGTGGGCTTTTAAACCATGCATTTGTCTCTAAAGTTTGCTTTGAAGCAATGGCTAAATTCAGAAGGGGACATAAGTAATAATTCTGTCTAATTCGGGGATAATTCTGAGACATAGGCTTTTTCATATCCTAGAAGTTCAGCTTCAGTTGCTGCCTAAACCTGCAAATACCTAAATTCATGGGAGTTTCTGTTTCCCTTTTGTTTTTGTTTGTTTATTTTTTGAGTGTGTTTGTGTGTGTTGAGGAGGGGGTGGGGTGTGGTTTTGTTTTAATTTTTTTTCCCTTAGTCATCCACATTTCTGCTCCTGGACAAAGCTGATGATCAGCAGATCAGCTTTGAAAATTCAGTAGGGTTTAGAAACTCACTATTCTTATTGTGAATCTGTCTCTAACGACTACCCAATATAAGTTTTAAATGTTTAACTAGCATAAAGGACAAAGACAAGGCAGAACTTATCTTGACAGTTTAGTAAATAGAGGATGAGATCAAGTATACAAAAACAGCTACTAGATTTCATTTTGTCTAGCTGTATGCGTACGGTAATTACTAGGAGTGAGTCACTAGGTGAAAACCTATGAACAGTAGAGTTCTCTTCATTTTTAGAAAGCGATTAATTTGATTCAGTTTAGATGACCACCTTTGAGTTGAATTAATGCAAATTGTTCTTTTTGGAAGTTTCTGGTTGGTTGGTTTGTTGTGGTATTTTGGTTTTGGTTTGTTTTGTGGGTTTGTTTTGGTTGGGTTTTTGGGTTTTTTGTTTGTTTTCTTTTTTTTTCTGTGGGTTTTTTGTGTTTTGGTTTTTGGTTTTGTTTGTTGGTTTTGTTGTTGTTATTGTTGTTGTGTTTTGTTTTTGTTTTTTTTTTTTTTTCTAGAGTGGTGTAGGGGTCTAGATTGTGTTTAGAAAATGAAGTGCATAACAAGGGCCAATGGTTTTCTTTCTTGTCTGCCTTATTCGGAACAAATGAGAGAGGACTTCTATCACATGTGACAGTTGATATATTCAACTATAGTCTCTAAGGTACTATGAAGTAAATGTCTTTTAATGAAGCTATGGAACTTTTCTTTAGAGAAAGGAATACACACTGGGTAAAGTCTGAGTACTGTTACTGGGGAAAGTATGAGTGATACTGCAGTTTGATAGTTTAGATAATGACCAGGTGAACATCTGAACCCATTTCCTGTTTGTGCTGTTGAGCATATATTCCAGTGGAACAGCTTGAAGAAAATTAATAGTTTAAAAAATATTTCCTTGAGATCTCTGTTCCAAGCATGGCAGTACAAGTATATGCTTCTATTTCTGCTATTCCATAACTAGTGGTTGCTCTAAACGACAGTTAATTATGTCTTAGGAAGATTTTAGCCTTACATTTTTGGGAGTCTAAGAAGGGAGTCTAAGAAAGGAGTCTAACCCAAGAATACAGACTAGATGAATCCCCCCTCCTGCCCACAACTGAGGAGCCCACTGCTGTAAGGAGGTAGAAAACTAGTCCTTCTCTTCCTTTTGGCAATTTATTGCTTCCAACTTCCCACTGCTTAACTTAATTATTCCTGTGAAATAGACAGTCAAGTTTTCTAGCATACGATTTTGTATCGTGCAAAAGTATTGAGAAGTACCCCAATGGAGTACTGCATTAAGTCCTGAAAAGACATAGAACTTGTTTATTTTCCCCCACACCCTGTTATGAGTGTACATAGGAACTGTTAGGAGCTTAATTTCTTCCTGTCTAGATAAACATTAATCTGTGGCAGTTTACTAGTTGAGCAGGATACAACTTGGGCAACAGATTTCATAGAGTGAAAATATGCTCAAGAATTACGCACTTTCGTGTCTAAAACCTTTGGTGGAATTAACGTAAGTCATTTGAAACTGCTTTAAGTTGTGTCTATGAGGAGAAACACCTTGCAGTTAAATGAGGTATCAGGTAAGGGAGGAAGATTTGGTTTGGGTTTTTTTAATTTTTTTTTTTTTTAAAGGGTCCAAGGTGCAATTGAGGAAAAGGTGGAAGGTCTTTCAACCGTATTTTATATATGGCATTCATCAAAAAACAGCTCTCCATATCAGAGGATTATGTCTCAAAGCGCAAGTAAAAATTCCATTAACAGGGTTTTCTGCAATGTCTAGTAAGATCTGCATCATGCAGAAGAGAAGGAAATAGAAAAGGTTCAAACTGGAGCTAAAGAAAAACATTTTGCTCTGTCTAAGACTAAAGAAGTATACTAGTTACTTTTTTGAGACTTGATTTGATAAATTTGTTTTAAGCAAATGCATCCATAAATTCTGAATAGTTTCTTTTATGACTACTCAAATAAAACATCCTCATATACCAGCCTGTCCTTGCAAGTTTCAAGGTTAGCTACAACAGATTAGAGCTGTCAAGCCTCATGGTACTTATTATATAGTGTTCCTGTTAAGGTTTCCTATGAAGCCATTAGCCTTTTCCTTTGACATTTCCTGTTCTGCATGGCTGAATGTGTTTACAAACCATATATTGCTTTGAAGGTAGCCTAAGTAGTGTTCAGGTTAAATTAGTTGCTAACAAGTTACACTTATTGAATTACCTTTGTTTACACCAGAAATAATATATTGTTATCCTTAGTGGTTTCAATAGTTTCTTTTCAAGTAGCTTGTGTGTAAGCATATTAATTATTTTCTTCTTGGTAAGGACATTGAGAAATTGTGTTCTGGATACTAATGATGTAGTTAATGAATTAGTTCTTACATGTTAGTGAAGTATGTCATAAAATTAATTTAAATGTTTAATTGTATCAGGAAACAATATAATCATTTCAAGGCACATTTTTCCTAACCATTCTGTAAGAAGACTCTATAGAGATAGTAATAAATTTCTACTCAGAATTTTGCAAAGAATGGAATAAAGTAAATTATTAGAAATGAAATGTGGAAAAAATAGCTCAGAAATAAAGTTAACAAAACAATAAGACCATTAATACATACTATGCTTTTATAGAATTGCATCCACTACTATTTTTAAGCCCATACTTACAGTTGTCTCATTTTTGCTTTTTCTTGGCTGAATATTTTTATGACACTTCCATCTTACAGCTACTGAAGCCTTTCGAGCCAGTAGAATTGTGTAACTGTTATATTAATTTTTTGAAAAATGAAAATAATCCTAAGGATTTTCTACGGATAGAAAACTATAACTGTAACAATTAAATTCAATAGCTGTGTAAACTCCATTAACAGAATTTATGCTCCTAAGGCAAGCAGAATATTCCAGTGCAGATGCTCAGCTGCTGTAAACTGCATTTCACCATTTGATATCCTGATAGTAATTTGCTTGAACTGTGCATCAGACCCCTCCTTGGTTAATTTCCCTGAGACAGAAGCATGTGATGTGGCTTGCAGTATAATTAAAATATGGAGATATTTCTGTTAAGCATTTAAATGACTTGTTCTCAATGGCAACTCAGTACTAAAGGGGTTTTTAATATAGTAAATGGAAAACAGTTTATCTGTTGTTTTCATAAAGCTTTATACAATGTGAAATACTTTTGGATAACTTTTACTATCCTCCACATCTTTGGAACAGGCCAGTTGGCTCATGCTAAAAGAATACATAAATTTTCTACATCGGTTCCCCAAGAGTATATGGCAAGAGTTCAGTTTTTGCAGCTGACTCTATTTAGTAGAAAATAATTCAGTGTGGAAAATTACACAATACATACAAGTTGACTCAGTTTAACATAATTGACAGTTTCCTGAGGGACATCCCAGATGAATTAGCTTACACAGAGAATAGCTGTCTATCTCAAGGTTAGACTAAGGGCACCTATGAAAACATGATATTCAAAAGTACAGTAACTCTGCAGAGAGATTACCTCTCTTGACCTCATTGTAATAAATATGGAACATCCTATATTCACTCTCTAGGCACTTAAGTAGCATAAAATCACAAACAACAAAACGTAAATGCTCTGTTTATTGGTATATAAAGCTATCATGTGAGATATTAAAGGACTCATAGCACATTTGTAATTTTCTAAAATGCTAAAGTATTATTTAGAATTTGACAGGTAGTGCAGCAACATGAAGAGTGAAAAACACACAGCATCTCTTCTTCTGCATTTGTATTAATCCATGCACACTGTTCTTATGAACCTTACTGCAGCAATATTTTTGTCTTTTAACAGTGCATAAAAATGGTGAAAAGGAAACACAAAAATCTGAGGAATATAGGAAGTGTTATGATTTTGAAATATTTTGCTGTATTTTATCTATTTCTAAGAACAGAAGGGGAGTAGAGAGGAACCTTGGGCAAAGGTTTAACAGCAGTTTACAAGAAGCTAGATGTTACACGGATCAGGATGTATCAGGAATTATGTAATTCGGCTATGTTTTTACAGAAATATTTAGCCTGAGATGTTTGATAACTACACAAATAGATCTGGATGAATAGAAAGCTTTAACTTTTTTTTTTTGTTTGTTTGTTTGTTTGATTGGTTTTTAATAACATTGCCTATTTCAGAATGTTCAAGATGGAATTTCAAATATATATATATATTTAAAAGTAACAAATTCACTTAAAAATTTCAGTTGTGAGATGAATCATGCTCCTTAGTAGAAGTTCCTGTATTTCAAGGGAAAATAAAATATAGGTCAGTATCTGCCTTCTTTGAATATGACAACATTAATTCAAGAAGGGTAAAAGTTGTTCTTGGAAAAGATTTCATTTAATATTTGTTGCTTATTTTGAAATTCAGAGTTATCTGGAATGCTTGAACATACCTTGTCTAAATATAGCCAAGTTTAAAAAGTACCTTGAGAATGACAAATAGGGTGAAAAAAAATCAGAGAACTTAGGTGACTGCTCATGAACTTTGGATAATTAAATACTGAAGCAATTTTTTTCTAGAAGTATTCATCTGAACTATAATTAGAATTTATTGTTTTTCATTACTGGCTTATATGTCACAGAATATCAGGGATCAGATACATAATTAAAATTCTTAAACAGGAGAGGAAGACAGTGCTGAAATGGAACATGGAGATTCCCTAAAGAATTTCATGGTGTCTTAATGGTTGTTGCTGGAGAGGATAACATTTAACATAGAAGGTCAATAGAAGGACTTGTTCATGTGAGCCGCTCTTTCTTAGTTATCAGTGATCACACTGGTAATTATACTGGAGTGGGTCCATTGCGAACTGTTAGGACAAAATCAATAGCTGAATAATACGTTTTCTCCATTTCAAGATTGTCAAAGGTGTCTTAAGAGGTCCAGGGACTAATTCGCTCACTCTGCTATGGGAATATAGTCACTCATAATTGCAGCTCTTATGAAATTTTCCCTCCCATACTGAATTCCTGACTCAGCTGTAGTATCTATTTGACAGTAGGATAAGTAGCAAGTTCATCTGCTCTCTCCAGAAATCCCTAAAGTAATTAAGTAATTGTTTCGTAGATTCAGTATTTCATACGGAGTTCTAGACAATCAAGGCAACCTTTCAGCTCTCTGCAGGTTATAGGTGCATCCACTGCTCATAAACTTATTTCTAGTTGTAGGCAAGAGGAGAATAATCAGGAATGCCTGTAGGAAGAATTAAGAAAAATCCAGACCAATCAAATGGATCTGAAAAATACAAGGGCATCTGCTAAAGCAGTATTTTTCTTTTAGATATTGCCTCTTTTCGTTTTTTGGTTTGGTTTTATTTTTTACGCTCTCCATTTCTACATTAATTGTACTAATATCAGTTATAAAGATTCTGCAAAGCAAATGCAGCCTCCACCTACAGCTGTGTTGCTGCATCAAGGTATCTTAAAAAAATCACTACTTGGTGGAAATGAGTTTTACTTGATAAAATAGCTGAAAAAAACTTCAGAACAGTCAAGGAGGAGGAAAAAAATGTCGATAAAGAATGAAACCATGGGCAGCAAAAGAGCAAACATTACTTTTGCCTGTAGTGTAAATTTACCTGGAGATTCTGGTGCTGAGGTGTGAGCCAAAGCAGAGCATTCCCAGCGCCAAAGTACTTCAGAAGAATGTAGGAACTTATTAGGAGAAGAGTTTTTTTTCAAAGAGGTTTTTCAAATTATATTTAAGGCTGCATGACTGAATGCATTTTGCATTTTCAAAATAATTTCTCAAGTTGCTAAAATGAACAGATAAAATTCAACATACTCACAGGGAACTAGAAAATGTAAGTATCATTTTGCAAAATCACTTTTCAGAGATTATTTTCTCTTAAGGAAATTTCTATTCCTGAGCACTAAGCAGGAAGCCTCTAAATCACTTCTTTAGCCTTTCTGCTTTTCCCTGCTGTCTTACGTTCACTCTTCAGATTTTAAGACCAAGAAGTCCTTTCTTTTTTTACTGTTTTAAGCAAGAGGATAAGAATTTTCTTACTTTTACTGCAATCTTTTCTAAATTATCTGCTGCACTTTTTAGGAAAGCAGTACAAAACACAGATGTAATATGCTAAATGAAATCAATAGTAAGCAATATCAAAATGGATTGAGTGAATCTTTAGCATAAGACATTCCATTGCTCCAATTTAGACTCTTTCCAATGTCATAGGCATGATAACTATTAATAAGCAAAATCATCCCTGAACTCAACGGATTTATTACGAAATCCTGTCTAAGGATAGGATATATTTTTGAGGATCTGTCAACCTGATCTCCAAAAGTCTTTGTTTATCAGTAGTGTCAGGAGGAAAGTTAGAATTCTCATCCATGTCCCCACAGTAGGATCTGCTGTTATATTATCTCTGAGCAGACTTTGCTACCTTTAAATCTAAAAAAAAAAAACAAACACCAAAAAACTAAAAACCAAAAACCTCCCTGTACAGTCTTTTAATGCAAAAATCAACTTCTAGACTTCTAGAACAGCTATACAGTATTCATACATTTTTCAGTCTGCATATATATCCCTCCAAAACATCACAGAGGTAGTTTTGATTTATCAGTTTCACTTTTCAGTGAAGCACAAATACTGAGAAACGTAAGGACTTCTGCTGTAGGTAGCATTTCTGATTATTTTCGTTACAGCAGCTTTCTAGATACTTGAGAGAAAGTGTGTTAATGAATTATTAAATTACAAGGTATATTGAAAACAAAGGGGAAAACAAGGTATTGCATGAGTACTAATATTCAAATTCGAGCTTTAAAAATTAGACAGAGTGCCCAAGTGACTGCTTATCTGTCTAATAACCTCTCAGATTCTGTGCTAATATATGCATTATGATTCATATTTTCATTACATTCATCATTTTTTCCCCCTAGGAACCCAGTTCTATAAGTGTTCAGGAGAGATGGTAGTCACTGAGTATGTGTGATTCCTTGAATCCTCCTCTACTGTCTCTGTATAGCTTTCTCAGTTTTATTGCTAACAAATGTTTAAACTCTCCTCTGAATATAGTTTCTCAATTTGGTTGCTATATTTTCTGTAGCATTCTTCCTACAGGGTAGTTCTAGTCTTTGAGAGTCATCTGTCTGCAAAAGTCAGAGAACATGTGGACAGGTTAATTGTGGCTCGGAAGTGCAAAAACAGCAACAGTTTTTTTTTCTCCTTCTTGAATAGAAGTTGTGATTACGAAACAATAGTGGTAATACCTAGCATGGCAAGTCGAAGACATCTTTAGAGGCTGCTCAGTAAGATTTTGTTCTGATTTTCCCAACTGCTCTGTCCTGCTCCTTGGTTCACCTGTGAGCTCTATTATGCTAGGAAGCCAGTAAGTAGAATCTGAAAAAAGTCTCTGGAAAAAAAAAAAAAAAAAAAAAAAAAAAGCAAGCAACCCAAATAGCTGTGAGTGGAGAAATTGTCCTGTAGAAACTGTGGGGTCTCCTGCGGCAGGATACCTTCTCAGGACCAGGAACAGATCTGTGTTGGAGAAGCATCCTGTCATCAGTTTAATAAATCAATTTTGAAGTTCTCATGCATACTGTTTAGACGAGGCAAATAGTTTTTACAGCCTAGCTTGATTTTTTGATTAACAATCTAGCACCTTATTACTACTTTTCATGTTAACCAGCGGCGTATATCTATATATGTATATGCGTGTATGCAAACACAAACACATAGGTGTATGTGTATACATAATGTGTTACAATTAGATGCATTTAATGTGGAAAAAAGGCATTTTAAAATCATAAACATCTATAATGATTAATCTGTCTTGGTGTACAGGTGTATAAAATAAAAAACTGAAACCGTATGAAAAGTGTCTAATTCTTTATTTTCAAGATATTTGAAATGCAGTTGCATGCTACAGTGAATTGCTTCCCAGCATCTAAATGGTAAGGAACTGCTTAAATTTCTGCCACAGAGATGTGGCAAAAATACTGTTCTTTCTATAAGTGAGTAGCTCCACACTTTTTCTTTCAATTTCTTATTTTGAACTGTAACTAGTTTCTCTAATCTTATGTGGTTACAGATTCTTGTTGATGGGAACTACATGCACTAGCTGCAAAAACTCCTGATGCCTCTGCAGGAAACATCTTTCTTATTATCTTGGCATTAGTTTGTTTCCGGTGTACTATCAATGAGGGAAAAGAGAACTAAGAACAATGCTTTAGCTGTGCTTAGCTGTGTGATCTTTCTGAGATTTGCGTTCAGCTCTGAAGCTGGGGTATTCTTTTTTGCTGATATACTTGTCATTAACCATGCTCTGATAACTCTGGAAAGAGCAGCACCAAAGCTGGTGAGAATGTGCCTGTGCTACCACACACTTCAGAAATCAAGGGGTTCTGGTTTAAAGTAGTCAGCTTCATTTTATGACATTTTACTGGTCTTATATTTACAAGCTTGAGAGGAAGCATTTTGTTTTATTTTTCAAAGTTACTTGCCTGTGGCAGTAAGCTTGGAAAACAACTGTATCAACAAACGAAATAGCTGAGGACCACAAGAGATTTCAAAGTCAGCTGTGTAAGCTGTATCTCAGAATATGCACTGTTTTTGAATTCAGTCTTCTAGTTGAATCTCTCATTTAACCTGTTAGGTGTAGTTATATTCCTGTGCCTATATTATGCCCATTTTAATGTAGTCTAAGTATCCAGACTCATGATGATAAATTGAAACACTCTACTAACAACCTTTAGGAACAATGTAACAATATGACATCTATGCGTCTTAGAATATAGAACACACCTCAAAATACTTACTAGACTTCCGAGAAATAAAATATTTATTTCAGGTTGTTGGGTTTTTTTGTTTAGCTTTGCTTGTTTGTTTGTTTTAATATTCTGTTTTCAGCTTAGTGCCTTCCAAATAAAAGATTCTTTTAAATAAAAAATTCTTTTATCATAATGACCTAGTACATGAATTCTGATTACCAATGTATTAATTTTATGGTATTTTAAAATTTTGTATATTTATAAATGCACATATATATTTCTTTAAATATAAATGTCTTTTATATGTAGGAGAAAATAATTATTATACAATAAGGAATTCAAAGGCATTCTAGGAACAACATGTTTTGGCCAAAAAATCACTGGATTACAACTTTGATTAATTCAGTAACTGGACTGTATTAGCTACAAAGATTCTTTTCATCTTCTGAATAAAACCTGGACATATTGGCTGTGTCTAGACTTCTTTCTCAATGTACTTCTGAATGCTGCTTTACAGATGTCGTGGTTTAAACAAAGTCACACAGCTTGTTCACTCACTTCCCCCCCTTCTTGCCCTCCCTCTACTCCTGGAGGGACAGAGAGGAGAATCAAAAAGAATGCAATTCCCACGGGTTGAGACAAGAACAGTTTAGTAACTAAGGTATAACACAAATCACTGCTGCTACCACCAATAATAATAATGATGAAGGAAATAACAAGAGGAAAGAATACAACACCTCAGCACCAGCCGACGGATAACTCGCCCAACCCCACCCGACCAAGCACTGACTGATACCTCGTCCAACCCTGCAGTGAGCTAGCCCTTCCAGGTAACTCCCCATTACATCCTGGGCATGACGTGCTGTGGTATGGAATACTTCTTTGGTCAGTTTGGGGTGTCCTGTCTCTGCTTCCTCCTGGCTTCCCCTCCTCCCTGGCAGAGCATGAGGCTCAGAAAGTCCTTGGCCAGACCAAACATTTGAGCAGCAGCTAAAAACATCGGCATTATCAGCACTGCTCCTAGGCCAAAAATCAAAACACAGCGCTGCACCAGCCACCAAGAAGAAAAAAAATGACTGCTACTGCTGAACCCAGGGCAACAGATTGCACCACAGTCTGAAGTATCCTGTCTGCTTCTCATTTTAAATCTGTATGGTACCTCCAGAATACCAGTGTTATGCACGGTAGCACCAAGAAAGCGCCACTGTGGTTGACAATTCAGAAGCCCTTACTGCTTGTCAGCCAACAAGTTATTATTGGACTTGAACCATATGACCCTGGTCTGCATCATGTGCATTTTGTAATCCACAAAGCTGTCCTGTATAAATTCATGCTAATATCAAAATTTGTGCACGAAATTAATTGTGAGAGAAAATGAGAGTTTTAAGAAAGATTAAGGCGAGGCAGATATATCTGTTTTTAAAACGATGGCATGACAATGGTGATTTATTGGCTACATATGTTCACTGTCACGCCATTTTAAAACCTTTGTCAGCTCCAGTCAGACCAGTCAATCGATATTCAATGGACCAATAAGACAATAGTTTATGTTAGTAGGATAGCATCCATGTGACAGATCATGCTATACATAGCAATTTTTGTCTCCCATCAGAATTCTTGGGAGGATTATGTTGTCCCTTAAACGTGGGCTGATCAGCAGTGGGACAATTTCTCCAGGCTTACTCTTCATCCCCAGAGACTACTTCAATGCCCCGCCAGTTGTCTTGCACAGAACTGAAATGGGTGCACTTGACCCCTTTACCAAACTAGCAGTACTTTGGTACAGGCTCCAAAGTAAAAGCTTGAGCTGTAGCCAGGCCAGAACTCCTCTAGGGAATCCACAAAGGAGAAGAGTGAACCAGTGAGCACCAATGCATATGGCTTGGGACATGGATCATGCGATTAACACATGAATAGTGGGTGGCTTGTAACTCAGTGCAAGAGTCTCCCTTGTACTTTTTTGTTTCCAGTCCCTGTGTAAATCATTCTAGCTTGAGTCTAACTTGATTTTCCTTTGTATGTTTCTATCATGTAATAAGTAATAGAGTGAATCCTGCCATCAAACTTTAAGTTGCACTTTGACAACGTCATATTAAAGCTGCTTTTTGGTAATACCTTTGAAGGTGATTTTTTAAGCAATTAAAATGGCTCATCTGTGAAAAATTGGCATAGTTGGTTTGATACTAAATGAGGATCTACAACTAAAATGTTAAAAATTTGGAGCTCTGTAGTTCTGCCAGGGAGGGTGACCAGTGGTGGGAAGTATGAAATTTTATCCCAACTGTGTCTTTTGTTTGAAACATATGAGAGGTAAACAGAATGTTTTTATGGTCTGGAACAGAATGGAGAAGGAGAGGATTCAGTTTAAGATATGATTCCTGACCAAAAAAAAAAAAAAGTGTTAGGCAGTACTGTAGCTTCCTAGAAGGTAAGTTTGTGCCTTCTCAATCTTTTAAGCCTAAAACAAACACTGTTTTTCCCTAGAGAAAAATCTTGTTCTGAGTGGAAAATTAACTATTGACTTCAGGCTTAGGCAGATCCTATCAAATTAATTCCAGGATCCTTTGTTCAATTTGTGAACTACCTTACTTGAAGAAGTCTAGATTTTTTGTTTCTGAGTGACTAAAAATGCAAGATGAGTATGAAAGTGCAAAAAAAAAATTGCATGACTGGGTTCCCAACAGAACTTTGAACTCTTTAGGTCAGAGCTAATACCTGGTTTTGTACAGACTTCCTGAGAACTTGACAAAGAATATTATTTGAAGGAGAAAGAACCTTCCAAGACAGGCCACAGCATTAATCCATAAAGAATACTGAATTCAGTGTGCATCTGCATTAACAGTACACATCTGGAGCTGGACTACAAGTCTCCACCTTCTCATATGAGTTAAGATTCCTGTAGTCCCTTGTTTGCATTTCTCTTCACTCACTGAACACTTCAGCTGTACGAAGGACTTTTTATATCTGTATTCATACAAACATAGAATAGTTAGGGTTGGAAAGGACCTTAAGATCATCAGCTTCCAACTCCCCTTCCATGGGCAGGGACACCTCACAGTAAACCATGTCACCCAAGGCTCTATCCAACCCAGCTTTGAACACTTCGAGGGATGGAGCATTCAGAACTTCCTTGGGCAACCCATTCCAGTGTCTGACCGCCTTCACAGTAAATAACTTCCTTATATCTAACTTAAACTTCCCCTGTTTAAGTTTCAACCTATTACCCCTTGCCCTATTCCTACAGTCCCTGATGAAGAGTCCCTCCCGAGAATCCCAGTAGGCTCTCTTCAGATACTGGAAAGCTGCTATGAGGTCTCCATGCAGCCTTCTCTTCTCCAGGCTGAACAACCCCAACTTTCTCAGCCTGTCTTCATACAGGAGGTGCTCCAGTCCCCTGATCATCCTTGTGGCCCTCCTCTGGACTTGCACCAACGGCTTCGTGTCCTTTTTATGTTGAGGACACCAGAACTTTCAACTTTCTGTTAGAGGTCTAAACCCTGCAGACTCTGATGATAATTAAAACAGATGCACATCTTTAGGAGCAGAAAAAAAGGCTACAAGCTGATGAAGAACCAGTAAATTCACTAAATCCAAAAGTAATCTAGTTTGAGACAGATTTTTAACAATATCTTCTCCTGGAGTTTCACATTTTTGTCAGCCATTTGAGGATTCTCTCATTTGTTTTTCCTGTTTGTTTGGATTTTTTTTTTTCTGCTTGCCCCTGAAACCCATCATGAATTCTACATTACAGTGTCAAACTGGGTAGAAATTTTCTGATTGCATAACAGGGGCCTATTTTGTAGGGTACAGTAAGTCTTGCTCAGTCTCAAGATCTGCAATCTTACGTGCTGTCTTCTATACTACTTTACATGGTTGACTAAGCCTGAGGATGGTTATCTCTAACTGGTAAATGGGCAGAGTCCAGTGATTAATCTTTACAAAGAACTTTCCTATTCTCCTGCCAGAATATCTTGGCCAGGAATTGCACTTACGTTGGTACAGGTGATGCTCATTTTGATATCTTCAGTTAGCAGAAAATGTATGCCATATGAATACATTGTAAGTAGTAACTATGACGGGTTGTATTGCTACAGGACTATTATAAAATCAGATTCTTAATCTCACATACAGTAGTTTTCATTCTAAAATGTTAAACAATTTCATGGCATAAATGCAAACAAATTTTAAACTCACCTTTAAGAAACATGACTTTATGTGACTACATTTACGTATTTGTATATTGTAACGAATAATGTCCTACAACTGATTATTTTTCTCTTAATTACCAGAACTATAAAGTTCAGAATTGTTGTAGATAGGCTACATATCTACATATCTGTATACCATCTTCAGTGTCATTGTACAGAATTAGTTACATTCATTGAAGTGAATTTACTGCTGACTCATAATTTAATGGATAAAACATCCCCACAGTAAAATATCAAGAACATAATTAAACTATAGAACTTCTCCCAGTTTTGGGTGAGATTTTGATAAATTAAAATTGTAATCAAACTTTTTGGATAGGGCTGACACTGGCTAGAAACCTCAGCTTTTTCCATAGAGAAATTGCCTCTTAGTAGGAGGTTCTTAGCCTAGTAGAAGGTTATTTAACTTTTATTATCTGGAAGGTTACAAAAAAGCAGTTCCACTGTCCCTATATTTAACTACTTCTTCTTGATCAGAGTGAAATTTCATCTCGACTGCCAGAATTGAAGTGATATGTTCTAACATAAACAGTAAATATTTCAATATAGATGAAAGGAATTATATTTCTGCTCTTAACTAAATTTTACTGACAGATCCACAATATTTATTGGGGTAGTACATAAATGTTTATAAATATTCTGGAAATTTTCTTTGTTCTTTCTGGTTATAATTCCATGTAATTTATTGCACAATATTTACTGTTTAAGAAGCAAGTGATATGATCTGTCAAATATTATGAAGTAATGTCATAAAAAGCAACGTTAAGAAAATTATGTGTTTAATAGAAATACCTTTCATTCAGGTTCTTTTGTGTCATTTTAAACAGCTTCTTTTTAATGGTACTCCAGAAATTCAGTACTATACAATTCTAATTCCCTTCTGGGGAAAAAGAAGTAAAGGTGAGAATAGTGTATTTCACAATAACAGACATGTTTTGAACATTTTAACAACACAAAAGGTGTGGGTTATTTTCTCCCTGTTAGTACCGTATTGTATTTGATCTTTTTTGCTTATTTTATGTAAATCAAGATTGTTAGGCAGAGGCCAAGAACTGAGCATTTCAGGACAAAAAATCAGTTTTGTGAAAGATTATTTTAAAGTTCAGGAAAACAGGGGTTGTTAAATAAAAACAACTATGCAACATGGTTGTGGTAATTATCCATAATGCTCTCTAAAGTTCTGTTTACTCATATTATTATGCTGTGCATTTAAAAAATATCCTTTGGAGTGAATTTCCTGAGCTCCACACATTTATTTCCATTAACATAGAAGCATGCAAGCACAGTTAGTCTCCTTTCTGAAGTTAGTGCAATAAGGCAGTGTATAAACTGAAATGCTGAGGAGAATTCATGTTATAGTATAATTTTCCACAATGTTTAATAGCATAGTTGAAAGTAACTAAATATCTTTCATAGAGCTTGAAAAAATTGCTTTGCTATTCATATCATTAATACAGATATGTATTCCAGTCTCAGCTTATTTACCCCTTCTGCTGTCTCAACAGTTTCATGGTTTTTGAGAAAATAACTCTTCTGCTCCTACAGTCCATTGCAGGGTGGAGAGGGGGAGCTCCACAGTCTACCAGAAAATAATCATATTAGTCTATGCATTAATGAGGAGATACTTTTTATTTTTAATGACCAGACTTCTAAAAAAGGAAAAAAATTACTTTCAGGGGGGTTTGTGGGCTATGGTTGGACCTCTTTCCCAAATTTTAAGCTTGAGGGAACCAAAATAAAAGTTTTTCATAGCAAAATAAGCAGTTATTGGACTAACTTTTCAAAATGAACATTGCATAATTTATTGTAGGTAAGAGAATTCCTGTGTACCACTTACTAACATAACTTGTCTATGTATCAGTCACTGCAATGCAGATAGAGCAGCAAAGTTTTCAGGATAAAGCAAAAAAAAATCTGAGAAATACATTTTTTCTTAGGTACTCAATTTCTGTATTTACTTGTTAAAAGATTCCAGATTATGAAAATATATTTAGCCAACCAGTTACTGATCAAATGAAATAACAAGTATGAAATTGTCCTTTTAAATAGCTGTTTCCAGTATGATCCCTGGTGAACTACATCACTGATACAGAGAAAGTTTAGAACTGTTAATATGGAGGGTTTTTTTTTTCCTTCTTTCTTTCCTTTTGTCATTGCACAAATACATTATGAATATAAAAAGGATTGCATTAGGTAGGCCAAGGGTTGATAGAGCATTACCTGAGGGTTGCAGTGTTAGTGCCATTTAACCTGCTTCAGGGAGCACCCAAGGCTCAAAAGCATGTCTGAAATGCTTGTACACCAGCACACACAGTACAAGAAACAAACAGAATGAACTCGAAGCATTGGTTAGTTCCCAAAACTGTGCTGCTGTTGGTGTTAGTGAGACCTGGTGAAATGAGTCCCATGGTTTGAGTGCTGGGGTAGAGGGCTACAGGCTGTTCAGGAAGGACAGGCAGGGCAGGCAAGGTGGAAGTGTTGCAGTATACGTAAGAGAGTTTGATTGCACAGCCCTTACAGCTAGTGATGATGTGTTTGAAAGCCTCTGAGTGAGGATTAGCGGCGTAGAAAAACAAAGGATGTTGCAGTCAGTGTCTAATACTAATTGTCCTGCCAGAATATAAATCGTGGCTGGTTATTCTATAGGCAATTAGGAGAAATTTCTGGATTGGTATTCCCTGATGTGGGAAGTGGAGAGGTGCTGATTGCTTCTTCCTAGTGTCCAGTGACAGGACACATATGAATA